>NC_087296.1:1067500-1373750 GCF_015220805.1 Pogoniulus pusillus
AAGAATTAACTGAGAAAGCTCAGAGGCAGCTGCATTGGTTTCACTGCATTCGTGTGAGCACCCTCACACCGCCGCCAGGACTTCCCCCTCTGCCAGGGTCTGCTCTTTGCCACTCCTCTCAAACAGATCATTGCCTGCAATGTTGGACTGGAGAATCTGGGGCTTCTTTTCTCATTTCATCCAAACCACCTGAGCTGAGGCACCTGTCCAGTAGATTTTGTCCAATCTCTATGACCAAGCTTCTGTTTGCTACCTGTTCCCACCTCCCTAAAATCCCCAGTGCAGGGACTCCGCTCTGCAGAGCATCAGGGCTTGTAGTACAACAGACTGACCACAGCCTATTTGCTCTGGAGGGGGGGAAGCAGTAAGCCTGCTCCCCCTGCACAGCCCCCCTTAATCTTCTCCTGCTGATGCTGCCTGCAGGAGCACCACAAGACCTGTCTGTGGCTCTTAGCATTGCACCTGCAAAATCATTCACTGACTGAAAAGGAAACAGTTTTGTTTTCCTCAAGGATCACAGTCAGGATTTAGGCTAACCAAGAGCAAACCTTGTGCAGTACAAGGGTGCTTTAAGCCAAGGTCTGCTACAGTACTGCTGAAAATGTTGTAAAGAGATAAGGAACTTAAGATCCTCTTTTTCTTACAGAGAGGTGCCCAGTGACAGCAGAGAGCAGTTGCTGAGCTCTCCCTGCATATCAGGAATAAAAGCCTGAGCTCCTCTTGGAAAGATGAAAATCTTGGGCTCTAATCCTTGCCTTGGAAATTAAACAGCACCAACAAAGCCTCAATGCCATTGCAAGCAGAACCCTGCAGCTGTGCCTCTTACTGACTTCCAGAAGCAGTCAGGGGCACCCCAGCCAAGCCACCCTCTATTTATTCCTTCCCTTGCACAGAAAAGAAATGCATGGTCTGGGGGATCCCTCTCCTACCTGCAAACACCACAGATACTTTCCTTCCTTCCCCATTGCAACCCCCATGTGCCACACTATATTCCCAGACCTGAGGAATAAAGCATTTTTGGAGCTGAAATTCGGGATTCCTGCTGACCCAGCTGGAACATCATAGCATCACAGAATGTCAGGGGATGGAAGTGACCTCCAAAGATCATCTGGTGTAGCCTCCCTGCCAGGGCAGGACCACCTAGAGCAGATCACACAGGAACACATGCAGATGGCTCTTGAATACCTTGAGAGAGGGGAACTCCACACACCCCCTGGGCAGCCTGTGCCAGGGCTCTGTCGCCCTCACAGGGAAAACAAATCTCCCTTAGGTTCACATGGAGCCTCTTATGCCTCAGCTTCCACCATTGCCCCTTGTGCTGTCACTGGGCAGCACCCAGCAGAGCTGGCTCCAGCCTCCTGGCACTCACCTGCACATCTTTATCAACGTGAATGAGGTCAGCCCTCAGTCTCCTGCTCCCCAAGCTGTTCAGCCCCAGGATGCTGCCACTCACTCTGCCTGTCTGCTACTGATTGTGTTTCTGGCTGCTTCTCGTTGTCTTGAAGCACCATGGAAAGCCTTTTGGCTGGAGACACACCAGAGAAGATCTGCAGTCAGATCCTCTGCACCAAAGCCCAGGATCTGAAATACAAAGCAAGTCACAGGGGAAAGCTTGGGTGGGACCTGCCCTGGCAGCTGCATGGTGTAGCTCCAGGCACACGAGGTTCCCTCACTAAGTGACTTCCAATCCAAACGTGCACAGCTGGGGACTCATTCAAGGCAGGAAAACCCATCTGATTGGTACCGATGATCCAAAGAGCAGAGACTTTACCAAGGATGGATGCGGCAGGAAAGCCCGAATGGAAACGGAACATTTTAGTGTGGAAAATGCTCTTTGGCTTTCCTATTTCCACTCATTCTGAATGGCAGGGAACAACCCCCGCAGCCTGTGTGCCTTAGGGGAGCTGGGAGGAACAGAAAAGGGCTCGGAGAGGAAACCGAGCTGAGATGTGGAGCTCAAACGCAAGCTGAGAGCTCCATCTGCTGCCAGGCTGTGGTGGGGTTTGAACATGTGGAGGTGACTTTGGGAATGGGAATATTCCCTGGGAAGAAATATTTGCCCTTTCTTCCAGTCCCCTTGTTTCTTTTCTTCTCCCTCCTGTTCTGTTCTTT
This sequence comes from Pogoniulus pusillus, assembly GCF_015220805.1. Taxonomy (NCBI): domain Eukaryota; kingdom Metazoa; phylum Chordata; class Aves; order Piciformes; family Lybiidae; genus Pogoniulus; species Pogoniulus pusillus. Next base: position 1,069,613 of record NC_087296.1, read on the forward strand.
CCCTCTTGTCCTTTCCTTCCCCTCCCTTCTGTTCTTTCCCTCTTGTCCTTTCCTTCCCCCCCCTCCCTTCTGTTCTTCCCCTCTCCTTTCCAGTTTATTTTAACTTATTTTTGTGGTCACATTTTGCATCTTTCTCTTTTTTTGGTGGATGTTTTAATCCCTCACAGCCAGAATTCCCCAGCCCTTGAATTCCAACACCTGTAAAACACAAACTCGTGTAAGTAGGGGTGAGGACTCAGGCCGTGGAAATATCCTCAGCTGGTGCCTTGGCTAAGAGGAGAAGGTTCAGAGCTGCCAGGCTGCTTGCTTTGAGAACCAATTCAAACCTGCACTTGTCAGCCTCAGACCCTGGTCTCTGTCAGGTGCCTGCAAGGCTTTGGTGCTTCTGCCAGGGTTGCTGCCATGCTTGGTCACCTTCAGTTTCGTCTCCAGCCCTTTTGGCTGGTCTTGCCCTGCTTGCCAAACTCTCCTTGATCTCAGAGGACCCCTGGCTCAGAAAGACCCTCAGGGAACTCCTCCTTCCTGCTGAGTCCCCTGCCTGCCAGAAGCCTCCTCTCTGCCTCCTCTGCAGGGCACAGGCAGGTGCTGGAGCCTGTGCTGCCTGTGCCAGGTCAGCCGCGCTGGCCGCCGGGGGTCACTGTGAGACAGAAATACACTGCGGGAGGACAACCCCCCCCGCGGTGTCCCCTGCCAGGCTAAAGAGAGTCCTGAAGAGCACCTGTGAGCGGGGCTGGGTTTGTTTGAATGGGCTTTGGAAGGTGCTTGAGGGGTCTGAGACAATGAAAGATGGGCGAAAAGGGACAAGAAGAATGAGAACTGCTGAACTGTTGGGAGATGCTGTCCTGCCAGAAAGGATCGATTAGAGTTCATTGCTGGCATCAGAATCCAAACTGCAGACAGAAGCCTGCCGCTGCCTGTGTGGAAGCAGAACTGCTGAATGGAAAGCTCAGAGTTGTGTTTTCGGTGCAGTGTTTCTCTTCCCAGGCCAGCACAGAGCCTGCTGACGTCTGTAAAGATAGAGAGAAGGGGAAAAAACAAACCCCTCTGATCTGAGCTTGTCCAAAAGCACAAAACAACTCCTGAAACCCCCCAATCTCTGAAGAAGTTTACACAGACAATGAGAGCAGAAAGCAAAACCCAAAGCATTTTCTCTCCCCCTAAGAGGTACTGTGAGTGCCAGGCCCTTGCAGCAGGCACTGTGCCCCTGCAGGCAGAGCCGTGCCCTGCAGCAGGCAGCTGAGCAGTACAGCTAACGAAGCAAAGCAGCAGCAGCTCAGGAAGAGCGAGAGGCTAAACGAACGGCAGGGCAAGGGGCAAACGAAGAGAGCACCTCAGTGAAATATACATTCTAAGTGGAGTGAAATCATGGAGTGTGATAGAGATCAAAGGATTTATTGCCTGCTGTCTAATAGCAGGGGAAGGATTTACTGCCCCCCCCCAAACCTGTGGCTTCCAGAAGAATGTACTTACCCCAGTGCCTGCTGAATGTGGATAAATTCCTTCCCTCACAAGCTCTCTAAAATGTGGAAAGATTTACTTCCTCCTCACCAGCCTGCCTCAAATAAGCAGCTGCAAAGTATACTGCAGATAGTGCATTTGCCTTCTCTTCAGGGGAAGAGCTTCACTAAAGGGACCAAAAGTGATCTTTTCCCCCCCAGAGTTTGAAAATAGATACAATTTAAGGAGTAAAATCAAGTGTGAACCCCCAGAGGCTGGTTAGAAAGGCTGCAGAGGTAAGACATCACCTGAAAACCACTACAGAAGGCAATCTGACACAGCAGATGCAAGACCATCAGGTGTGGAGATGCTGCACTTTATAGACTTGGAGAATCATTAAGGTTGGAAAAGACCTCACAGATCACCAAGCCCAACCTTCTGCCCCACACCTCCATGACCAGCAGACCATGTCCCAGAGTGCCACAGCCACTGATGTTTGTAGCAGCTCTGGGAGGCTGATTGCAGCACCTCTCTGGGCAGCTCGGGTTAGAACAGCTCTTCACTATAACACACAAAGCAGTCACAGGTTGCAGCCGTGGTGGTCTGAGGATGTAACCACAGCAAAGGACTTTGAGTCATAGCATGGGTTTGGTTGGAAGGGACCTCCAAAGGGCATCCAGTCCAACCTCCTGCACTCAGCAGGGACATCCTATGCTAGAGCAGGTTGCTCAGAGCCCTGTCCAGTCTCACCTTGAATGTCTCAAGGGATGGGACCTCAAATCCCTCCCTGGGCAACCTGCTGCAGAGTTCCAACAACCTCCTGGTGCAGAACTTGTTCCTCACATTCAGTCTCAATCTGCTCTGCTCTCATCTCAAACCATTGCTCCTGTCCTGTCTCTGCAGGCCTTTGGGAACAGTCCCTCTGTAACCTTCTATAGCCCTTTCAGGTACTGACAGGCTGCTGTTAGGTCTGCTTGGAGCCTTCTCTTCTCCAGGCTGAACACCCCCAGCTCATTCAGCCTGTCCTTGTAGCAGAGGTTCTCCATACCCCTGATCATTTTTGTGGCCTCCTCTGGACCTGTTCCTATCAGGTCCATGTCCTTCCTGTGTTGAAGGCCCCAGAGCTGGACACTGTTCTAGGTGAGGTCTCACCAGAGCAAAGCAAACTTCATTCCTTTACCTGTACAGCTGGGAAACAGCAGGCAAGAGTTCAAGCACCCAGCCATGGTTTGCTTCAGAACTGAGACAACAAACATCAAACCACAGTTTTGCAGCTTCTGTTTCAAATCCAGAGGGAAAAAACCCTCTGTATTCCCAACAGCAAGCCTGCCTTCCCCCACTACAACACTGGGCCAATAAAAGATATTCACTGTGCCTGTAAATCCTTCCCTGCTATCATTGCAGTGCTGGAACATGTTTAAAGCTCTCAGATGCTGCTGGTTGTTATGCCATAAAGAAGTTGATGGTACATGAACCACTGCTTGTGTGGAAGAGCACCCAGGTTCAAAGAGGCTCCAGAGGACAAGTGTCAGCTGAGCATGGCACAATAACAGGCTACCCACAGAGACTGGGGAGTCTCCTCTGGAGGCTTTCAAAACCTACCTGGATGTGCTCCTGTGCAACCTGATCTAGGAGAAGCTACTTTAGCAGTGGGGCTGAGCATGCCTGCAGCTAAGCTGCATGCTGGCCACAGCAGTTCACTGCTGCCAGTCAGAGTCAGAAAATCACAGATCATAGAGTGGGTAGGGGTTTGGAAGGGACCTCTGGAGATCAGGTCCAAACCCTCTGCTAAAGCAGGTTCTCCTAATCAGGTCACAAGGAAAGAGCCATCCAAAACCAATGAGAGCCCAGAGTCAGTCTGAAGGAGCTTGAGCTGCCACCCCATCACCACTGCCCCACCAGCTGGGGACTCACCACTCGGTAAAGCCCTTCCCTGGACGCATGGAGCTGCTCGGGCAATGCAGCTGAGCTGCAAACCCTCACTGATGAGGGAGCATCTCAGGCAGCAAAGCCCAGAAACGTCAGGATTTGAGGCTGCTTTTCCCACCAGGTCTATGTTTAATTGGCACAGCCAAAGCCAGGCTGTTACAGTCGGAATCATTAAACTACTTCAGTAGCTGGTAGCTCCCTGTGCAGTCTATGAGGAGATGTTCTCTTGGCTTCCAAAGGCACTTGGGTGCAGAACTCCAGGAGAGAACATGCCTTAAAGTGGAGGGTTGGAGAGAAGGCTCTTGGTGCTGGCTGCTTGCTTCATGAAATGAGAGCTTAGCTAGAGCAGGGTAGATGTAAATTGGACATTAAGAAGGTCTTTGCTGTGAGGGTGCCGAGACACTGACCAGGTTGGCTCTAGAGACTCTGTGGATGCCTCATCCCTGGAGCTGCTCAAGACCAGACCGGATGGGATCTGGTCTAGCAACCTGGGCTAGTGGAAAGTGTCCCTGCCCAGGGAAGGGGGTTGGAATTTGAGGACCTCTAAGGTCCCTTCCAACCTAAACTCTGCTATGATTTATTGTCTGTGCAGATCACTGCTGCTGTGCTTGCATCTACACGGAGAAACATCCACATCTCTACCCAGAGCAATGCAAGGCTGGATTTCAGCAGAGACTAGTTGTCAGCTCAGCAGGAGCAGTGATGTTATTCTTTTGCCTTTTAAACTAATTCTTGAGTGACAGAATGTTTTGCAAAGTGCCTTCCCTCAGCCTGTGTGAGCACGCTAGGATATTTTGATGACAACCACAGTCCAAATGGCAAGGTCCTGTTACAAGGAATTCATCACAGATGTAGTCCTTAGGCCAAATTATGACCGAAAGAAGACTGAAAATAGAATGTTAAGAAACAGCTGATGTGTTTTAATGCACTGAGATGCAAACTGGGCACGTTCAGTAGGTTCTGACATATTTTTCACTGGCTAGTAGCACTGTGGGGCAACGCAGGAGCCATGGGTGGAAGCTCTCAGCTCCCATCCCTCTCCCCTTTGGCAGCTGTTGACCATCATTTCTCGATCAGGTCCACTTGCTCAGCATGTCAGTGAGCTTCAAAACATTTCTGCAGATGGCTGCTGAGGTTGGGAGTGATGACTGCGAGCTGCATATTAAAGGGCTGAGGTCCTTGCACAGAACGAGAGCCTGCAAATTCATGCAGCTTTGTTTTCCCTGGGAGGCATGAGAGGATGGATGGAGCCGAGCAGGGGCAAGGCAGGATGGAGCGTGGAGGGACAGGACAGTGACAGCAGTGGCACATCAAACCCATGGAAGTGAAAGGATTGGCATTGGTTTCTGTGGGCTTTGGAGCAGGTCCTGTGCCTTATGCTGCTTCAGACAGGGGCTGGCCCGCAAGGCTGTGCTGCCCCTCTCGCCTCAGGAGTGCCACACATGGCCGTGCAGCACTGCCTCTGACAGCACTCTCTCTGCTCTCTGGGAATGTTGCCAGCTTCTCAGATCCCTGCAGAAACAGAATACACTTCTTTTTTCTGCTCCTGCCAGAGGCCTTTAGTCACTGGGGGCGAGGCACAGACCACGCTTTGCCTTTCTCAGGGGTGGGGATTGCTGCGCAGGCACTGCTGTGAGCTCCTGGTCTCTGGAGGTACTGTGCCAGCTGAGACCAGCTCTTCATCACTGCCAGCTACACCCCCTCATTGCCTGAGCTCCTTGGGTGGGATTCAGTCTCAAGATAAGACTCTCAGTGGCTGGGCAGCTGGATTGCTCTCTGGCTGCTGTTAAATGCTCTTGACCTGCAGATGATGATGTGAGTTTAGGCTTTTGCATCCCGTATGGGTATCTAAGTGTGGACACACAACCTTGGCTGTTCTACACTGGAGCTGAATCACACTCCAAGTTCTTCAGAAACTTTCCTCTAGCAGACTTTTCATGCCATGTTTCTACTTTCCCTTCTTTTCTCCCTTCAGCAAGAGCTTATAGATGCAGACAGACCAGCAAAGCCTCCTCTGAAGTGAAGGATGCTGCTGTACCCCCATGGCAAGAGGTGAGAATCAATTCTGTTCATGTGCTGTGTGGCTGCTTGACTTGCTGTGATCAAACCCAGGCTGAAAGGCAGTGCTGGGGCAGTGGCTCTCAGATCTCTACCCCAGGCTGTCCCTGAGGATCCTTACTGGATGTGACAGAATTGTTGTGGAGCAGCAAAGAGATGTCCAAACCTGAAGGAACCCTTGCATGTAGAAATGTTTCTCTGCTTTGTTTTGGGGCTTTTTTGCCCCCCTCCCCCAGCTGAATCACTGAGCTGTGCTATTATCTCTCCTACAAACCTTTTCCTCATGAAAAATGTAGAACTTCCCAACCATCAGCTCACATCTGTGCTCCCTGGCACTGCCATGCAAGGCTGATTTCTGGCCAGATAAGTTGCACCTTATTGAGTTCCAATTTCTCTTACTTATCACTGTTTTATGTATAGGTTTTGATTTTTCCTCCGAGTAGGAATCTGACTCATGACAAAACTTTCTGGATCACAGAATCAACCAGGACAGAAAAAATCTCTAAGATCATTGAGTCCAATCTACCACCTAACCCTTCTCATTAACTAACCCATGGCACTAAGTGCCTCGTCGAGACTCCTTTTAAACACCTCCAGGGATGGGGACTCCATCTCCCTGGGGAGCTCATTGCAATGCCAGTCACTCTGTGTAGAACTTCTTCCCATCATCCAGCCTGAACCTGCCCTGGCACAGCTTGAGGCTGTGTCCTCTTGTTTTGTCTCTGGTTGCCTGGCTACAACCTCCCTTCAGGTAGTTGTAGAGAGAGAAATGAGGTCTGCCCTGAGCCTCCTCTTCTCCAGGCTGAACAACTCCAGCTCCAAAGGTCCCTTCCAGCTCAAACCATTCCATGATTCTACAGCAGTCCACAGGCACGCAATGAGCCTGGGGCTCTGAGCAGCAGTGCCTTGGGCACAGTGCCAGCTGCCCAGCTGAAGTCAGCAGAATTGCTCCTGGTCTGTATGAGAAGAGCTAGTGAGGAGCCTGGCACAGAACCCATTACAATTCAAGTTGAATATTTAACTGATGACCTTTAAATAACTCCTTAGGTGCTTTACTGACCTGGAGCTGGGTGGAGGAGGGAAGCAAAGGCTTGGGGGAAGCACTGGGTTGCTGTGAGGGAGGCCAACACGAGCTGTAGAGCAGCTGCAACCAAAGCACCTTCTGTGAGGGCACTGCCAGAAAAAGGGTTAAAAGAGCATCAAACAAGCACGGATTTACAAGGACCAGGAGGCTAGGTAGGATGCCTGACATCATTCTTCTGCTCTGCAAGCCTGGGAGACATAAGCCATTCGCTCCTACCTGTGCAGACACATAAAACCAAACTGCTCTGCTGGGAGCTCAGTGTGAACAAAGTCACCAAGGCCATGCTTTAAAGCTGTTCCTCCTGCCTTGTCTCCCTTTCTTTCCCTCACTTGCCACAGCTCGATTTGCAGCTCAGGAATAAGCACCTGTTGCTCTGGCACCCGTCCTTGTCGTGGTGCTGCACCACTGACAGCTCAGAGGGAGATGGATATTGACATCCCATACCTGGTTTTTGGCCCCATCTCACTGGTGCCTTGCAGAATGCTCCTCCAACTGGTGAAGCCCAACTCGCTTCACTGAGAAGTGGCCCTGCCAAGAGCTTGTCTGTGCATGAAGAATGGCTTCCAGAGAGGCTGCAATCATTACCAGCTGTGTCTTCTGCAGTCCACACAGGCTACCATTCATCTCCACTCACACTGGGCTCTGGGCTCTCCTGCTTTATCCCCAGCTGCCCTGTTTCTCCAAGTCTGGAGCAGCATCTTTTTGCAAGCCCTGAAAACCAAATGAGCTTCTTTTTTTTTTTTGCTGTGACTTTGGTTTCTTTGCTTTTCTTGATCAGAACCGATTGGTCTGGATCCATATTCGTGGCACAGACATTAACTGCAGCTCCCCACAGCCTCGAGTTACAGAGCACAGCAGGGAGCATCCTCCAATTTCCAGCAGAAACCTTCTGCTCTGGCATTCTTGTTTCTACCTCTGCATGAAAAGCTGTGCAGGCTGCATGTGGACCAGAGCAGCCAACTCACTTCCCTCATGCACATCTATCTGTACTTAGTGTTAAATAAAAGGCCCATAAGCTTTGCTAGATAATCTTAGGGGAGCTGGACAAAGACTTCTCAGCCGTTCCTGATCGGAGAGCTCCTTGCAATGCTTGAATCATCAGACATTCCCTCTCCAGAGAGCAGGAACTTCCAGGCTTTTAAGGATGCATTTGTCCTAAGTCATTTCATGGAGGTTTAGAGCCATAAATACTTATTGATAAACACAGAAAGCTTCTCCAGAGAGTAAGCAGAAAACAAATGTGGAAATAATCAGAAGTTGTAAGTTATGGAACAGAGAAAATTGATAAGGGAAGCCCCAGAGCTCAGGAAATGCAGCCTGTTGGCAGGCTTCCCGGGAGGGGAAGGATGGGGATGGGACTTGGAAGAGCCACAAAAGGTGGAGCAAAGCTCCTTAGAGGAGCTAAGGGACACTGCCTGCAGAGCTGCTGAGGACTTGCCCAAAGATGCTTAGGAGCAAATAATTTGAACCTGAAAGGTGTCCTAACTGCTCCAGCCACTTGTAATAAAAGTAACAACAGGAGGTCTAAGACTAAACCAAAGCAAGGCTTAAAGGAGTCTGAGGGGACACAAGGAGCCCTAAAACCTTCCACTTGTTTCCTGCTGCCAAAGGAAACTCCTTCTTTGGTTTAGCTCAGCAGCAGCTGGAACTGTAGGTAAGACTCAGCCCCGCAGAGCTCTCAGCTGTCCAGCAAAGACTCCAAGGTGTGCTCCACACCTCTAAGCTTCACTCCCAGAGGTTTTCATCACAGAAGACTTTTGGTTTTTTTGGCTTCCAGAAAAAAAAGGAACCTTCAAAATCTGCCAAGTGGAGGCTGCTGTGCATGCAGGTGTAGTAAATCCTTCATGCTTTCCACACCAGCCTGGGTCAGTGGTTTGCTCTTTGAAGCTGGGGATGTCTTCAATGTGAGTGTTCAAAAGAACTGTTGGTGTAGAGATGCCTGCTTTAGAGAGAGGATGCACTGGTGCTAGGTTTATGCTTTGTAGTAGTGCAGAGTTGGCCAAAGGCAAAGATGTGCTGCCCACATTCTTGGCATGCTGGAAGAGAGCTTGTAGCAGATCCTGAAATTCCTTCAAGGAGACTTCTTCCTCTCAGTGTTGAGCTTGGTGTGGCATTTGTTGACTCTGCATCAGAGTTTAGTTCTTTCCCAGATCAGGTGGTTTTGGGCAGAGCTTGCCATGTAAATAGACTCTCACATACAACTCAGCACCCTCTGACTTGTGGCCAGGTGTTAGATCAGGTTACTGAGCTGCAGCTGAGAACAGGCTGCAGAGCTGCACTTGCTATGGGTTTGGTCACCCTTTGATTGGGAATGGCAACTTCAGTCAAGTCCTCTGTTATGATCACAAGCTAAGGACGGCCTGAAAGAATTGGGGCTGTTCAGTCTGGAGAAGAGGAGGCTCTGAGGTGACCTTCTTGTGGCCTTCCAGTATCTGAAAGGGGCTACAAAAAAGTTGGGGAGGGACTTTTTAGGCTCTCAGGGAGTGACAGGACTGGGAGGAATGGAACAAAGCTGGAAATGGGGAGATTCAGCCTGGATGTCAGGAAGAAGTTCTTCAGCATGGAGGTGGTGAGAGCCTGGAAGGGGTTGCCCAGGGAGGTGGTGGAAGCCTCATACCTGGAGGTAAGGCCAGGCTGGTTGAGGCTCTGGACAACCTGATCTAGTGTGAGGTGTCCCTGCCCATTGCAGGGGGAGGTTGGAACTGGATGATCCAGCATTAATGATTCCATAAGACAGGGATTCCACCAAGGTCTTTTGGAGGCTTCCTGGTGCTCATCACCAGGCTGCTCCTGGTGCCTTGCAGCTTGCACTCACAGCAGATTTCATTCCAGTTCCTTTCCTTGCCAAGCAGCAGATGGTATTTTTTCTTCAACAGAAGACAGCTATCAACATGTTGGGAATCCTTTCTAGTAAGAGAGAGCAGTTCTTCAAGCTACAGAAACTTTTCCCTTTACTGGAGGTTTGAGCTGATCCACTGGAAAGAGTCCAGCTCTGGAAGTGTTCTCCTCCTGGTTAAGGTTTGGAGAAAGTGGCTGAGAGCTCTGCCCATGTGAAGGGTCCCCCCCTGCAGATACTGAATGCCCAGAGGCTTGTGATGAGTCTCCCTCAAGCAGCAGGAGCAGGGTTAAACTCCCAAGCAGATCTGAAATGTTTCGTGCTGCTTCTCTGCTCATTTAGCTGCACCTCTAAGTGGCCAGCAACCATCCTAGGTGGGAATTAAATCCACTGCCAGAGCAAATTCCAATGGCTCATGGTTCAGAAATCACAAATGCAATACTGCAGCTCAGAAAAAGGGCTACTGGGACATACTCATCTGTGCCTTGTGCTGGAGGTGATTGCATCATTTCACTAAGTTCATAGAATCATAAAGTCATCAAGGCTGGAAAAGACATCCAAGATCCAGCCCAGCTGTTGACTCAGTACCACCATGGCCACAGGCTTCTTGAACACCTCCAGGCACAGAGACTCCACCACCTCCCTGGGCAGCCCCTGCCAGTCCCTGACCACTCTGGCAGCAAAGGTTTTTCCTGATATCCTACCTAAACCTCCCCTGGTGCAGCTGGAGGCCCTTTCTTTTCATCCTGTCACTTGTCACTAGGCAGAAGAGACCAAACCCCACCTGGCTCCAACCTCCTTTCAGGGAGTGGCAAAAAGCAAGGAGGGCTCCCCTCAGCCTCCTTTCCTCGAGGCTGAACACCCTCAGGTCCCTCAGCTGTTAGGTGGTGGCAAAAACAGTGCTGTAAGCCCCCAGACCCTCCTCTCTCTGTCACTTTGGCTTACTGACTTTTCAGACTGAGAACATAAAACCCAGAGAAAATGGCATTTGTCCCAAGAATGCAACTCTTAGTTCTCTCTCCAGCTAAAAACAAGGATTTAATTTAATGTTTATGTTTTTTGTGAGACTTTGCTGCAATTTAAATAGAGCAGATTGAGACCATTCAAGTTTTGGTCTCTTTTGCTGCTGCTCTAATGAATGGCAGCAGTTAAAAGCACCACTAATGAAAGGAATGGGAAAGAAATATTCCTCCTCCAGTTGAAATGACAACATTTGTTGCTCATTACTTTCTCTCTGTGTTTTCCCTCTTCCTTGCTGAAAGCACTTCCAAGAAGACCATATTCTTATTCCTCACATACCAAGGAATTACCTTTCCCTCCCTGCCTGCTCTGTCCTTTGCATGATTTCTGAATCATGGAAGGGGAGACTGATTTGAGAGGGCCTGAACTGGAGGGACAGGCATTGCTGCTCCCTTCCCAGAGCCCAGGGAAGCTGCCAGCCCCCAACTCCTTCCCTGCCCAGTGCTGCTGCTTCTCTCCACCACCTTGTTCCCAGTGCAGAACCCCTTTGCTGCCCTCAGGAGCTGAAAGAAGTGCTAGGAAGGGTTGCTTGCTGGGAACACCTAATACTGTTGGTCCTCCCTTGTGCTCCTCTCCCTACCCTTCAGTGACATTGCTACTAACTTCTTGATAATGAGTCCTGCTTCAAAAGTGCTTCTCTGAGGTGTTTGTGTGGGGAGGAGTTGGGACATCCAGGCTTACACACAAGACTTCTGCTCTGAGCCCACAGTGTAAGTCACACAAATGGCTTGAGGTCCCTTGGGATTGCTGTCCTTGGGCCAGTGAAGTTCAGGAACCATTGCATGAGATCAAGAATCAGCTTTCAGGTGATATCAAACTGTTTTCAGCCTTACACGAGCGGGAAGGAGATTTCTTCCACTGCTGAAGCTTTACAACAATCAAATTCTTTCCTCTAACCAGGGTTTAAATAGTAGTCTCTAGTGCTAGGGTCAGCAAAAGGCTCCTCTGGCATCTGGCATCTTAAAATCTGTGCCTAATTTCCTCCTGCAGTGCCTCTCAACCCTCCTGATGGTGACAGAAGGAGCAGAAATCCTCTCCATTCGCAATGGTCGAGCTGCTCTGTACCCTTCTGGGTTCAGCTGCCTCTCCGGTTGCACAGCCTGCCTGCTGGAATCCGCTTCCGACACTGATACTGCTGTGATTGAGGGTAATTTACAGGCTTATAAGGCTCTTAGAACCTGCGATTGCTCCCTCTTTACACCAAGTGGGAGCTCTTAGTCTCCGTGTGAGCAGGGCGTGCTCGGTATGCTTTGAGCTGCGCAGCGTTTCCCAGGCGCTGCAAGCAGCATCTCGGTGCGGAGCGAGGGAGTGCAGCCCCAGCAGCGGAGGTGTCTGCGGAGAGCCAATGCCGAGGGGAGCTGCCCTGGGCACCGCACGGGGTCAGATCGCAGCCAGTCAGAGGACCAATTGAGAGTTAGAGCAAGCGTTTGGGGGGAAGTGGAAGCGAGCTGGAGATAGGATGTGCTGGGGAGGGAAAGAGGCTTCGGTAGCTGACATGGAGCAAGATTCATGGAGTCACAGAGTGGTTTGGCTTAGAAGAGACCTTCAAGATCATCCAGTTCTAACTCCCCTGCCACGGGCAGCTCCCACTAGCCCAGGCTGCTCCTTGTTGGGTTTGATGGTTGGAGCTGAACTTAAAGATCTTTTCCAACCTTAATGATCCTGTGAGAGTGGAAGAGTACTGATGAGGAGGCTCCTCAGGCATCCTTCCTTGGTTGCCTGTGGTTCCCTCTGCTGTGCTTTTTGCACAGCATCAATGTAGTTTTCATCTCACTTCCTTCTAGTTGCCCTTGCTTGTGAGGCTGTTGGTGCTGCAGAGAGCACACTGCCGACTTGCTGTGAAGTTTGCGTGGTTTGGGGTGCACTAATGTCAACCAGAAGCTTTGGCCACAGGGTAGGAAAAGGGAGGGGAAGAAGGGGAGATTCTCACGCTGGTGGCAGTCACTTCCCATGGGAATTGGCTACAGCAACCCCGTTTGGGTCTGCAGGTGCAGGGCTGTGAGGCAAACAGCGTGGGAATGAGGGAAAGCCCTGCCTGGGGGCTCTGGGAAAGGCTGCCACGGTGGCTCGGGCGAGCAGGCGGGGAGCTGCCAGCGGCCAGCCAGCTCCGGAGCTTCGGAGAGGGCTGCTGGCAGCGCACAGGAGCCAGGCTCTGAAGGCACCGTGCGATGTGCGGCCGGAGGGACGATGTTGCCTTTGCTCCAAGCAGCAGCGCCCAGCACCGCCCGGAGCCGCTCAGCAGGAGTGGAAGCCGCTCTGGCAGCAGCTGCAGTCCCGCAGCCAGCAAGGCAGAGCAGCCCGAGACAACTGCCTGCTGGAGGGGCAGTGAAGGTCACCGAGGGGCACAAAGGAGCCCTCTAGCCCGGGATGGGGTCCGAATGCTCATCTGCCAGCTCCAGAGGTGTCATCAGTGCCTGTGCTGGCCGCTCCTAGCTTTTGCCCTGTGGATGCTGCTTGCCTGCCACACAGCTGAATTTTCAGAGGATTGCACACTGCTGCTTTCTGCCCAAAAGGGAGAGCCTCACAGAAATGGACTCTTGCAAAAGCAAACTGCTGCTGCCCTAGAGCCTGCCATCTAACTGCAGAGCCCTAAGCATGGTCATACCTCAGTCATGCATCTAGGAGAGAGGGGAAACCTGCTGCAGAGCTTGGATTGTTGCTCATGTTTCTTTCTGCCTCTGAATATAGAATCATGGAGTGGTTTGGGTTGGAAGGGACCTCCAGGATCATCCAGTTCCATCTCCCCTGCCACCAACAGGGACACCTCCCACTAGCCCAGGTTGCTCATGGCCTCATCCACCCTGGCCTGTATCTTCACCTATTGCATTTGACACCCTGTGGTCTAACTCGATTGCTATTACCTTGACACAACACCTAATTACTATTTATAGCACTAATTAGTGTAAGTTACATGATTATTATTATTATCTGGGCTGGCTTAGCAGTTAGGATTATCCCAGGAGGCAGCAAGGTGTTCTACTGCCAGATGTAAGAGCTGCTCAAGAACTTGAGCTTTGGAAATTCGAGGCTCTTCCCTTCGCCTCTGGCAGTGTTTGGGGCTGTGTGTGAAACCAAGGCAGGAGTGACAGCAAGAGGAGTGTGAAGAGTGAGCTAACTGGATTAGTGCATGGCAAATCAAGTGGTTCTGCTTTTAGCTGTCTGAAAGACCATGACCTTCATGGAGAGCTGCCCCCACCCTGCCTACTGCCTGGGCAAGTATTTCTTAGGGTAACACTACAACGAGGAGCAAACCAGGAGCACATTTTCTCATGCCTGTCAGTCTGGGCTGCTGCAAACACTGGGCACACCTGCCTGCTGCTTCTCAGCTGTCACACAGCTCCTTACTCCAGATCTGCTTCTCAGCTGTCACACAGCTCCTTACTCCAGATTTATCTTCCCAGCTTCACCCTTCCATTGATATGCCTTCAGCCTCACAGGGAAGGGCTGCATAAACATCTGTCTAGCCTTTAAAGCAGAACAACTGCAGGAACCTGCCCAGGGAACCTTTCCCTTGCACACAGACACTTTGTGAACAGTACACTCACAGATGTAGAACCATGGACTGCACTGGCTTGGAAGGGATTTCTAGAGGCCATCCAGTCCAACCCCTCTATGTTCAACAGGGACATCCCCAGCTAGATCATGTTACTCAGAGCCCCATCAAGCCTGACCTTGAATGACCCCAGGGATGGGGTCTCCACCACCTCCTTGGGCAACCTGTTGCAGCATTCCACCACCTTCACAGCAAAGAACTTGCCCAGGCAGCTGTCAAGCAGCAGCCCTTGGGCCAGCCTTCCCCCTAGCTCGCTGCTGAGAGTGGTGCCCTGCAGCCTGGAGCATCCCCTGGGGCAGCTGGGATCAGCTGCCCTTGGCCCTGCCCCCTCCTAGCTCCTTCTGCACCTCCAGCCTGCTCAGTGCTGTGGTGGGATGAGGAGCAGAACATTCCTCACCCTCTGTTACTTCTCAGCAGTAACTAAAACACCCCCAAATCATCAGCACCGCTCAAACACAACTCCAAGCCTTCTCCTGGCAGCTGCAGTCGTGAACGAGACAGCCAAAAGAGGCTGACAGCCCCTGATGGACTGCAGTGAAATCTGCTCTCCTGCCAACAGTGCAGCCACAGGTTTGGATGCCAGCTGGGAAAATGCTGCTGTACAACTACTGAAACTGTGCAAGCCTTTGGAGGGCTGAACCAAAACCTGCACACAGCTCACTCAGCAAAGGCCACTGCCACGGGGGCACAGAATGTAAGATGCATCTGTACTCACCACGGGTGGGAAGGAGCTCCCTCGGGCTCTGCTCTGCAGGGCACAAGCTCTGAGCTGCAGAGGCTGCCTCTGTCAAGCAAGAAGGAAGAGCTGCTCCCTGCAGCAGAGCTCCATTTATATGGCTCGGCTGTGGTCAATGACTCAGTTAATTGAAGGGCTGATTGCTCCAAGCAAACGAGAGAGCCTGAGACTCAAGGGCACCAGAGGCAAAAAGCTGATCAGCTCCTCACAAGCCTAGCTTGGAGGTCTTTCCTGCACTGGGGTGGTTGTACCTGCCATGGTAACCAGCTGCTGGGAAGGAAATTAGCTCTGCCCCAGCCCAACCTAGCACCAGGAGGTGCTGTCCACGGCTGAAGTAAAGGGAGGTGGAGTAACATCTCCTGCCTCACACTGGGGGGCAGGAAGTGATCCCTCTCAGATCAGTATTTCCATGCAGGTTTTCATGGGATTCTTGGTTTTGCTCAGAACCACAATGTTTAAATGGTGACTTATCATATTCTGTGATCCACAGCCTCCCTGCAGGTGTTCAGGACCAGGCTGGATGAGGCCTTGAGCAACCTGTTCTAATGGGAGGTGTCCCTGCCTATGGCAGGAGCTTGGAACTGGCTGAGCTTTGAGGTCCCTTCCAACCTAACCCATTCTGTGAGTCTATGAAATAAGGAGGCACAGGTCTGAAGCAGAGCCAAGGAGCAGAAGCAAATCTCCTGGTATTCACCTGGAAGGTGAGAACTTGCAGGGTTGCTTTCCCACATGCCTTCACCTGCAGCACCTGAGCTTTGTGGCTGTCTCTCTTGGTGCTGTGTTTTCTTGTGAACTTGCTTCTTCCAAATCCTTTCCCTGTGTGTCAGTGTCCATGCCCAGGACTGGCAGTGCTTGGCATTTTCTCATGCAGATGCAGTTTAAAGTAGATTTACTTTTCTTGTCCAAACTATTGTCTGTGCCTTTCCCCTCAGATCATTAAGAGGATCCCTTCAGGTACTGGAAAGCAGCTCTGACTTCCCTCTGGAGTCTTCTCCTCTCCTGGCTTCACGGCAGGATCATCTTTGTGGCGTCCTCTGGCCTCACTCCGGCAGCTCTGTGTCCTCCTTCTGCTGGAGACAGCAGCACTGGAGACAGGATAGGAGGTGAGGTCTCAGCAGAGCAGAGCCAGGGGGCAGAATCTCCTCTCTCGCCCTGCTGCCCACACTCCTCTGGCTGCAGCCCAGGATGCAGTTTGCCTTCTGGGTTGCATGAGGATAAAGGGTGCTCGGGGCTGAGGAAAGGGATGCACACAGGCTGGGACAAGCTGGTCACTGCAGCACAGAGCATGACAGTGCCCCCAGGTGTACTACTAGTAGCAGGTAACTCATCTAGTACGCCCAGCAGCTGATCAGCCTCCTGCCTGCCTTGCTGGACGCTGGGACACTGGCAGGGCTGCTGGCAGGAGGTAATGCTCTCTCTAGTCACCTGCAGAAGAAAATAGATTCCACATTTTCTGCACAACCATTTTGCTCCTTGGCAGCAAACGCTGCTTTGGCTGAGCAGGCTGTGCAGAAACACCTAATTGATTCACCACCACCGGCCTGTTACATCACAGTGGGCCATAAACAGCTTGATTCCAATCCAAACCAGCTCTGGGAGCCAGGACACCGGGAGAACTGCTGCGAAACCATCTGTGCTGTCAGATCTAATGGGCCAGAGGCACGCACTGCTCAAGTGAGCAAGAGCAAGGCAGGGCTGGGAGGCTGCAGGGCCAAACAGTAGAATTATTTTGGTGGGAAAAGACCTTTGAGATCAAGGCCAACTCTTGGACTAACAGCGCCATGGCCACTAAGCCAGGGTCCCAGGCGCCACGGGGTGATGGTTTGGGAGTTCCCCACCCCCCCCCACTCTTATGAACTCACCCAGACTAAACTCAGCCAGCTGGAAGTTGAGGACTGAAGCTTTATATTCACAGCTTAGCACAATACACTAGCAGACAGTTCCAATATTTATAGCAATATGTATTACTGTAGCTCTCACAATATTAGAGAGAGACTCTATGAGATGTACACAGTGTGTACAGATATATCTATGTATAGACAGCAATAGACAAGTTAAAAGTGAGACAGGAACACAGCAGCCCTCCCAGAAACCAGAGTGCCCAGGAGGGGCTCCCAACCTCCCTGCCACCTCCTTTCCACCCCTCTACCTTATCCCAGAGTTTGCCTTACGTGCAAGGTGAGTTTGGAGGATCAGCCAGGGCAGTAGAAGCAGAAGGATTAGTTACTCAGGAGCAGACTCCCAGAGACAGGCACACACAGAGGCTCTCTCTTATCTATGTTTGTGTCTTTGCTTTTTTACACCTCAGCAAGCCTATGGCAGCAGCCATTCCCATTGTTTCCTTTTCACAGCCCATCATCTAATTTCTCTCATTAAAACATTCCATTTTGGCTCAAACCAGCACACTTGGCCACATATTTCTTTGGCACCTCCAGGGGTGGGGACTCCACCACCTCCCTGGGCAGCCTGTGCCAATTCCTGATCACTCTTGCAGCAGAGACATTTCTCCTCCTCTCCAACCTAACCCTCCCCTGCTGCAGCTTGAGGCATGAGTTGTTACCCAGAGGGCTTTAGATGGTGCTGGAGCACTCTTGTGCACATGGAGCATTGAAAACCAAATTATTTCTAAGCATTTAGTGGTGGAAGCTGAGGAATTGATGGGGTTTGGAAAAGAACCAATGTTGAAGGGGCAGGCAGTTAGCTGGGTCTGGCGACCACAGTCTGGACACCAATAGATGGATGGAAGCAGTACACAAGACCTGAGTCTCTAAAACCCTCTGTCTGTGGACTGAAGCTGTTCTGAGGAGGTTTGGTTGGAGATGAGGAAGAATTTCTTTTCTGGCAGAGTGGTCAGGGACCTTGTGGCTGTGTGAGCTGAGTTCTAGCTCAGACATAAAAACATTTGCAGCAGAGAAACTTAGAAGCAGAAGCTCTGGGTGGAGAGGTGAACATTCCAGGGACAGGCCAATGGCAATAATGGATAAGCCCAGGAATGGCAACAATGGATAAGTTAATATCATTTCATGGGAGCATCAAGAGCTTTATATCTGGGATCACAGCTTGGACCTTCCCCTTGCTGCTTCTGCTGCTTCTGCTGCTTCTGCTGCTATCTTCCCCCCGCCACTGTTTTGGCTGCTGCTGCTTTGCTGCTTCATCACCACTTGAGTCCTTCCTCATCTTCATTAAGGTTCTTACATTCCTGGAGCAGTTTGCTCTCCTTAGGCTGCTATATGGAAGCAATAAGAAATGCAACTTCATTTCCCCCCTGACTTCCAAAAATCCATCTTGTAGTGAGTTTACTCTACTGGGGGAGGGATCTGCCCTAGTCTGGGACAGACTGGCACAGGCTGCACAGGGAGGTGGTGGAGTCCCCATGCCTGGAAGTGTTCAAGAAAGGTGTGGCCATGAGGGTTGCTGGCTGGACTGGGTGATCTTAAAGGCCCCTTCCAACTGAAACAATTCTGTGATTCTATGTACACTACCTGGGTGGTAAAACCAAAGCAACCATCCCTGCCTTCGGGCAGCAAGCTCACAGCTCACACTCAAGTGCATGTTCCAGTAAGGGCTTTTTAATCATCCTTTGATATGTGAGACAAGAAGGAGCTCTTCAAACCATTATTTTTCTTGCATCAAACTTTTGGAAGCAATTTTTGATGGTCTAGTGGAGTAGGGACATGAAGAAGCAAAATAATCCTGGGCCATCTCTCACTGAAGATGATCCTGAAGGTGCAGCATACCTGAAAGAACAGAAGACAAAGCTGGGGAGGTTTAACTGCTTGGTCTAATTGGCCACAAGGTTTATAGCAAGGCAAAGAGAGATTTTGCCCAGGATGGACACCTTGGCAGTTATTTAAATCTCCAAAGAACATCCACAGAGGAACTGCCTTCAGCTTTGGGTATCCCACTTTAAGAGGGACAGGGATCTGCTGGAGAGGGTCCAGTGGAGGGCTGTGAGGATGATGAGGGGACTGGAGCACTGCCTGGTGAGGAGAGGCTGAGGGACCTGGGGCTGCTTAGTCTGGAGAAGACTGAGAGGGGATTTAATCAATGTCTATAACTATCTGAG
This sequence comes from Pogoniulus pusillus, assembly GCF_015220805.1. Taxonomy (NCBI): domain Eukaryota; kingdom Metazoa; phylum Chordata; class Aves; order Piciformes; family Lybiidae; genus Pogoniulus; species Pogoniulus pusillus. Next base: position 1,088,332 of record NC_087296.1, read on the forward strand.
GGCTGGGGGTCAGGAGGTGGGGACAGGCTCTGCTCACTGCTCCCTGGGATAGGACAAGCAGCAGTGGATGGGAGCTGCAGCACAGGAGGTTCCAGCTCCACACAAGGGGGAACTTCTTGCCTGGGAGGGTCCCAGAGCCTGGCACAGGCTGCCCAGAGAGGCTGTGGAGTCTCCTTGTGTGGAGCCTTTCCAGGCCTGTCTGGTTGTGTTCCTGTGTGCCCTGAGCTGGATTGTGTGGTCCTGCTGTGGCAGGAGGGGTTGGCCTGGATGATCTCTTTGGGTCCCTTCCAACCCCTGACATCCTGTGAGCCTGTGCACTGTTAAAAATGTGAGCAGTGCTAAATGAATTCCCAGCTCCACCATTCCAGAGATTAGCTCAGAGCTGGATCTTCCCTGACAATTCTATTGCATCCTTTCACTCCAAAGGTTTTATGAGTGAGGCTCCAGGCTCTCCATGGTCTCCCACAGAGATCCCACTGCAGCACCGCAGCTGCTCAACTTCCACTCCTCTGGCTGCAGTCAGTTTAGCTCTTTAAATCCCTTTTGTTTATGTGAGGACTGCAGGAGATGAGCTGCCTCCAAAAGAGTCCTATTTTATCTTCTCTCCTTCTGCAGGACCTGATGGATGGCCAAAAGTCTTGGAATTTCAGCTACCTGGGGACAAGGAGGACTCGGTGGAGAATAGCTAAAGAGCAGCTAAAAATAGTGACAGCAACCACTGCAGAGCCTGAAAACTGAACCTCCAGTGCCCAACAAATACTGCCTCTAGGTGCTTGTTGTGCATTTCACAGCGAGGGCCAGGTGCTGCAGCTCTGGTAGGTGAGCTTAGATAAATGAGCTCCTTCCTTGGCCAACTTTCTGCCATCAGCTCCTCCCCATTTAGACTTTGCTTTAAAAGGTCACAATTATTAAAAACAAACAAACAGACCCACACCAGGAAAGCAGCCCTGCAAGCAGAACACTGAGACCTGCCCCCCTGCTCCTGGCAGGCTGAAATGGATGCCCTGCAAAGATTTCTGAGATGGCTACTTGCAGGTTCTGTGGGATGCTGCAGCCCTCCTGCTGCGTGCTGTGCCAGGGCCGTGCTGCGCCTGTGCGTCAAGGAGCAGCTAAACGCTTCCGTGTGGGTGCAGAAGTGCATCTGAGGAAGATCTTCCTCCCTCTCCCAATGGTTGCAGCTTTAAGTCCTCAGAACTGTGCAGTGCAGGCACCTGTTCATTGCATCCTCCAGAGCAGTCTCAGGGAGAAGGGCTTGGGGGTGTCAGCTGGTGACAAACTCCCCAGGAGCCAGCACTGATCACTGGCAGCTCAGAGGGCATCTGTGTGCTGGCTGCAGCCAGAGCAGGGAGAGCAGCAGCTCAGGGAGGGGATTCTGTCCCTCTGCTCTGCTCAGACCTCACCTGCAGCACTGCCTTCAGGGCTAGGGAACCCAGCAGAAGAAGGACCTGGAACTTATAGACAGAAGTCATCCAACCTGGCCTTGAACACCTCTAGGGAGGGGGCAGTCGCTACCCCCTTGGGCAACCTGTGCCAGTGTCTCCTCACCCTCACCTGAAAAAATTTATCCTTAATCTCCAGTCTAAATCTACCCTCCTGAAGCTTCAATCCTTTCCCTCTTGTCCTGTCCCTCCCAGGCCTTGTCCAAAGTCCCTCCCCAGTTCTCCTGGAGCCCCTTCAGGTACTGGAAGGTTGCTCTGAGGTCTGCCTGGAGCCTTCTCTTCTCCAAGCTGAACAGCCCCAACTCTCCCAGCCTGGCTTTGCAGGGGAGGTTCTCCAGCTTCTGGTCATCTTTGTGGCCTCCTCTGGATCTGCTGCAGCAGCTGCAGGTCCTTCTTGTGCTGGGGGCACCAGAAATGGGCAGAGAATCTGAAAATCATGACCCTGCTTTGCAAAACCACCCAACTGATGTCTTTTTTTTCCAGCCTGGTTTAGGTCTGCTGCCATTTCAGCTGGTGGAAAACAACAACAGCAAGCAGCAGCAGACTGGGAGTGCTTCTGTCTCAGTCTCTGAGCTCACACCGAGCAGCAGGACACCCATCCCACGGATCTGAAGAGCTGGCAGGAATGCAAATGTTCCTGCCCCACTTTTCAGGAGAAGCAGCACTGTGCATATGGATTGAATTGCAGAGAATTACTGCTTGGGTTCTGCAGCCACTGTCTTTGCATACACCAAGAGAACTCCTCTCACCCTCTCCCCGTGGTTTGCAGAAGCAATTCTCTCACTTCCAGCCACCTCCTTGTGCTCTCTGAGCTCCTCCTCTTGTTTCTACTTCATCTGTCAACATGTACTGGGCTTTCTTAAAGTGAGCTCCGTGTCGCTGGGGAGCAATATGGAAGGCAGGGGATGAAAAGCAGCTGAAAAACACTTTGTCTTGGGAGAAATGAATAGACTTTTACCGACTCTCCTCACAAAAGGCACACTCCAGAACCTTGGCACTGACAATGAGCAGTGGAAATTTCATCCCAGTGGTATTTTTCATTTGATAAAAGCAGCAAGCTTCTGAAAATGGAGGCTTTCAGCACTGCTGCTCAGCCATTCCTCTTCCCTCTGAAGAAGGGAGTCGAAATAGTTTGCTGGCTTAGCAGGAGATGCTGCCTGAACACACCAGACTGGCTGCCCTGTGCACAGGTAAGCTGCACATTATCTACATGGTCCCTTCTGAGCGACTTTGCTTTGGCAGCTTAAAGTGACTGACACAAGGGCTAAGTGTCCCAGAGGAGCAGAGGCTGCCTTCAGAGCCTGCTGGCTGCTGCAGCAGCAGGACAAGCACAGCTTCCCTGGCAAGCAGTCATTACCCACAGGAGAAGCTATTCCCAAGTGTCTGATACTGAGGGCAGAAAACAGGCAACAAGGCAGATGTTGCTGTGGGCTGAATGCCTCCACAACCACCTTCACACCCCTTCTGCTGGGCCCAGGGGATGGCTTTCCTCAGCAGTGTCTTTCCTAGATGTGTTTGGAGGGTTTTCCCCCCCCCCTGGATTTCAAAAGCACTTCCTTTCACAGCATTCTGCATCAGGAGCTTTGTTCAGGACCCAGTGGGCAGACAAAACCCAGCACCAGGCTTGCAGATGCATCCAATCGATGCTCTGAGTCTTGAGAAAGTGATTAAAGAAGATCACATGCAAGGGATTCCCCTGGAGGTGTCCAAAAAAAGCCTGGCTGGGGCACTTAGTGCCATGGCCTGGTTGATTGGGCAGGGCTGGGTGCTAGGTTGGGCTGGAGGAGCTTGGAGCTCTCTTCCACCCTGCTTGGTTCTCTGATTCCATGAACTCCTGTTGCCTTGCTGTTTGCTGCAGGGCTGCTAACCACCATTGCTCTGTTAAATTAAGGAACTTCTTAGACTAACTTGAGAAATAGACTACATTTTTACTCAGAAGGATCAATTGTCCCTCCCCAGCTGTTTTGTAGCCCCCTTCAGATACTGGAAGGCCACAATGAGGTCACCTGGGAGCCTCCTCTTCTCCAGCCTGCCCAGCCCCAACTCTTTCAGTCTGTGCTCACAGCAGAGCTGCTGCAGCCTCTGAGCAGCTCGGGCTTGGTGAGCTCTTCTCTTTCGAGTTTGCCTTTTTTTTATTGCTGGAGGGAAAGGATTTTATTTCAGTGCCTCTGAGATGCTGGAATGCTGCTTTCCAGGAGATTTTCTGTGGCACGAGGGCCTCAGTCTGGGATTTGCAGGAGAAAACTTCCTTTGAAGCACTCTGTCCCTTTGCTTTGAGAAGAACATATTTCTTGTGTTTCTGTCTTGCAGCAAAGTAGGTTGCAGGCAGGCAGATAGGTACTTGGAAAAAGAATTGATTGGATCTCTGTGCTGCATTGATTATTCCCATGTATACCACCATTAGTCATACCCAGGAATTTCCTTGCTGGGAAAGGGCAGGACAGGCTGGTTCAGAAGTGCTCTGCAGCTGTTCTGAATTACACTGGGATAAGAACTGTGAACCCTTCCAGTCTGTAGCTGTTTGAAGGTTTAGCTCTTAGGCTGAGGCTATAGCCAGAGCTAGCCTCGGTGCCCTGTCACAGTGGTGCACTGCTTGCTAAGGCAAGTTACCATAAACCCCAAACCTCTGGAGACAAAGAGGGAGCAGAGCAGTGCCAGGAGAGCCAGGCTGGCAGGGGACATTCAGATGTGCACAGTGTGAGATGGTATCAGCAGAAGGCTTCAGCAGGAAGACAGGCAGTGTTTTCTAGCCTTGATTTCAGGGGCTCAGCATCCAGAGCTGCAGGTTTCTGCCTGGCAGCAGGAATAATCCCACCAGCCCCAGCTGCAAGGTGTGAGCTGTGGTCAAGGACTCCCTCACATTGCTGAGCAAAGGACTTTCTGATCAGTTTTTCCTTCATACGTATTCTTTTGGCTCCCTTACCTGTTTTTTCTCCTGCCCTTCTACCCCTCCTCAACTCCCATGTTTCATAACTTGGTTAACACTTCCCCTGTCCCATCACAAAACCTCTCTGTGTTTCCTGAAAGCAGGAATTCTTCAGTGATCCTGTCTCTCAGGTTTCTTCCCATTCTTTCCTTCCCCAGCCCATCACAGGTGCTAGAGCTGGGCAGCAAATGGATCTCACCTGTGTTCTGCATATGCTCAATGTCTCTGTTTCTCATCCTGGGTCCTGCACAGGGGCACAGTGGGCACATGCTCCTTGCCTAAACGAGTGAGAGGATGTCACTTCTCAGCCTGCCAGCATGGCACAAAGAGCAGCTGTGGCCCAGTGCCATCTCAGGACACTTCTGTCTGTTGGGGACTGCAGAGTCCACCCAGAAATACATTAGACAGTGACAAATCTTAGGGGACTTTGGCTTCTCCTGAAGTTCAGTTGAAGCCTCCTGGGGTCTGGTTTGTGCCCACTGCCCTTTGTCTTATCACAGCCACCACTGAGAAGAGCCCAGCCCCATCCTCATGACCTCCAACCCTTGCATATTGATCAGGATTGCTCAGGTCCCATCCGGGGCTGCCCTTCTCCAGGCTGGAGAGCCCCAGGGCTCTCACAGAGATGCTCCAGGGCCCTTGGCATCTTTGTAGCCTCTCACAGACGCTACCCAGCAGTTCCCTGTCTCTCTTGAGCTGGGGAGCCCAGCACTGGACACCATGCTCCAGGTGCAGCCTCACCAGGTCTCTGACTGAGAAAAGGTGGAAGATACTAAAGAACGATCTGATGTCCACCACAGACAGCTGCAGTCCTTCCTCTGAACTCGGTGAGACTCCTAGCAGGGACATCAGTCACAGGCGAGGCAGCAGGAGCCCACCGCAGCGCTGCCTGCCTGCTCCAGTGCCGCCTGTCAGCACACACAGCAGGAGAGAGCAGCGGCTCCCAGCCCTGCTATGTGCAGGCTCAGCTCCTGCGTTTTGCTCCTTTGTTAATCTCCCGTTCCTGGCTGAATCCAGCATGGCTCAGCACTGCTGCTGCCAGCAGCTTCGGCTCCAGTAGCTCTTCAGTTAGGTGCTGGAGATGTCAATCTGTTGACATCCACCGTAGCAGTGAGGGCTCTGCTGCCAGCCGTGGTGCACAGCTGGCTGCTCCGAGCTCCTGGGTGCTTGCCCTATTTTTAGCCATCTCTAAGACTTTCTTACAGTTGTGTTTTCTGTCCCCCCCTTTTTTTTTCCTAACTACTTTTTCACAGCGTTCTGCATCAGGAGCTTTGTTCAGGACCCAGTGGCAGACAAAGCCCAGCACCAGGCTTGCAGATGCATCCAATTCGATGCTCTGAGTCTTGAGAAAGTGATTAAATGCAAAGGATTCCCCTGGAGGTGTCGAAGCCAAGCCTGGCTGGGGCACTTAGTGCCATGGCCTGGTTGATTGGGCAGGGCTGGGTGCTAGGTTGGGCTGGAGGACTCTGCCATTCCATTATCTGCAATTCTTCCCCAGCACCTCAGGCTTGTGCCTTGAAGATGTTCTGTAGCTCATCCCAGCTTCATGTCTTTCACCACAGGTAAAGGCTGATTCTTCTTGAAGGATCCTCGTTTGAATAGAAAGATTCTGTTTGAATGGTAGCCTAAGTTAGATTCCATTCAAGCCAAAGGCTTCCATTAGAAGGAAGGATTTAGATGGAAAGTATCCCCCTTGAATCCATGCTCACCTGAGAGCCAAAGGCAGCAGCTGGCCCCCTGCAGCAGCAGGCTGAGGCTGCACAGCTCTCACTGCTCTGATGTCTCAGTGCTTTCCCATGGATTTGTTCATTTCTGTGGCTCAGTGTGGAAGGGGTTGGGCACCATCATCCTCTTGGGTGCTGTCTGGAGGGGTTTTGTCCTTTCCCTTGGGTGCATGGGACCTGTGTGGCTTAGTGCTGCTGTGTCCAGTTCTGGGCTCCTCAATCCAGGAGAGATGTTGCAGTACAGGAAGGTGTCCACAGGAGGGCGCCAAAGCTGTGAGGGGCCTGGAGCACAGCCCTGAGAGGAGAGGCTGAGGGAGCTGGGGGTGTGCAGCCTGCAGCAGAGGAGGCTCAGGGATGGTTGATTGGACAGGGCTGGGTGCTAGGTTGGACTGGATGAGCTTGGAGGTCTCTTCCAACCTGGCTGATTCTATGGTTCTATGATTCTTGCCAGCAGCGCAGCGGCAAGATGCAGTCTGCCTGCAGCACACTGAGCAGTGCAGAAGATGAGAGGGGGCTGTGGCAGCCACCGAGGCCTCAGCCAGCTCTGGTGGGGATCATGGTGATGTGGACTGTGCTGCTTCCACTTTTGGAAGTAGTTCAGAGACTCCTACATCTGTGCCTGCATCTGCAAGGCCAAGCAGCTTGCTGCTGCTGGAGCTTTGATTCGAAAGGAAAAGGGAAGGGAAGCTTCTGGTTGTTCATCTTCAGAATGAATTTCCAAGGCCCTTCCCTTTGCCCTGGCACTGGGAGAGTGGGATGGAGCAGGACGAGGGGAGGCAGTGCTGGAGCTCCTCTGGCCTGCCAGCCTCCCTCCACATTTCTTCTTGCTTTTGTAATCCACAAAAGGGTAATCTTGGACAAAACTGAAGATGATAGGAGAGCAAGGACTAAACCAGGCTGTCCACACAGACCTGCTGCTGCTCTTCCAGCCTTGAGAACACGCTCAGCAGACAGGACATGGCCCAAGGTCTTGCCCTGCTGGCTCTGCTCTATCCACCAATACACACAATTAGCATCACAGAACACTCTGTGGTCCTGTGAAATGGTTGGACTTGGACTCAATGAGCTTGAAGGTCTTTGCTGACCAAAACAATGCTGTGATTCTCTCCCTCCAGATTCTCACTGGGGGAGCTGGAGGTGGCGTTTCAGAGCAAAGCAGAGGGCTGGGAGGGAGAGTTTCTGACACAGCTTTCCCAGCAGAGTAAGGGCATTGCTTCTGTTCTAGCAGGCCTTGAGAGTAACAGAAGTCAATATTCACTTGTGGCACTAATTCATTGCCTTCCCAGAGCATTCCAGATGAGGTTTACTTTCTAGAATCACAACAAAGAGAAGACAATTATCTTGTTTTGAGGACTGTGAGACACTGGAATGGGCTGCCCAGAGAGCCTGTGGACACCTCATCCTTGGGAGCGTTTAAGACCAGGCTGGATGAGGCTTTGAGCAACCTGCTCGGGTGGGAGCTGTCCCTGCCCATGGCAGGGGAGTTGGAACTGAGTGATCTTCAAGGTCCCTCTTGACCCAAGCCAGTCTGTGACTCTATGAGCTGCCCCCAGCCCTGGCAGAGGAGGGTGACTCAGAGCCAGGCAGTCAGCTGCAGTGCCTGCCTCTGCGCCTCCCTGGCGGCTGCTCGCTCTGTGAGCCTGCTCTGGGTCACAGCATCGTTTGTTGTGGAGGTTTAAACTGTTCTGCAGCAGACAGTGGTGGGATGGATCTGTGAATGAAGCTGTAAAGGAATCCTTTCTCCTTTCTAGGAAGCTGCCCTGGGAGCTGGTGAGGCTGGCTGATGTATGGCCTCGTCTGACCAGCCTGCCTCTGCCTCCGGAGAGTGGAAAGTATGAGAGCAAGACCCAGGGAGCTGTGTGGACTTCCCCTCTTACAGAAAGGACATTCTTCAGGTAAGATAAATTTTCCTATATTGCCCTATAAATCATAAGCAACCAAACCCAGTGGTTTTCTTCCTGGAAATATTTGTAAATCAGTTATTGTAACTCTCCAACCAGCTCTGCTGGCTGCTGGGTTTCCTGGTGGAGCCAGACCCTGAGGAAATGGCAGGATGCTGCCCCAGTTTACACAGATGAAGTTAATTAATTCAAACACAATTCAAACAGGAGAGTTGTGCCGTGGCTGCCAAATAAATCTCCACCAACTACCTTTCCAGCCCCTCCCTCACTAGCCCCTGCTCCCCAGCCCACTGCACTCCAGCCTGGAGAACAAGCTTCCCTCTCTGTTATTTATTTTCTGTGGCTCTTCAGTCCTGCATTTGGTACCCTACCCCAAACAGAAATCCATTCAGACATTGACAATCTATCACACCACCTCTGAGCCTGCAGCGAGGGTAAGGCCAACAGGAGAGAGGCTGGGGGGGAAGATAACCTCCAGGGTCAAAAAAAAAAGGGGGGGGGAGGTCTTAGGGGGGAAGGAAAGTCCTGTTCCTCCTGTTCCTCTGATCCAAATGAGCTGAATGTGTCTGGGACCAGGCTCCAAAAAGGTACTGCCTCATCCCTCAGGATCTCCTGCTCGTGCACATTAATCCAAGCCACTTCCCAGCTTCATTTGTGCTGATCCAGAGCTGTAGAACCTGCATCTGGCCTCTTTTTCTTGGTATTTCTCCTTCCCAAGGTTTTTTCCTTCTTTCTGTGACCTGGGACCTCTCTTCTCATCCTTTCCTTCCCCACCTGGGTGACTTGAGATTGCCTAATGCATTCAGAGAAGCCATGGCTGAAGTGGTAGAGCAGATGGCCCCAAGTGGCACCAGGGGAGGTGTAGATTGGGCATGAGGGAAAATTTCTTCACTGCAAGGGTGTCACAACAGCCTGCCCAGGGGCACTCTGGCTGCCCCCTCCCTGGAGGTGTTCAAGGCCAGGTTAGATGAGGCCTTGAGCAACCTGTGCTGGGGGAAGGTGTTCCTGAATGGCAGGGGGTTGGAGCTGGATGCTCTTTGAGGTCCCTTCCAACCCAGCCCGTTCCAGGACTCTCTGAATCTGTAGCAGTGGGAGCCTAAAGCAGTGCACGTTGGGAACAGCTGTTAGCACTCCCAGAGTCTGAGTGCAAGCTTCTGCCCCTAGGTCAGGGCATCCCTTGGTACCAGCACAGCCTGGGGGATGAGGGGGGTGGGAGTAGCCCTCATGAGATGGACTTGGGGTACTGATGGGTGGCAGTCCACAGGGCTGCTGTGGCACTGTAGAGAAGCTACCAGCTGCTCCTGGTCTCTAAGTGCATCAAGCAGGCAAGAAGGCAGGAAAGAAAGGGCTGAGCTGCTAAGTACTTAAGGGTGTAAGGCAGCTTCAGAAGGCCTGTGCTGATTTTGTTCTGATTTTAGTTAAAATTCAGAGCCCTAGGGCACAGCCTCTGTGCTTAGTCGTGTGATGCAAAAAACCTCCAAAAAGGTCATTCTGAAGAGCATTCAAGACTCTGTACAACATCTCCAGTGCAGTGCCTCAAGCACTCCCACCCAGCATTCATCAGAGACACAATTCCAGCATCACAGAACAAACCAGGATGGAAAAGACCTCCAGGATCATCGAGTCCAACCTCTCACCTAACCCTTCTCAGTAATTAATGCCTCACCCAGCCTCCTCTGAAACACCTCCAGGGCTGGGGAGCCCACCACTGCCCCGGGCAGCCCATTCCAGTGCCAGTCACTCTTGCCATGAAGAATTTCTGCCTAAATTCTCCTAACTCTCAGCACTTGTCCCTTAGCTTCTCGTTGTGCTAAGGCTAAATCTATTTTTGCACTGAAGAGAGTGTCAGATAGGGAAGGGGAAAAAAAGCAAGCTGGAGAATTTTACAGCCACTGGATGCCATTGGTGCTCTTTTCAGTCACTCCCCCCCCAAAAAAAAAAAATCAAAGAAAAGAAATAAGGGAAAATATAGGAAAAAAGAATAAATAAAAGCCAGTCAAAGATACTGAGAGGATTTGGGACTGGGGAAGAAACTTTTTCTGCCTGCTTCAGTATTTTTCACTGAACACAGAATTAAAAAGCTGTGTTTCCCTAAGGTAGGAGCCTGGGCTCATACCAGCTGAGCTGCACGGATCTGCCGTCCCAGCTGCTGCTCTCTTTGGCAGCTCAGCAGCCACTCTGCATTCCAGTGCAGCTCGTTAGGAGAAAGTGATGAGCTGGGGGGAGAGTGAACGTGTGGGAACAGCTCCTTTTATTGGGTGTAGTCTGCATCATTTTTTAGTGGCTCAGCTGAAAGCTCACTTGTGAAATGTTATGTTTTGGATGCCAACCAATGCAGACTTCAGACAGAGCTTTGCATGCAGTTGCCTCCAGTCGAGGCGCTAACAAAAGGCAGTAACAGCTACCAGGAGACAAACCCAGCCCTTTGCTCACTGCTCAGAGTCGTTCTGCAGATAAGTGGCAGCAGAAGAGATGCAGCTGTAGCGGCTCTGTGAATGGGAACAAAGGTGCAGCGGCTGCCGAACCCCAGAGTGCCAGGCTGGAAGGGACTCCAAGGATCCTCTGCTCTAGCCTGCCTAGTTGATAGTGGGCTTGAAACGAGCTGGGTGCAGGCTGGCCAGCTGAGGCTTCAAAATGCCCAATGGAGGGGACTCCACTGCCCCCCTTGGGAGGTGATCCCACTGTCCAACTGTTCTCACTGGGAAACATTTCCCTCTGGAGCCCAGCTGGCATCTCCCCAGGAGCAGCTTGTCCCCATCACCTCTTGCCTTGCATGGGACACAGAACCACAGAAATGTGCAGGATGGCAAAGCCCCTTAGGATCACCAAGTCCAACCTAGAGCCCTACTCAACAAGATTCACCTTAAACCATAGCCCTAAGCACCATATCCAAATGACCCTTAAACACATCCAGCCCCTGACTCCTTGTACAAAGGGAATCTCCACCCTCCTGGTAGCCACCCTTGATGGTCCACAGCAATAAGACCTTCTAGGAGGGTCTGTTGTGACAGCACAAGGGGTGATGATTTGAAACTGAAAGAGGGAGATTCAGACTGGAGAGAAGGAAGAAGATTGCCCAGGGAGGTGGTAGATGCCCCATGCCTGGAACCATCCCAGGCCAGGTTGTCTGGAGCTCTGAGCAGCCTCTCCTACTTGCAGATGTCCCTGCTGACTGTGGGGTGGCTGGGATGGATGGCCTCTAAAGATGCCCTCCAACCCAAACCAGTCTGTGTTTCTCTGTGGGGCTCTGCAGCTGCCTGGTGGCCTGCAAAAGAAGATTCCTCCTCATTGCTTCCCTGCACTCACTCCAGCCCTTGGCTGTACATCTGCCAGGCACCTGGCCCGGAACTGGGGAGGGCTCTGATTTCATTCTGTGTGCACACTGGAGGCTGAAAGCAAGGCTGAGCTGTGCTGTGTGCAGCGGGTGGGTTCAGCACAGCTGGCCAGCAGACCACTTGTTCCCTTCCTGCCCTGAGGATGAGGCTGTTTGCAGCATCCAGCCAGCCCCTGCCACCAAGCGCTTCGGCACTGGAAGGATACCAACCGCAGCAGCAGACTTCACCTTGCTGCTCTGGACGTCCCCTGCCCGCGGGAGCACTGGCACTGCTCTCAGCAGCAGGAGCAGCAGCCTGGCTGTTGCATGCCAACAGACACCTAGAGAAATGGAAGGGTGATGTCACCAGGGAGGAATCCAGGGCTCTAGCTTATCGACGTGAGACAGGCCTGCTGCCAAGGGACGGGCTGCTCCTCATCTCGGCAGGGGAACGGCTGCGAGCTGGGGCGGTTCAGCCTGCAGAAGAGAAGGCTTAGGGGAGACCTTATCACCACCCACCAGGACATCAAGAGTGGCTACCAGGATGGAGAATCCCTTTTTGTCCCATGGCAAAGCCAAGGGGTAACGGAGACAAGTTGCTGCTGGAGAGATTCCCACTGGACTCCAGAAGGAAATGTTTGCCCATGAGCACAGCCGGGCATGGGAATCACCTCCCAGGCAGAGCAGTGGAGTCCCAGTCCCCTCCATCGGACAGTCTGAAGCCTCATCTTACCAGGCTGCTGGGCCAGCTCACTGCAACTGCTCTGTCACCTGGAAGGGTCGGAGCAGATGGTCCTTGAGGTCCCTTCCAGCCTGGCACTCTGGGATTCCATGGAATGGATCTTAGAGGCTCTGATAAGAAGGGATGTGCAGCTACCTTGTTTTAAAGCACTCTGTAGTGGTACCAGAACTGGAAGCTAAAGTGTGCAGCTCAATGTGTGGTTACAACAGCTCTGGTCCCAGAGGGCTTTCCTTGCTCTGCCCACCCTCTCTTCAAGCCCATGAAGTCAGCCAAGGAGCTGAGCTCTCTGCTGCTGCTCTCTGTGCTCTGTGTGCTTTAGTTGGCAGTAAAAGATCCAAACTGGCCTTGGGTATAAATAAAACCTTCGGCTTCAGCCTTTCAAGATATTGAGAGCAGTGCAGCTGTGGCAGTGAGGGCAGCCTTGTAGCCTATTGCAGTTGCACAGCACAGACAACCCCTGCTGAAGCTGCTCTGAAATGCTTCTTCAGCATGGGATGGGATGGTTCTGTACCATCCCCAGTGTGGGACTGCTCTCTGCCAGCACATGCTGGTGAGACTCTGTCATCAAAGTCAATCCTGTGTGCACCTCCAGTTGAGGGGCTGAGGCAGACCCAGCCCATCTGGATGCTATTGCAGAGCCCAGATGTCTGCCAGCTTGCCCTGGTGATACCCAAACCACTCTGCTTTTATTTGGGGTTTATTTTAGGTCTGGCCTTTGTCTCTCAGTGGGAGTTAGGTTCTTAAATGCCTTTGAGGATTTGTGCCCAAGGTTTTATCTCGAGTACAGCCACTTAAACATCAACAGGAAATTCTTCATCCTCTGGGCTGGGCATTGTGAGTCAAGATCAGCTCTGCAAGGGCTAAGCAAGGGCAGAGGCTTCCAAAGGCTTTCAGGAAAACTTTCTGTTGGAAGCAGCAGTTTGTCATCACCACGACTGGAGCAACGCTGGGCAAACAAGGTGTCTGCCCCCCAGCAGCTGGCACTCTGAGTGTGCTGCCAAGCCAGTAAGCAGCTGACCAGAGCTGCCCCTGCTCAGCTGCCCAGGGGGAAGCTTCTGGGATTCAGGCTGGAGTCAGAGCAGGAGCCTGCACTGTGCTGTTCCTTGTCCAGGGAAGTGGCTACCTAAATGGAGGTGCTGTGATCTCACCTGTGCTGGCTTGAGGTTAACTGGAATATTTTAGTGAGAGAAAACAGATTCTAGGCTGTGAAAAGGAACCAGTGGTGACAACTGCTGCACTCCTAGGCTTGCTGAGATGGATAAAAACAAGAGCATAAGTACAGATAAGACACAGTTAGAGTGTGTGTCTCTGTTGCAACTGGTGCCTGTGCTTCTTCTCCCTCTGTAACCCAACTAATTCTGCTTTCTAACCCCCCTGTTGATCCTCCAACCTTACCTTGCATGTGAGGCAGACTCTGGGATAAGGCAGAGGGATGGACAGGAGGTGGAAGGGTGGTTGGGAGCCCCTCCTGGGCACTCTGGTTTCTGGGAGGGCTGTTGTGTTCCTGTATCACTTTTACCTTGCACATTGCTGTCTATAGCTGTAGATGTTGTAACTATCTGCTTGTGTATTGTGCTAAGCTGTGAGTGCAAAGCTTCAGGCCTTAACTTCCAGCTGGCTGAGTTCATAAGAGCTGGGGGGCAGGTAACTCCCAAACATCACATCAGCCATTCGCCCTGCACCCGTGCTCCTCCCTGGGCTTTGGCATCCCTTCCCCTCTCCTCTTTGGCAGGCCCTGGGCTCGCTCTGAGGCATAAACAGAGACGAGATCTCGAGAGCTTGCACGGGACAGGAAAACCACTTCCTACCCACTTCTATTTCTGCTGCTGAGCTGCTCTTTGGGGGGAGTTGCAGTGACCTCCTCCTGCCTTTGTGTGCCATATGAGCCGCACTTGTTCGCTGCATCACCGAAAGCCATTGACAGGCTGAGTGGTTTTGATTTAGGACAAAGATGTTCTTTTTGAAGGAGAAGTAAAATCATTAACTCAAAGTCTAGGAGAGGAAAAATAAAATGAACACAAATAATCTGTGTTTAGCTCACTGCTGGCCTTGCAAAGGCTTTACGAGGGCAGACAGCACCCATGGCCAGGCTATTTATAGCTGCAAAAGGAGATTAAGCGCGGCTGTGTGTGCCTCAAATGGGACGGCTGGCACCGGGCTGGAGGGAGGGGCACAGCACACACAGAGGTTGCCTCACAACTTACAGCTACGTCTGAGCCATGCAGGCACATTGCAGGAGCTGTCAGGGCTGCAGGTATGTGGGGAGAACAAATGCTTAGGTATATATCTATTAAAGTAGAAGTGTTTGCTGGTTCAGATGGGCTGTAGAAAGAACAGCCAACTACTCATGGCTGTTGTGCATTCCTTTGGAGCTTGCCAAGTGTTGCCTATTCTGTCAATATTTATGGAACTCTTCCTCCCCCCCCAGATGTTAAATTGGATTTCTTCAGGGATGCAGGCTCCAATATTGCTAAAATATCCACAACTCCACAGGGCAAAATAAGGAGGAAGATGAAATGCTGCAAGCACTTATTGAAAGAGTAGGATTTCACCCTCTGGGCCAAGTGACATCATGCAACATCAAGAGCCCAGATCTTCAAACTGGTACAACAAAGCAATCTTGCAGTTGGGTCAAGTGATGGCCAGAACCAAGGAGGCCTCAGGGTATGTTGTGTTTGCTGCCTTGAAAGTTCACTCATCCGTATCCCAGTGAGAACTCCTAGATGCTGAAATACCACTGGAGCTAACAGGGGAGCTGACCACCCATCACTGCCTCTTCAGCAAGAGCTTGGGGACAGGGAGAAAAGATTTCCCTCTCCAAAGCTCATCAGGAAAACAAGAGGAAGTAGGAGGCTGAGCAGCAGCTGGCTTAAGAGAGCCTGCTGTGCTCTGGGCACTTGTTGGCAATGATCTCAGTGGCACTAGTGGCAGTCTCTGGCCAGGGACATTTGGTGGTGAAGATGATAATCACTGTACCTCACTGCAGTTTGGAGTCTCCCAGCCTGCACACTCCTAATTGTTGCTTCCTCTTCAATAGCAAAATAGATTAGGAAACGGTACCAGAGGACAACTTGCTCCATCTTCATGTCTCAAATGCAAAGTCAACTGTGCCAGAGGTTTCCTCAAGTTGTTCTTAAAAGCATCAGTGCTTTGCTCAGGCCCTTTGTGTCAGGTGGCTCACACAGACACAGAGAAGAATTGGGCTCTTTCTGCACCTAGTTTGCTTGTTCCCCTGGATCCACCTCACATAGATGAAGATTTTGGCAAGTCTTTCTTAGTCCTCTTTGCTTTCTGAATTAAACTGCCCTGCCTCCACCTGAGCAGCTCCTCACAGACACTGCTTTGGGAACTGCTGACCCTTCATGTCCCTCTGGACGTTTTCATTGGCTGGATGAGACATCAGGAAGGGATGAGCCTCTTATGGTGGTTGAGATATAGGTGGAGATGAGCCCCTTAAGGTGGGTGAGATATAGGTGGAGATGAGCCCCTTAAGGTGGGTGAGATCCAGGTAGCCAAAGCAGCAGAAAGGGAGCAGCTTGCACATGACACTCTCTATAATACAGCACTGTGATGCTTTTGCCTTCTCAGCATCACATCTCTGGTGCCCTGGCTTTGACTGCTGTGTATTTTCTGCTACAAGGCCAAGGTGCTGCCCAGCAGCCCTGTCACACACCCTTCACTCCGTTCAGGCAGTTGATTGTTCCTGCACCAGTGAAATCTTCACCTTCAAACTGCATCTCTGGGGTTTTGTTTGTGTCCCCCCTTCCCCAGACCCTTTCCTCTCTGCTCATTTTGGATCCCAGCCCTGTCTGTCTGTGAGGCTCACCCCACACATGCAGCTGCAATGGACAAGTTTTTATCACACTGGCCAGTAGACCTCCAAAGCACACTTCCAACCTGGTAAAAGAACTTCTACCACCACTTTGACAGCCATGCAGGCCATGCTCCCCCAGCCTGCCCACACAGTGAGGAGGAAGGAGCTGTTCATGCAGTGTGGTGAGGCTGCAGCTGCTGGTTTAGCTGACTGGAGCTGGTGCCATGGTGAGCCTGGGGTTTGGACCTGAAGAGTTTATGAACCCTTCTCGTGTTTTCTGCCCCCTGACCTAGGTGAACCTGCTCGGGGGGTTGGGCCAGATGATTTCCAGAGGTCTCTTCCAAGCCCTGACCGCTCTAGGAAATCCAGCACGTGTTCCTAAGCCCTCTTTGGATTGACACACCAGAGTTTATTGGATTCTTCTCTTCCTTTCCTCACATCCTCTGGCAGAAGGTTAGGTGGGAATTGCCTGTCTGAAACTCAGGCAGTTCTCAGTTGAGGACTCTATTTTCTGTTGGCTGCCAGCCCTTGCAGCCCCCCTAAGACATTGCATGAACGTGTTATAACTCCAATGCTTAAAGCACCAGGGCCAAAGTTTGTGTCTTCAACATCCTGAACAAAATAGACTCCTAGAATGGCAGGGGGTGGAAGGGATCTCTGGATCTATCCCTGGCTTATGAGGCTTCAGACAGGCAGGTCTCTGACTCTACACAGTTGTGTGTGACTTCCTGAGAGACCTGCTTGTCCTAGCCCAGGGAGCAGTGAGCAGAGCCTGTCCCCCCCTCCTGACCCCCAGCCAGATAGTTACAGACATTGATTCAATCCCCTCTCAGTCTTCTCTTCTCCAGACTAAGCAGCCCCAGGTCCCTCAGCCTCGCTTCACCAGGCAGTGCTCCAGTCCCCTCATCATCCTCATAGCCCTCCCCTGGACCCTCTCCAGCAGATCCCTGTCCCTCTTAAACTGGGGAGCCAGACAAGACCTCTGAAATCATCAAGTCCAACCTATCACCCAACACCATCTAATCAACTAAACCATGGCACCAAGTGCCACATGCAGTTTCTTTTGTTACACCCCCAGGGATGGTGACTCCACCACCTCCCTGGGCAGCCCATTCCAATGCCAATCTCTCTTGCTGTGAAGAACTTCCTCCTAACATCCAGCCTGAACCTGCCCTGGCACAGCTCTGTCACTGGGTGCCTGCTGGCTTCTCCCAGAGGTAGGCACTTACAGAAGGGCAGGGGAACATTCTGTGCTCCTCACCCCATGGCAGCCAGGTATTTGGAAGTAAGAAATGCACAGAGGCAGCCAATTTCCCTCCATGTGTGTGGAAAAGGACCCAGGCTCTCCAGGCAGACATTATTTGCTGGCAAAATACTCTTGTGCTGTTTGGTAATGTATTAGGGAGAAAGAAAAAAGCAGAGCAGCTACTTCAAAAAGCCAGATGGGCCTCCCTGGGGTTTTAATGTCACTGCTTAGGGAGTGGCCCAAGAAGTGCACTTAAGCAAGGGACTCAGCCCCAGTTGTTTCATGGTTGTGTTATCTGAAGCAAACCCCAAATAAACACAAGTGTGCCAGTAACAAAACCTTCTCCCTCGCAGGAATTGGTGGAGCAGCAGTGCCAAGTCCTGCAGTGATGTAAACTGGATGGATGCAAAGCAGATGTGACTTCATCTGCTGATTGCCATTGAAAGCTTTGCTTGGACCACATTTGCTGCCTGGAGATGCAGGAGAAATGAAGTTCAGCTGAAGTTGAAGGAGTATTTTCATTTCCCTGCACCAAAGCTTTTCCTGTGCCACTGATGTGCATAGACAAAGGTAGGGATTTGGTGCCAGGTCTCTGTAAGGGTCTGGTCTCCTCTTCAGACACACAGTCCTCTATAGGCAGGGTATGGAAGTATTTGGAAGGACAGGGACCTGCTGGAATGGGTGCAGAGGATAGCTATGAAAATGGGGTACCAGAGCACCTCTGCCACAAAGGCAGGCAGAGGCAGCTGGGGCTGTTCAGCCTGGAGGAGAGAAGGCTCTGGGGAGACCCAGTGGTGGTCCCCCAGTACCTGATGGAGGTCTGCATTGAAATGAACACAGAACACAGCCTGTGATGGCACAGGTCACAGCATCCTGCCATTGGCAGCAGTTATGTCTGCTTTGCTCTGCATGACTTGTCTCCTTGTCTCTTCTCAACCAGCTGTACTTTGCTACTCACCCATGTGAGAAGTCATCCATTTATGGCCTCAACCTGCACCAGGAGATGTTAGGATATCTTTCCTGAGAGAGTCCTCAGGCACTCTCCTGTCCTGTTGAGACCACATCTGGAGGACTGTGTCCAGTTCTGGCCTCCCCAGTTCAAGAGGGACAGGGAGAAACAAGAGAATGTCCCAGAGAGGCTACAAGGGTGAGGAGGGGACTGAATCATGGTCGACGGGGAAAGGCTGAGAGCCCTGGGGCTGTTGAGCCTGGGGAAAGGAGGACTGAGAAGGGATCTGATCGGTGTTCATAAGTATCTGAAGGGTGGGGGGCATGAAGCAGGGGCCAGGCTCCTCAGTGGTGCCCAGGGACAGGACAAGGAGCAATGGACACGAACTGCAACCCAGGAAATTCCACCTTGGCACGGCGAAAAACTTGTTTGGAGTGAGGGTGCCCGGCGAGGCTGTGCAGTCTCCTTCTCCGCAGGCTTTCCCGACCCAGCTGCCTGCCCTGCCCTGCCCTGGCGATGCCGCATCGGCAGGCGCTGGACTCAGCCACCCGCGGCGGTCCCTTCCGAGCCCTCCCGCTCCGTGGCTCTGCGGACTGCTGCCGCTGAGGGACACCCCACGGAAATCCGCAGGGTGGCAGCACGGGCTCGGGTTTGAGCTCATCTCCCACTCGAGCTGCCAGCCTAAGGTACCTGGGAGCAGCGCTCCGCTGAGAGAAGCCTTCTCGGAGCCACTCCGTGCTCAGGTGCCCCAGCGCCTCCGCAGCCAACCCGCTGCTCGCTGGGCTGGGCTTGGAACAGATCTCCTGGGTGTCTTCAGGCAGCCTTCAGCGTTAGAGAGCTCGGCGGGGGTGACTCAAGTGTCACTGCTGCTCACTCTTCTCCCCAGACAGGAGGAGGATGAGGCTGATGGGCTGCATCCAGCAGCTGGGCACAAGCACCTCTGTCTTTCACAGCTCCACAATATGACTCTTAGCTCATCCTGTGCTGCTCTTGCAGTTGGGGCCACATTTGCTGCTGCTGCTGCCCACGCCTCAGGCAAAGGTTCTGGTTGGGAGGACACAAGAGAAACAGCACTGCAAGAGGCTCAGAACCTCACCACGCTCCACCTGACTTAGTAACCCCTTTGATACAGCAGCTCCTGGCTAATCTGCAGGGTCTGCTGCAGCTAAGGTTGTTTAAATATAGACCCAGCTAACTCAGTTTCAGCCATCGTGACCACAGGGGCTGGAGGGCTGCAGTGTCCTGCACTCTGTTGTACAGAACTAATGCTACAGATTGCTTTGAGTGCTGCAAGAGAGCATTTTCCTCATCTTGCTTTGTGATTATCACTAATATGACATCATTTGTAAATAAGGAGAGCTACCTGCAGCACCTGCACAGGCTCACAGGATGTCAGGGGCCGGAAGGGACCCAAAGAGATCACCCAGTCCAACCCCCCACCAGAGCAGGATCATGTAATCCAGCTCAGGGCACACAGGAACACATCCAGACAGGCCTGGAAAGGCTCCACAGAAGGAGACTCCACAACCTCTCTGGGCAGCCTGTGCCAGGGCTCTGGGACCCTTCCAGTCAGAAGTTCCCCCTTGTGTGGAGCTGGAACCTCCTGTGCTGCAGCTTCCATCCATTGCTCCTTGTCCTATCCCAGGGAGCAGTGAGCAGAGTCTGCAGCCAGACAGGGGCTGGGAGCTCCCATCAGTAGACTTTTAACAACAGATCCTCTGGTGCTCAAATCTTCCCAAGCTCTACCTAAACAGCTTTTGAGTTAATCTGACAAACAAGTGATAATATTCCACCAAGAGTCTTATGAATGATATGCTCCTGGATGCTCTGCTTGTACACACCAAGGACCAGGTTGGTTACTTTTATGCTAAGGTCAAAGACAATTATCATGCAAATTGGTTTGTTTCAAACACTGAACAGAGGACAACCTACAAGAGAGTCAGTTTTTAGGCCTGCATGTGAATATTCCAGGCTGAGAAGCTGTTTGTTGTCTCCAGATGCTTTTATGACAATGAGAAGTGGAATCCATGCACTGACTTCTAAATTTAGCTTCTCGTAAGCTCATTGCACTGCAAAAGGGCTTGGAACTGGCAGGTAACATTTACCACCTACAGCCTGCCTGGAAAGCCATCAGTTGCTGGGCAGTGAGCAAAGTTTAGCACTTCACAGCCTCAATATTCCTGAAGGTTACCTTGGGCAAAGCAGCTACAAAAGCAAATCCAAAGGCAGCTCTACCTCAGAAGCTGTGTTTGAACAGTTCTCATCTCTATAAACTGTCTTAAAGATGGACAACAGCTGGGAAGGCACAGCTTGATTTAAGATGGGAAGCATAAAAGCAGGCAAGGGAGCTCATGTTCCAAGACATTACTGACATGGTAGATAAGGAGAAATCAGTAGATGTGAAAATGCAGTTGGGTTTCTGAGGCACATTTGGCAACCTCGCACACGACTCGGATGGAAGACCAGGTCTGGGGGTTCAGTTCTGGTCTTGTGTGGTTGGTTGGTTGGTTGTGGGGGTTGTGGTTGTTTGTTTGTGGGGGTTTGGTTGGTTGTTTGTGGGGGGTTTGGTTGGTTGTTTGTGGGGGGTTTGGTTGGTTGTTTGTGGGGGTTTGTGGTTGGTTGTGGGGGTTGTGGTTGGTTGTGGGGGGTTTGGTTGGTTGTTTGTGGGGGTTTGTGGTTGGTTGTTTGTGGGGGTTTGTGGTTGGTTGTGGGGGGTTTGGTTGGTTGGTTGTGGGGGGTTTTAGTTGGTTGTTTTTAAGTATAAAAATAGTTTCTGAGTAAAAAAGAATTCAAGAGAGAACAATGTGGAGAAGAGAAGGCTCCAGGGAGAGGCAATAGCAGCCTGCCATTACTTGAAGGGGGCTACAAGAAGGCTGCAGAGGGACTGCTTGCAAAGGCCTGCAGGGACAGGACCAGGGCAGTGGTTTGTAATGAGAGAAGCAGAAAGGACCATCCAGAGAAGGACCAAAGAGATCATCCAGTCCAACCCTCCCGCTAGAGCAGGCTCTCTGAGATCAGGGTGCATAGGACTAGGTCTGGGAGGGTTTTGAAGGTCTCAGGTCTCCAGAGAAGTAGACTCTAGAACCTCTCCAGGCAGCCTGCTCCAAGGCTCTGCCACCCTCAGAGAGAAGTTTTTCCTTATGGTTAAGTGAGACCTATCAGAAGGCACAAAATCATCCAAGCATGGCACAAGGAGGGAGCTTTCAGAAGCCTGTGACTAAAGTTTAGTGCATCCAGGCCCACTTTTCTTCCTAGACAAGTGCCCAAGTTCTCTGGCAGTGAGGCTGCCTTTTATTCAGAGGGATAGGGGACACCTGCCCAGCTGCCACCGAAGGGTCCTCCCCTTTATTCCCTCAGCAGGCTTCTCCTGCAAGGCTCCTTAAAGCACAGATAATTATGGATTCCTCCCACTTGTTCTGCAGGGACAGTTTTATTCCTCATTTCTCAGCCCTACCTCCTGTGCAGCTTCACCTTCGCCTCCCGAGGACTGCCTAAAGGCTTTGCCATTTAACTGCTGCTGCATGCCTGTGCACAAATTTCCTGGCAGGGGTGGTGTGATGAGAGCTGCAGCCCCCAGCAGGAGCTCTGCCATCCCCCCAGCTCCCTGGAACACACTGGGTACAGGTCTGGTTCCTGTAGCATGATGATGGAGTGACAGAATGGCTTCAGCTGGAAGGCACCCCCAGAGATCACCCAGCCCCACACCCCTGCAGTCAGCAGGGACAGCCTCAACTAGATCAGGTCCCCCAGAGCCACACTGAACCTCACCTTGAGCATCTCCACGGCT
The DNA here is from genome assembly GCF_015220805.1 of Pogoniulus pusillus. Lineage (NCBI taxonomy): Eukaryota > Metazoa > Chordata > Aves > Piciformes > Lybiidae > Pogoniulus > Pogoniulus pusillus. The sequence continues at coordinate 1,110,173 of NC_087296.1, forward strand.
GGGACCTCAACCACCTCTGTGGGCAGCTGTGTTCTGCTTCAGAGCAGTGGAATTAGCTCACAGTGTTAATGACAAGAAATGGATGATGCTCAAAAACAAAGTGGAGTGGCACTGCCTGCTCTTCCCATCCCGACCACCTGCACCCTCACACCTCCTAAGTTTGTACAGGAAGTTCTGAAGCATCACTTGGGCACCTCAAGGACACACAAGGGGAGTGCAAGTGCCTGAGACCAGAGCTGTGCCACAAATCCCATCTGGAGTCTTGATTTGTAGAGTCCTAGAATGCCTTGGGTTGGAAGGGACCTTAAAGATCAGGCCACACCTTGAGTGCTGTGTCCAGTTCTGGACTCCTCAATTGCAGAGAGATGTTGAGGTGCTGGAAGGTGTCCAGAGCAGGGCAGCAAGGCTGGGGAGGGGCCTGGAGCACAGCCCTGTGAGGAGAGGCTGAGGGAGCTGGGGGTGTGCAGCCTGCAGCAGAGGAGGTTCAGGGCAGAGCTCATTGCTGCCTGCAGCTGCCTGAAGGGAGGCTGTAGCCAGGTGGGGTTGGGCTCTGCTACCAGGCAGCCAGCAACAGAAGAAAGGGACACAGCCTCAAGTTGTGCCAGGGCAGGTCTAGGCTGGATGTTAGGAGGAAGTTGTTGGCAGAGAGAGTGATTGGCATTGGAATGGGCTGCCCAGGGAGGTGGTGGATTCACCGTGCCTGGAGGTGTTGAAGCCAAGCCTGGCTGGGGCACTTAGTGCCATGGTCTGGTTGGTTGGCCAGGGCTGGGTGCTAGGTTGGGCTGGCTGAGCTTGGAGCTCTCTTCCAACCTGCCTGATCCTATGATCATCCAGTTCCAATCCCTCTGCCATGGGCAGGGACATCTTTCACTGGACCAGGGTTGCTCAAGGCCTCATCCAACCTGGCCTTGAACACCTCCAGGGATCCAAAGCTTTCTCTGGCTGCAAAAATTGTGCTACCATGAATGCTCAGTATAGACTTCAGCCATCTCCCTGCAAACCTGTTCCTCACTCCCAGACAAAATGTCTTTATTGCCCAATATCTATCTCGAGAGCTCTTGGTTCAGCTCAGAATTTAGCCAGCTGGGTGCTGTGCTCAGTGTGGCTGTGGCACACCTTCAGAAGGGCAGGAGAGCTCTTGTGGCCTCATAACCTACCCCCCACAGTTAAGAAGGATTTTCTAAAGCCATTTTCCTTTTGCCTGGCAGTGAGATGGCTTCAGGAGCCCTGCTCCTCCAGCACCCACAAACACCCAGCAGCCAAGCCTGCAGGCTCTGTGTGCTGGAACCAGAGCAGAGCTGCTTTAGATGCAGTTCTCTGTCTGGCTTCAGTAGAGAGCACTCAGCTCAGGCTGACATCCCTCTAACAGCTCTTCCCAGAGAGCACAGCCAGGTGCTGGAGGAATAAAAGTTCCTTTTCCCTGACCTGTCGCAGTGGCCTCCAGCAAGCCCCACCTTGGGCTGCATTAGCACATGAAGCCACATGCCCCTGGTGGCATTCCCTCGGAAAGGTCAGCTCAGCACCGCCTTTAATGCATGCCTGACTTCCTGAACAGATTAGGACCACGACTTTTAACTGTCCAGAGATCTGAACTGTCCAATTAGGCTTCAGAATGTGCCAATTATAGCAAGCTTCCTTTCAGCAGCCAGAACCCTTCTCCTTTTGGTTCACTTCTCAGACCCCTAGCAGCAATATCAGTCATTACAAAGCTGCTTCATCTGATGTCCTTTCCCATCTTGTGCTCAATTTGCTCACCACATGCTGAGTTAGGCTCATGACTGCATTTGCCTTTTTTAATGGCCAGTCTGATGCCCTGGTGGCTGCTTCTGATCACTTCCCACTACGATTAACCATCCTGGTGATCAGATGTGAGCCACGCTGCTCGCCACATACCCTGCCCCTGGGCTGTGGTCCAGTGGTCCTTAACTGCCATCACATTCAATGTTCTTGACTGCCTGGATTCTCCCCCTCTTGTGCATGGAACTGATGCAAATCATTTCAGTCCCTTATTCTTGCTCCAAACTCTTCCAAAATTCCCACATGCTTTAGCCTTGCACTTCCCTTCGTTATCAGTGTGCATTGCCATCTGCACTGGCTGAGGGACAGCTTGGCAGCCCCTCCTCACCTGGCAGCTGCTCTTCACGTCAGCATTCAGTAGATAAGAGCCTACCTTGTCTACTGATAAGCTACCCTGATTTCATAGGGGCATAGATGCCAGGAGCTGGAAGGGGCCTAGAAAGCTCAGCTGGTCCAGCCCCCCTGCCAGAGCAGATCACACCAGAATGAGTGCAGATGATTCTTGGATATCTCCAGAGAGGGAGACTCCACCACCTCCCCTGGCAGCCTGTTCCAGGGCTCTGCCGCCCTCATAGGGAAAGAAATCTCCTTCAGGGTGACATGGCACCTCCTGTGCCTCAACTCCCACCCATTGCCCCTTGGCCTGTCCCTGGGCATCCCCGAGAAGAGGCTGATTTGCACTGCATGGTTCTTGCTCCTCTCTTCTTATGCTGATAGCTGTAGCCAAGGCCACAGATTCACAGAGCATCAGGCTGGAAGGAGCCTCAAAGCTCACCTGGCCCAACCTTTCAGGGTAAGAGCATAGTTTAAGTGAGGTGGCTCAGCACCCTCTTGGGCAAAGCAAGCTGAAAATACTTTAGGTCATCCCAAAGTTGTCCAGAAATTACAGACACATTGAGCCACTCAGTGGCAAGGGAGAGCACAATTTAAGGCAAAGGAGGAGAGCCAAAAGTGCAGGGAGGCAGAGACAGGACCTGTTCCAGCCCCTCAATGTCCTCCTCAAAAAAGATGAGACCTTATTCCTTCTTTTCAAACCTTTTTCTCTTCCAGGATCTCCAGGGGCTACAGGAGGGCTGGAGAGGGACTATTGACAAGGTCTGGTAATGACAGGACAAGAAGAGGTAATGGGTTTGAACTGTCAGAGGGGAGATTGAAACTGGATGTTAGGAAAGGGCTCTTTGCAGTGAGGGTGGTGAGACTCTGGCACAGGTTGCCCAGGGAGGTTGTGGATGCTTCCTCCATGGAGGTGTTCAGGGCCAGGTTAGATGAGCCCTTGGGCAACCTGCTCTAGTGGGAGGTGTCCCTGCCTGTGGCAGGGGGTTGGAACTGCATAAGCTTTCAGGTCCCTTTCAACTTAAACCATTCCATGATTCTGCTTCTAACCCCCCTTACCACTCCTCCCAACTCACCTCACACGTAAGGCAGGCTCTGGGATAAGAGGGGGAGGTGGAAAGAAGGTGGAAGGGTGGTTGGGAGCCCCTCCTGGGCACTCTGACTGCTGGGAGGGGCCCTGTGCTTCTGTATTACTTTTAACTTGTGTATTTCTGTCTATAGCTGTCAGTGTTGTAACTATCTGCTTGTATCTCGTGCTGAGCTGTGAGTATAAAGCTTCATTCCTTAACTCCCAGCCAGCTGAGCCTAGTCTGGGTGAGTTCATTGTGTGTGGGGGCAGGTAACTCCCAGAAGCAGCACAGGACTGCTGCTCTATGTTGCCTTACTGCCCATGCCAAAGGTTTCTGAGCATTCCTGTCTCCTCCATCCAACCAACCTGTGACCCTTAGGCTCTTATTTGCTCATCACAAGCATTTAAAATGTTTTTACATGACTTAGGGTTGGTGCCTAAAGCCTTTGGACTGCTTTCCACACAGAGCTGCCAATGGTCACCTCAGGCTTAGTCAAAGCAGAGTTTCTACTGCAAGAGCAAAACTTTCAGCATCCCCATGTCCATTTGAGGGAGAGCAGTGCTGGAGCAGGATGCCAGCAGCTTTGGCAGATAATTTCACCCCTTCCTAGATGCTCATTTCCATATTGTCATTCCTTCCCATTTCTTCCTACAGAACTTGGTTGGCTTCATTCCAGCAGAGGAAAGCACAAGAAAAGAAAGATTGCTTCACCCTGGCAGGCACACACTGCCACCAGGTACACAGCAGCTGTTCAATCTTAGCATCAAGATTAGGGACAGAGACACAAATCTCAGGCAGAGTGCTTATTGCAATGCTGCTCACAAGGCCCTGACAACAATTTATTGTAAATCCTTTCACAGCCAGCCCAGGGAAGATGAAGGCACTTTTGTTGCTGGTTTCAACAGATAATTCATTTTTTCCCCTCTGAAAAAGGAGGTGGAAAATGAAGGTGCAGAAGTTCTTCAACTTGTTAGGCTTAAGTAATTATGGGGAAAAAAGCAGCCATCACATCTTGCCTGTCATTAGAATACCCAACAAGCCCCAGCAATGTGTGTGACCTTCCTGGGCAGCTTCTACCTTTCAGCAGACTGGGTAAACACAAAGAGATTCAACAGCAGCATCGTTTGACAAGCAGCTTGGTGACCACTGATGTGAGTGGAACCTGCTTCCTGAGCCTTGCAGTCTTCCCATTGACTTCAGCATCTCAGCCACACAAACACCAAGTTCAGCATTTCCCTACCTGGGCTGGTCACAAGAGATGTCTCCCCTGGGAGCTGTCCTGGCTGTCAATAGCACTGGGGTTCACCCACCAGTCCAGCCTGCAGCAGTCACACAGCTGGAAAAGACAGGAGGAGAGGCTGAGGGAGCTGGGGGGGTGCAGCCTGCAGCAGAGGAGGCTCAGGGCAGAGCTCATTGCTGTCAGCAGCTCCCTGCAGGGAGGCTGTAGCCAGGTGGGGTTGGGCTCTGCTGCCAGGCAAGCAGCAACAGAACAAGGGGACACAGCCTCAAGTTGTGCCAGGGCAGGTCTAGGCTGGATATTAGGAAGTGCTTACCAGAGAGAGTGATTGGCATTGGAATGGGCTGCCCAGGGAGGTGGTGGAGTGGCTGTGGCTGGAGGTGTTGAAGCCAAGCCTGGCTGGGGCACTTAGTGCCATGGTCTGGTTGATTGTGTAGGGCTGGGTGCTAGGTTGGACTGGCTGAGCTTGGAGCTCTCTTCCAGCCTGGTTGATTCTATGAACCAGGATACAGCAAAAGCACTGCAGAGAAGGATGAAAGGGCTGACAAGAAGATAAGAAGAAAAATTAAATAGACCAGAACAGCTCAGTCTGGAAATAGCTGAGCAGGCAACAGATATGAGAAGAAGAATACAATATCCTGAGTGCCAGAGAGAAGATGAATGGGAAACAATTATCCCATGTCTCACATAGCTCAGGATGTGGAAGACACCAAATGGAATAATCAGACAGCACGCAGAAAGGAAACCAAGAGGAAGTTCCTCTTCCCAAGGAAAAGAAATAATCAGTCACCTGCACAATTATTAATGGCATCACAAAGGCAAAACAAAAACCAAAGGATTAAAACTCTGCTGGGGGTTAATCATTACATTATTATTATTACTTTTAACCTACGTGGCATTGTTACTTCAAACAGAGATCACTGTGTTATATTTAACCTGGATTGCTACTTTTAACCTACATTTCTACTTTTAACCCACATTTCATTGTTAATTTTAGCCTAAACCACACTCTTATTTTTAGCCTAAATCACACTGTTATTTTTAACCTAAGTCACATTATTACTTTTAACCTAAATTGTTACTTTTAACCTACATCACATTGTTATTTTTAACCTACATTATTACTTTTAACCTAAATCACATTGTTACTTTTAACCTCAATTTCATTATTACTTTTAACCTAAATTGTTACTTTTAACCTACATTCTACTTTTAACCTACATTTCATTGTTACTTTTAACCTAAATCACATTGTTATATTTAACCTACATTATTACTTTTAACCTAAATCACATTGTTACTTTTGACCTAAATTGTTACTTTAAACCTAAATTTCATTGTTACTTTTAGCCTAAATTGTTACTTTTAACCTATATTTTTAGTTTTAACCTAAATCACATTGTTTTTTTAACCTAGATTGCTACTTTTAACCTCATTTCTACTTTTAACCTACATTTCATTGTTACTTCTAACCCAAATCACATTGTTATATTTAACCTACATTATTACTGTTAACCTAAATTGTTACTTTTCACCTAAATTTCATTGTTACTTTTAACCTAAATTGTTACTTTTCACCTACATTATTACTTTTAACCTATATTATTAGTTTTAACTTAAATCATTGTTATTTGTAACCTACATTGTTACTTTTCACCTAAATTTCATTGTTACTTTTAACCTAAATTGTTACTTTTAACCTAGATCACATTGTTATTTTTAACCTAGATTGTTACTTTTAACCCTAACTTAAATTGCTGATTCAAACCTAAATCACATTGTTACTTTTAACCTAAATCACACTGTTCTTAATGTTTTTTACCTAAATGAAATAACAACTTTTATTACTATTATATAGTAATAACAATAACCCATAATTATTAATCTAATTCTTATCATCATTATTATGCTTATTACCATTGTTATTATTATCATTGCCATCACTACCACCTTAATTAAATTATCTCCCTTATGCTTCTGGCCTAAATGAATTGGAATTCTGTTACCCCTTCCAGTTGAGCCAATAGTGTAGGCTTCTTTTGTTCCATTTTCTAACCCAAATTAATCATTATAATTATGTTTCTGATCAAAATTAATTAAATTAAACCATTAAATTGGAATTATTCTTATCCTTCCCCGCTCAGGCTAACACTGTGAGGTTCTTTTGTGCCTCTCCATCACTGGGCTGAACTGTTCCAAATCATAAACTCTCATTTTTTTTTTATCCAAATATTTTCTCCATTAAAGCCCAAACTCATCCCAGAAATCTCTTGGAGTGTTTGATAGTTTCAAAAGGCTTCCTCAGTACAGAACCAGGAAAGGGCAATTCAAGAAATAAGAGGTCAGAAACAATTTTGCGTCTGAAGCAATCAGGCACAGGAGGCTCCGAAGGCATTCAGCACTCTGCAAACAAATTGCAACAACAACAACAACTTTTAAAAGGCTGACATGATTGACAGGAATTATTGTGGCAAATACTTAGGAGGGAGGGGGAGGGGGGAATTGTTTCCAGAGAGCGTGGCTGGTATGGAAATTATTTGCTAGCCAAAGGCTGCAAAGCAAAGAAGTCAGTGCAGCGACTGAGAGCCTTTGAAAGGGGAGATGGTGCTGGTAAAGTGTCTATTGAGTTAGGAGCCAGGATCCTGCTTTCCCACAAGGAGAAATATTACTAATAAGTTGCTCATGCATCTCATTATTTCTGCCTCCTCCCTCCCCCCCCAGCTCTGACAAGTTCACTTTTCTCAGCTCGGACAGCCCAGGCTGAAACACGAGATGGAGAATCTCTCCTCTTGCCGCTTCATGTGGCTGCAAACTGCCTTCTTAGGCATGGCAGAAAGGCCCCAAGTGTGGGTTTGGTTGTCAGTTTGTTAGTGCCAATAATACTTTCCAGGGATAGACAAGAACTTATGTGAAGGACAATAAAAAAAAGGAGGGAGAAGAAAAAAAAGAGTTTAACTTAATTATCCTTAAATAAGCAGGGCGCCTCGGGAAGGCAAACAGAGCCTTCTGTGGCACTGCCTTCACCACGGTTCAGCCTGCATCTGGAATGCCTGTGCAGCACAAGGCTGGGCTCAGCCCAAGGCAGGGTAAATATTTGCTGGTTAATGTGGTGTGGTCATCAGGTGGCTAGAAAATAAAGATATCTCCATAAAATGCACATTTAATACATACTTATATGCTAAAAATGTGTATTAAAAATTAGGCATGTGTGAAATAAAAGCACCTGCATAGAAATAGGAACTAGATCCTTGTAAAAATAGTAGCATCAGAGAGTGGCTGCAGTTGGGAGGGACCTCAGAGCTCATCTGCTCCAACCTCGCCCACCATGCCCAGGGACACCTCTCAGCCAGACTCAGCTGCTCAAGACCTCATCCAACCTGGCCTTGAACACGCCCAGGCTCCCTGGGCAGCCTGTGCCAGTCTCACCACCCTCAGGCTGAAGAACTTCTTCCTCAGATCCAGCCCAAGCTCTCCTCTCTCTCAGCTTGAAACCATTCCCCCTTGTCCTGTTGCTGCATACCCTTGTGAGAAGTCCCTCTGCAGCCTCCCTGGGCAACTTGTTCCAGTGGTCCGGCACTCCCATAGCAAAGGACTTCCTCCTGACGCCCAACCCCGCTCTGGTTTCGAACCCCTGCCCCTGTGCTGGTGCTGCCAGCCTTTGGAAGCAGCCCCTCTGCAGCAGCTGAGCCAGCAGGGGCATGTGCTGGGCTTTGCGCGGCTGTACCGCTGAGCGATGCCCTCCCACCGCCTCCTCTGGCCAAGGCAGCAGCTGCCCCAGCGCTGCTTTTGCTGCCTGCCATGGCAGCAGTTCTCTCAGCTGGCTGTGGCCATGGCAGCTGCCAGCTTGCTGGAGCAGAGGGGTAGGGACAGAGCTTTGTGGCTCACCTAGGAGAGCTGAGGTGGCACACACTGCTCTTAGTCACACACTGCTGTCTTCCACCTTCACACCACCATCACCGGACGAAAGGAGCCAAAGACAAAAGGTAGATGTTTTGTAGTTGCTGGGACAGGTCCCACCAAACACAAGACTGAAGTGAGTGCTCCAATGCCCGCGGCTGTAATTGCAGTTCATTTGCTCTCCTATTTGCATGGCCTAATGGCCCAATGTTCTCTCTTGCTTAGCAAACGCTGCAAATGATAGAATATTTGGCCATGATTTATTTTCTCAATCTGGAGTCCTTCCTTTTATACACAGATTAGCCCAGGAGGCCATTTACAGCCCCGGCTCCGTGGGCTGTAATCACAGCCCTAGGAATGCTAACATGAACTCTTCTCTACTTCACACTGAATATTCACCAGCATCTGCCGTGGGATTAATCGAAAAAGATGTTGCCACACATGGCAGCCAATTACCACCCGAGATGCGGCTGCAGTCTGGGGCTAGCCCTTCATCTGCAATGCAGGACCCGTTTGGAGCTATCTCCTGGGGGTTAAATTGCACTCCTCAGCTTCTCGATTTACATTTGGCCTTTGGTTGACTCTTTCTGCCTTAATAATCTACTTCTTGGGTTCTGTAAAAATAGTTTTCTGGTCCCCAGGATCAGCCAGACCAACCATCAGCTAAAGTCTACCAAGGATGGGGCTAAAATCTGCATCCCAAAGCAAAAACTGGAGAGCGTTTTAAAAAGATTATCACCTGAAAGGCTCTGCCCTCTGGCAGACGCTGGAGGAGTCAAAGAGTAAGAAGACATCAAACAAATGGAGGGAGATTAAGAGAGGAGCGAAAAAAGAGAAGAGGTCACCGCAGAGAAAGCCTCACAGTCTGTGATCTGGATCCAGTTATCAGCCTCCAAAGAAAACAAGGAGCTGTTATTATTTTTGTTATATTGGAATGAGTGAAATGAGCATCTTTAGGGTTGTTTATTTATCTCAAAGCTGGGTCTGAGGGGAGATATTCTGTGAAAACAGAGGACTGGGTCACCCCAAAGCAGAACGTGAAAGCAGCCATTGATGCTGCCACTCTGTTTGTGTTGATACGGACATGGGCTCGGTTCTGTCAGGCTCTGAGCTAAGCAGGATTTAGGAAGAGAAGAGAAATGGAAATCTGCTCTCTAAATATTGACCCCCAGAGAGCTCAGGGGAACTTGGATCTCCAAGTGAAAAAAAGGAAATGTGAAGCTGTGCTGCCCTTGGACACCTGCATGCTCCTCCCAGCTCCTTGATGTTCCTCAGCCTTCCTCCCTTCCAAGTGTTTTAAATGAGCAATGTCCACAAAAGCAGCTCCAGCCCCCTGCAAGAGTGGCTACAAGCCCCCCAAAAGAGAGGCTCCAGGCTCACCACAAAAGAGCAGCTCCAGGATCCCCCCAAAATGAGTGGCTAAACCCCCACCACCCCCAAAAAGAGCGGCTCCAAGATGGCTCAAGCATTATTCAAGGTTCATCTGAAGGCTGAGAGCTCACAACATTTGGAGAGAGCACAGCGAATCCTGGCCAGCTCTGACCCAGCCCCTGCTTGCTCCGAGAGGCCAACACACAGCAATTCAGCCTCTCCACTGAGCCGAGGACAAAGCCAGGTGGGCTCAGACACATCTCATCTCTTCCTGGACACACAAAACGATGCTAAACTAGATCAGTTTTCCTGTCTGATGAAACCACACAGTAAACAGCTCCTAATGAAACTCCACAACAGTCAATGAGTGAAATCCTACTTTGAGCATCAGAGAAACCTGTGAAGAGCCCCCCCTTATCAGTACAGATGATCCCAAACTTGAGCTCCCAGCACAAACTCCCTGTGCAGGTGAATTGAAAGGTTTGCTGCTCTCTGCAGTTAGCCACAGCTTTTGGAAACTGGTTTTGCATTTGTGCCATCCAAACCCAATTTCTCCAGTGACTGCAGAAGGCCACCACACACACAGCACTGTCCTGGCTTGCAGAAAGCCACCACACACACAGCACTGTCCTGGCTTGCAGAAAGCCACCACACACACAGCACTGTCCTGGCTTGCAGAGAGCCACCACACACACAGGGCACTGTCCTGGCTTGCAGAGAGCCACCACACACACAGGGCACTGTCCTGGCTTGCAGAGAGCCACCACACACACAGGGCACTGTCCTGGCTCAATAAATTAATGCCACTTTTTAACCAAGTATTAAAAGTGTTGTCTTGCTCATCAAGCTCCACTTGGCCTTGCTCTCACAGAAATGGATTTTTACTTGATGCAGGTTTCTGTGCACTGGGAAGTAAAACCCTGACCATGTGGCTGATGGCTACAAAGCCAGCTTTACCCTTCACCTTCTCACTCTTTGAGGTAAAGCATATGAGTGGGAAGGTGAACTAATGCCAAGTGAAGGACCCACTACAAGGAAATATGACTGAAAAATAGGGTTAAAATCTTTAAATCTTACCTCAGTCTGGGCAGATTCATCTCACTCCAGAATGAAGACTGCAAGCCAGGGAGGTAGAGAGGAATGGCTGAGGGAACTCAGAGTTGGTTAGTCCGGAGAGGAGGCTGAGGGAAGACCTCATTGCTCTCTACAGCTCCCTGAGAGGAGGTTGGAGCCAGGTGGGGTTGGTCTACTTCTGCCTAGCATCAGGTGATAGGATGGGAGGAAATGTCCTCAAGTTCATAGAATCAAGCAGGTTGGAAGAGATCTCCAAGCTCATCCAGTCCAACCTAGCACCCAGCCTTAGCCAACCAGACCATGGCACTAGGTGCCTCATCCAAGTGAGGTTTAGGCTGGAGACTGGGAAAACTTTTTTCACTGCAAGAGTGATCAGACTAGTGGTGCAGTCACTGTCCCTGGAGGTGTTCAAGAAATGCATGGCCATGGTGGTGGTGGGTGGGTGGTTGGACTGGGTGATCTCAGAGGGCTTTGCCAAGCAAAGTGCTGCTGAGACTCTGTAACTACCTGGAGAGTTATTGCTCTGTTTGGCAATACCCAATCAGCTCTACAGGCTGATGAGGTGCATTGTGCAAAGTTCTGATGCAAGCCTGTGGACAGCAAAGTGTGTCTGGAGGCTGAAGGTGTCTCCAGGCCATATTAAGACTTTTAACTAAAGGTTCCTTCTATCCTTCTACAGCAGCTCCTTCTACATGGCCAGCATCAACCACCTGATCTCAGAGCTAACATTGCTCATTCTTCTCAAGCACCCTCTCAAGCACTGGGGATGCTCTAGGTTCTGCAGCTGTCCTGGCCAAGGGCAGAGTGGGCTGTGAGCCATTCTGGTAAGGCCCCAGCACCCCAGCTGCTGTACTGATCCCAGCAGAGCTGCCTGGAGCCGGCCGAGGTGGGAGCTGTGACTTCCAAACCCAAGTCCTCGTCTCAGTTGGGAGCAGCTGTGATTTGCTCCACCCTGAGCAGTCTATCTGTGGTCTTCCTGCTTGCAGCCCGGTCCCCAGCTGGACAAAAAGATGTGGCTCCCTCTACTCACCGAAGTGTTGTGCCCCAGGTGGAGCTGCAGACACGGCTAAGCGCAGTAAGGAAAGCAGGGCTGGAGGACACCTCCCACGCTCCTTGCAGCTACCCATGCAGGTTTCTCCGGAGTCAGTGCTCTCTGTTGGGGCAGCACAACAGGCTGCCAGTGTGTAAACAGTCTCTTAACATTTTGCAGCCCATTATATTTTGCTGCCCAAGGCAACCTCCTGCTCTGTGTGGTTATACTGCCCTGGTTTATTCTCTGGTGCTGTCAGATATCAGCCCATATATCACTCCCTGCCGCAGAGCCTGGCCTCAGCTTTGCACGGTGGAGCTCCACATCAGCTGCTCCTTCAGGATGCTGCTGGCCCAGCAGAAACCTCCTGGGTGAGAAACCACAGGCAGAACACCACTAATGAATAGACACAGCGTGTGAGTGATCTGCTCTACTAACACCTTTCATTGCTGTAAACAGCACATGTGGGTAACCAAAGTCTCTTTCCCGGGTCCCAGGGCTCAAGTGCCATTTGTGAAGGACCAACCCAGAACTGGCACCGATTCCAAATACATTGTTTTTGTGGCAGCAAGCCCATTTTGGGGATTAAAATGACCCTCCCAGATGGGGAAGCATTTGGTACCTCCCAAACCCACAGTCAAAAGGATTCTGAACGCAAACATGAAACTGAAAGAATGGGTGAGCATTGGTCTGGACAGGAGAAGCAGGAGAGGGGCCAAGGGACACAGTCCTTGTGCTCAGATATGCTGAAGCCTTCACAGGGAAGCTGCTGCTAAAACCAATCTGCTAATTGTTAACACATGCTGGGACACCACTGCTACCTCCTGCTACCAACGTGAGCAAAGCATGAGGGCTTCAGCTGCATCCTGAGCCACGCAGCACAAGTCCCAGAGCATCCTCTCTGCAGTGATTCCATGTGTAAGGAAGACTGAGAAGTAAATATTTCGCTGGGGCAATGGGCAATAGCTTGTTGAGAGAGAACTCTTCCACATGTGAAGGGGAAGGGGAATGGGGCACATCTTCATCAGACAATGCTAATGTTAATTAGTGCCCATAGTTTTAGCTGGGCATTTAGCCAACACTGGAGACTCTGTGGGCTGTTTGCTAGGAGGACAAAAGGAGACGTCTGTGTCAGTCAGGAGACACTGCCGTCAGTGTCTCGGATGTCACCCCCGTTTGCGTCCTAAGGAGCCCAGCCCTGTTTACTTCCCCAGCAAGAGTCAAGCAGCAGAAGACAGTTTCCATTTTTGCAGCTGTGGACTCCCTTCAAGCCAGCACTCAGCTCTCAGTGCCACACAGGCTGTGCTTTGGAACTTGTCTCCACTGCTCTTACCACTTCTGCACTACTTCTTATCCCTTGCCTCCATCCTACTTTTTCCTTCCCTCCTCTCTCCTTCTCCTCTGCCCTCCCTTCCTCTCTCTCCTCCTCTTCTTCCCTTCCTCCTAAATTCCTTCCCTTCCCTGAGCAAACTGCAGAGGTCTGCAGCGCTGGAGGAGGTGCTGTGGGCACTCCTCTTGCTTTCTTTAGCAATTACATTCCTCCAGGAAACGGGGGAAAGGAAAAAGAGGGAGGAGGGAGAGGAAGGAGGAAGAGGAAAAGTAGAATGGAGGCAGTGGGAGAGGGGGGATCAGGCACTCTCTGTGCACACAGCTGATGCCTCACTGAGCTCACAGAGCTCAGAGGTGCCAGACTGCCTGCTTGTCAGCTGTTTTGTTGGCAGTTGTCCCCCCTAACACCTTGCAGTTCCGCAGTCAGATGCCACAGCAGTTAGCAGCCCTTCAGCCCTGCTCTCCAAGTGCTCAGACACCAAAGCCCTTTCGATGTGCAGGTTTCAAATTGCCTAAAGACTTTGAAAGTCTCTGTCCAACTTCTCCCCTGGTTGGTTCGCACCAGTGGCGTTCAGTTCAGGACACCACCAGCCATGCGCTGAGTTCTCTGGGACTGTAGCCTTAAAATGTTCACTCTGAGCAAAACCTCCACCCCTCCAATGTGTGTGCATCTGCATCTGAGTGTGCCCGGCTGGATTATTCCTTCTCCACTCCTGTTGGCAAGAAGAGACAAGGGAGCCTGTGTAAACACAGCCCCGCTCAAGCAGCGGCTCAGGAACAAACACTGCCCTGGGCTCTTCGGACTGCAGCGCTACTTTGGGCTTTAATTGCTATAGCAACAAGGGTCCACCTGCTCAGAAAAGAGCTGGCAGAGCCTCGGAGGGGACACTGAAAATCTGTTCGACAAATAAAAGATATAAAGAAGAGTTTTCTCTGAGCAACAGCAGCAGCCTCCCTGAGAGACTGCTACAGGTGGCTCTAAGTGCCAGTCAAACTTGGTTCCAAGGGAAAACAGACTTGGATGGACTCTTCTCCTCTTCTCCTCTTCCCTCTCCTCTTTTCTCTTTTCCTCTCCTCTCTTTTCTTCTCCCCTCTCCCCTCTCTTCTTCTCCCCCTCTTCCTTTCTTCTTTTCTTTTTTTAAAACTCCTTTTAAAAATGTAATTTGTTTTTCCTTTTTTTTTCCCCATTTCCCCTCCCCCCTTCCCCTCTTCCCCCCCCCCCCCCCTTTTTCTTCTCTCTACCAGAGGTGGTAGAACAGGATCAACTTTCTTCCCTTCCCTATTCTTGTGCTGTCATTTCCAAATTCTTATCTGTTTGTCATCTTCCTAGTGGGTGTGCAGAGAAAGGGCTAAAAAGCAAATCTCGCAGAGTAGTTGGTGGTAAAGCTGCAGTACAGACCTGGAAGCAAGCAGCCAGAGAGAGGGAGAAGTTGGATTTTCAGATACTTTTGCTACCAAGGTGTTGTGAAACAAGATCCTAACAGCTGATCCTCAGCTTCCACCTGAGGCTCCAGTCCATGGAGAAGACTATGGTGTGGATAGCACTGTCTAGACCTCAAATCCTGTTGATAGTAGCACCATTATCTTATTAGGAACAAGTTCTTTGCCATGAGGGTAGTAGAACACTGACAAAGGTTGCCCAGGGAGATAGTTGAGGCCTCATCCCTGGAGATACTCAAAGTGAAGCTCAACAGGGCTCTGGCCAACCTGGTCTAGTTGAGGCTGCCTCTGCTTACTGCAGAGGGGCTGGGCTAGGTGACCTTTGGAGGTCCCTTCCAGCCCACACCATTCTATGATCCTATTATCTGTAACCAAACCTTTCTGAAACCACTAAAGTGTTGTTTGCTAGCTCCAGTGATCACCTAATTAAGATGCTTGAAGTCTTCTGTTCTCTCTTTAAGTTTCAGTGATAATTCTCTTGCTGTCCTCATGTATCTTTTGTGCTCCTGGGGAGTGCAGCAGAGGCAGGAGGTATGGGTCAAGGCATGGCTGAAACCTGAGGCTGATACATCAGACCTGCTGGAGAGCTGCTGCAGAGCTCTTGCCCATACAGCTGTGCTTACAGACTATGGGGCAGTGCTTTACTGATTGCTAAGTAACAAATTTTCACTCACCCCACAGTGCTTTCCTGTAACGCTGAAGGCTTCCTTAGCAGCCCCACCGGGAGGCGTTGCCACCAAACCGAGGTCTCAAGGCGCAGTCATCTGATCCAGAGCCTTTGACGGAGCTGAGGATGATATCCACAGGTGCTGAAACAGCTGCCACAGCCATCCAGAGCGAGCCTCTCCCCGAGCTGGCGGCAGCATTTCGTGACAGTACAGCTATCTGTAAGATCAACAGAGGAGAGAGAAATTGTCCCTTGGAGTGGCCCTGGGGCTTTAGCTCCCTGCGTACACTGCCCTTTGCTGGAGCTGCTTGGATCTTAGATTAGCCAGGGGCCACTGGCACCTTTGTGCTTTGCTGCTGGAGGTGAATACACCCTGGGAAATTGAAAACAGATGGCAGGAAAGTGCTGCTTTGGTTCTCTGGTCAGTTCTCCTCTTAGAGATGGATCTAGCAGGAATTTTATTACCCTCCTATCTCTCCTTTTTATTGTGCTCAGCAGCAGCCAGGCCACAGAGCAAGAAAATGGTTCTCTGATGTGCTTTTCCACCACTTCCCTTTGCTCATCCTTTCCCTGTGGCAGTGCTCCACGTCTCTATGATTTCCACACTCCAGGTTCCACACCTCCTCCACGCTGCACCTTTGGAATCCCTGCAGTAAAAGGCTTGCCTCAGACAGTTGTTGTGTGGGACCTTTTATTGCTTACTAACACCAGAGGCAATGACTCATTTCTACATCTACAGGGCCTGGGCACCAGGCTTTGGCAGGATAGACAGGAAACCCAATGAGAAATGTCAGAAGGGGTGCAAAAAACCTTCATTAGTTGATGGCCAGGGTAACTGCTTAGAGAGAGCAGGATAAGGGGGTGGCTGTGCAGTGCTGGCCTCACACCAGACTCTTCCTGTTTGGAGATGCTGAGCACCCAGCAGCTTTTCTCTCTCTGCTTGCCCTCCTTACCCCACTGCACCACTGCATCTTCAGCCACCTCACTGCTGTACCCAGCCTGAACATAGCATAGGAGCTGGGGAGGGACAATTTACAAGGGTTTGTAGTGGCAGGATGAGGGACAATGGCTTTGAGCAGGGGGTGGGGAGATTGAGATTGGAGAGGAGGAAGAAATTCTTGAAAGTGGGACAGGAACTGGACACTGGAACAGGTTGCCCAGGGAGCTTGTGGCTGCCTCTTTCGTGGAGGTGTTCAGAGCCAGGTTGGATGAGACCCTGAGAAAGCTGGGCTGGTGGGAGGTGTCTCCACACATAGCATGGGAGTTGGGACTGGATGATCTTCAAGATCTATTCCAACCCAAACCATTCTATGAATCACTGAACCAAGGCTCTGCTGAAGTCCTTGGACTAACTGAATAGAGATCCTGAGGACAGAAGCAGCTCTATGGCAGCAGTGCCATTCAGAAAGCCATCACCACTTGTATTTGTTAAACACTTTGGATAACAGGATAAAACTATGTCAGTAACCATGTTTTGGTGACAGGGTTTAACAGAAATCGAGATGTGTCACCTGCTTTGCAGGGGGTTTGGGCTCGATGACCTCAGGAGGTGCCTCCCAGCCCTTACCTGTGAGTCCACCATCATCTCTTTAATGCTACACAAATGCTAAGATGAAGAAGAATGCATCCATAAAAAAGAGTTCCCTGCAAATTCCCACATGATCATGCAGGCTGGCAAAGCTCCTCAGGATCACCAAGTCCAAGCTAGAACCCTGCTCAGCAAGATTCACCATAAATCATATCATAGAATGGTTTAGGTTGGAAGGGACCTTAAGGATCATCCAGTCCCAACCTCCTGCCATAGGCAGGGACACCTCCCACTAGAACAGGTTGCTCAAGGCCTCATCCAACCTGGCCTTGAACATCTCCAGGGAGAGAGCATCCACAGCCTCCCTGGGCACCTTGTTCCAGTGTCTCACCACCCTCTCCTGACATCTAGTTTGAGTCTCCACTCTGCCACATGCCTAAGCACCACATCCAAAGCACCCTGAAACACCCCCAGGCTGGGTGACTCCACCACCTCCCCGGGCAGCTCATTCCAGTGCCTGACCACTTTGTACTTTGAAGCAGGAAAAGAAAAGCTCAGCCAAGTGGTGGGTTCTGTGGGCCCCTAAAGAGCCATCGCAGCAGCTCACACTCCTTGCAGCAGAGTGAAAGGACAAACGCCCAGCTGGCAGCAGGGAAGCCTCCGCAATCCCCCTCCCTTCCCCAAGCACTGCCAGCCTGAGAAGCACAGGTCTTTTTGGGCACCTTGGCTAGCCACCAGTCACCAGTAAACAGATTGCCTGGCATCCTTCCTGCTCTGTGACAGCAACAGCTCAGCCCAGAGGGCCAGCTGAAAAATAATCAGACTACACCTGGTTATTATTTGTAAAGACTTAACTGTAAGTTTTTAATGATTAATTTATCTGGCACCTAATACCTTAATAGATCACGAGAAACATCAAGGGAGGAATGTGGTACTGCATTTTTAAAGTCTCTTTGGCTCTCACTGAATGATAATAGGCATGGAAGCTATCATTAGTCTTGTTAGATGATGGTTCCTTTAGGAATCTCTTATGTGCTACCTTTTAGAGGGAAGGTCAGAGAAAATCCCCCTGGGGGCTCCCTTGCAGGATACAGCTAACACAAGCGTAAACTGTATGGAAATGGCTAAATTATCTTTAGAGAGGCCTTGGGTCTTTCACATCAATCAGACCTGGCTGAAGCAGTAAAACAGACAAGCGTCCTGCGCGGGAGGGAGGCTGGCACCGCCCGGATGGCTGCCACAGCAAGTGGGATCAAAGGAGCCCGGTGCCTTGCTTCTCTGGGCTGCCGGCAAATGCTGAGGGCAGGTGCAGTGGATGTGGGTGCTACAGGAGCTGTTAGTACCAAAATGTGACGTTTAAGGCTGCAGTTAAAATCCTGGAGGGGCAGGAAACATAAAAGCTACTGCCGCGAGCGCCTGCCCCACGCTACCACTGCGCATACCTTGGGCTTTATGGCAGGCACTCTGCAGCAGATCAATAATCTATTAAGCTTCAAGGTCCAGCAAGGAAAGAGGGTTGGGAATGGGAGGTTGTATAGAACATGATCCCTAAATGTTGAAAACTTTGTGGATTTCCTGACTTCTCTTGACTTTGGCTATAGAAACCTGCCCTCCTCAACTTGGAGCTATTTCAGCCTGGAAGGCTTTCCAGAGGGCAGCCTGCTCCCACTCTTTGCTTTATTGCTTTTCTTCCTGTCCAGTGCAATGTTTAGCTTCCTATGCCATTGAAAGGGAAACAAAACCCAAAACCAACCAACTATAAAAGCACGGGAATTAGGGAAAAAAAGAGAAAGTTTTATGCTGATCTGCTCTTTTTGTCCTACTAGAACAGCTAACACGGGCTGGAAAACAAAGTAGCTCCTTTGTGCTTTGCTGTAAGACTGCTTTGGTGAAGGGGTTTGAAATGATCATTTAGAACTTGCTCTGCCATGGAGCCCAGATGATGCTTTGGACAGATTCTACAGCATGGCTGAAATGCAGTGGGAGGTCCTGTTTGCAAGCTGGCAGAATGAAGACTCTTTCCCGAGGAAAATCATTGCTTTGGCAGAGAGAAAGTTCTCCTGTGGGACAATCTGACTTTACCTTAAGCTCGTTGAGGTTTCCATTCCTGCCTAATAGCGATTTCGAGCAGCAAGTTCAAATTTCACTCCTCTTTACACTCAACGTTTGAGACCTTCCCAATCCTCCTCATCTGGGCATCCAGGCACTGCAGAAGAGATTACAACAAATTCCTTTGCCAAATACCTTAGATCCATCCTCAGATGCTGTTATGGTACCCAAGGGGAGCTGAGGCAGCTGCAATCAAGCTGATGAATCATTTTAGCCAATAAATATCCAAGGTTCCTCACTGCCTTCTGGGAAATGATGAGGAATGCTGGACGAGGCTGCCCAGACCTCTGCAAGGAACTGATCAGAGGAGGCTGCTCCTGTGAACTCTTGGCTGTCAGCCCATCTCTTTTGTAAGGCTACCTTTGATGTACAGAATAAATCAGCTTCCTCCTGCAGCCCGTTGTGAGGCTGGTTTATGGTGCACCCCTACCTTCTGTCTGCTGACTGCCCTCGGAGTGAATCGAGTGTCCTCAGCATCACTGCACAGCAAGTTTGTGCCTGCTGGAGTGCCAGTGTAAGGCTATGACTGCTGCTGCTCCCCAGGCAGGATGGTTTGGGATGGTTTACCCTCTCCTCCTCCCACCTCATGAACTCACCCAGACTAGACTTAGCCAGCTGGAAGGTAAAGACTGCAGCTTTGCATTCACAGCTTAGCAGAATGCACAAGCAGATAGCTACAATATCATTTGCAGCTATATACAGACATAGAAGTTGAAAGTAATAAACACAGCAGCCCTCCCAGAAACCAAAGTGCCTAGGAGAGGCTCCCAACCACCCTTCCACCTACTTTCCATCCCCCAACCTTATCTCAGAGTTTGCCTTACATGCAAGGTGAGTTTGGAGGATCAGCCAGGGGGGTTAGAAGCAGAAGGGTTAGTTACACAGGAGCAGCCCAGGACACCAACTGTGACGCAAGTGCTGACACTCCTGCTCTCTCATCCATCTCAGCAAGCCTGTGAGTGCAGCAGCCATCACCACTGGTTCCTTTTCACAGCCTAGAATTTTTCTCATTGAAATATTCCAATTAGCATCAAACCAGCACAATAATGCTGGGATCTGTGAGAGAACTCAGGCTGGGAATCTCAGCAGCATTTCAGGATGAAACATCCCTGACAGCTCTTGCGGGTGTAGCTCATGAGGTCCTTGCCTCCAGCTGCATCTCACTCTCACACTGCTGGACATGATCTTTGGCAATAAACAAGGGGTCTCTGTTAAAAACTGTTGGTGTTTCCTGGGAAAGATGAAGTTTGGGGGCATCTGATCTCTTCCTAAAACCCTAAACCCCTTCCCTCCCCACCTCTTTCCCCCCCTCTCTTTATTTTTCTGCCAGTCTACATTTAAGATAAGACACTCTGTAAGTGGCAGTGCTCAGTTTCTCCAGACCCACTGAGTCAGTACACCTTGCATGGTTCCCATGTTGGAGATTCCTTTCAGAATCCCCAAAGCAGCTCTCACGATATCCTCTCACATTCCCTTTTCTCATTCAGGATTTCCAGAGGGAATTCTTTCTCTGCTGCCCCCTGAGCCAATGGCAGCTCCAGGCCTTTTTTCCAATGGACCAGAAGGGCTCCAAACAATGACTAACAAAAAATAATCTCTCACCTGATCCTGGGAGAGATGTTATAAGCAAGCTAAAAAGCTATTGAAGTCCAAAAGTCAACACAGGTTGAGCTCAGTGTTATACTGGAACTAAAATTAACTTCCTGATCAATACCTTCTTCTCAAGAGCTGTCTGGGATGGAAATACCCCCAGGTGTGGATGTGGAAATGAGGATGATAACCTCTCTTGTCCTGAAACCTTTTCTGTCAATTTCGTGTTTCAAAGTAGCTTTGTTGTTGGGTTTCCCCCCCCCCCCCAAATGTCTAACTTGCATATTTAGCCAAAGCTTTCTCAGCCCCTGCAGAAAGGCAGGGACATTTGCTTTGGGATGGCTACAGGAGCCACATGTCACAGAATGGCTCAGATTGGGAGGGACCTCAGAGATCATCTCCTCTAACCTCCCCACCATGGGCAGGGACACCTCTCAAGCAGACTTCATCCAACCTGGCCTTGAGGACCTCCAGGCAGGAGGCAGCCACAGCCTCCCTGGGCAGCCTGTTCCAGAGTCTCACCACCCTCACACTGAAGAACTTCTTCCTCAGTCCCAGACTAACCCTGCTGTGCCTCAGCTTTAAGCCATTCCCCCTTGACTTATCCCCCTCATGCAAAGTCCCTCTGCAGTCTTCCTGCAGGATCCCTTCAGACAGCTCTAAGGTCCCCCTGGAACCTTCTCCAGGCTCAACACCCCCAGCTCCCTCAGTCTTCCCCTCATATCAGAGCTGCTTCAGTCCTTGGATCACGTTTGTGGCCTCCCAGGACTCTCTCCAGCAGCTCTGTGTCTTTCTTACGCTGAGGGCAGCAGAACTGGAGGCAGGATTTGGGTCAGTGTGAAGCAGAGCAGAGTCACGAGGCAGAATCTCCTCTCTTGCCCTGCTGCCCACACTCCTCTGGCTGCAGCCCAGCACACAGCTGCCTGCTGGGCACTGCTGGCTCCTGGGGAGCTTCTCAGCAACCAGCACCCTCCTAGTCTTTTCCACCAGAGCTGCTCTCAATCCACTCTGCACCCAGCCTGCATTGTGCCTATGTTAGTATGGTACCAACAGACAACTTTCTGTGGGCACCGTCAGGCAGTCAAATAACCTGACCCACATGGACAAAATTGCATAGCACAAAAGCTTCTGTCCATCGAGAAAGCAAACATAAAAGCTTCTCTTCCTCCAACACTGACAACATTTTGGTATAAATTCCTATTGTTTGCTCAAAACTATCTTTGAATGAACGCCTGAAACACAGCCAGAGCCTGCAACTCAGCTTCAAGCAAAGCAGAACGCTCAGCGTAAGGATTTAAGGGGCAGCTGCTTCTGCCACTCATTTGGGTAATCACTGCACATAAATTTGGACATCATGAGATGCTTTATCCATGGTCAGATGGTGTGAAAATCGAAAGGAAAACTCTAAATTAATTACCTTTTAACAGAAAGCAATTCAGCCTTCTCGCCTGCGGCAGGGGAATTTGCTCACACGCCGCAAAGCTCCCGCGAAGCTGGGGCGTGAAATGCGAGTGAGGGAAAAGGGTTTAGGCTCTGCAGAGACTTTAGGATGTGAAAAGCAAATTAACTGCCCCTGACTTCAATCAAAGTGCTCTTAGGAGTTGGAGCAAAGCCTACCTGCAGCAGCAGCCTGGTGCCCTATGGAGGCTCCAGAGGAGCACGGAGCAGCACAAGCCTTTGTCTAGACCCTCCTGAGACCTTTCCAGCCCCGGCAGCAACTTGGAGAATACAGACTTCAGCTGCTGAGGTAACACAGTGTTATTATTTTGCCTTCACATCTGACTAATAAATGTCAGCCTAAAGCCATTACCTAGCAATGTGTCTCTCTGAATACAATAAAGAGAACTTACTCTTTTCTGCTAGGAAGTGTCATTTGCCTCCAGAGGAAATCTGCTGGTGGGGATGTAGGAGAGCGTTGCCGCTTTGATTTCTGTCAATGCTTCCATTAGTCCTCATTATGAACCTCAAGTTCCTGGCTGCATATGCTTGATTATACCCCAGTACCCCCCCAGTTATTTATTCAGGTAGTGTTTGCCAGCATGCATCCACCTTTAATTTGCACTCAGGAGAGGAAACAGAGGCTGATGAAATAATTTGCAGCCTGAAATTGATCGCCACAAAAGGAAAATGTACTCGAGGTGCTTTGCTGTGGGAAAGCTCTGCCAGAAGACAGCAACCACCCAAATGCAGGCAGTTTCCCTCCCTCAGTTCTTCCAAACACAGCCGTGCAAAACTGTCACACAATGACCGAGGAAGGAAAATATTTTAAGGCTTGTTTCTTCGCCGCTGTTGTTGCAGCATCCTAACAAGATCGATGCTAGCAAAAATCACCTCCTTTTAATCTGTTATTCTTTTGTGCCACTGAAGTAACTCCAGATCAATATGTATTGATTTGCTCCCTAATTATATTAATTTTACTTTAGAAATTAGGGAGGCCATAATGAGAATGTGAAGTTACTTGAAGACAGTACATTATAGGTGGTCTAATTTAGCAGGAGCCTGTGCATGAGATTAATTCATTAAGAGCAGCCAATTACCATACAAACAGGGGAGACAAATGAGATTTTCTCCTTGAATTTGCATTTTAGATATTCTTTTGTAATATTTAAAAGCTGAAATGAAATTACAGCCTAACTATACTTTTAACGTGGACCCATTTGACTCCTGGGGAATGTCACTGCCTTTAGCTTTGACCTTTAGCTCTGCCTTTGAGGCACAGCGCTTCAGGAGAGGAGCTGGTGGCACCTAGGCAGGGGACAGCCGATAGGACGTTTTAATTAAGAGAAAGAATGGAATGTTAATGCTCCTAACATTCCAACTACTCCTGCCACTGAACTTCTCTCCACTTACAGACGGAAGATAACGAGACAGGAGATGAGGCTGGTTTGACCTCTCTGGGCTGAGGAGCTGGCTTGTGAGAGTGTCTCAGACACAAACGGCTTCCTACAAAGACCATCAGAGCCACTGCTTCGCTGATGCCTGTGGATGTAATCACTGCAAACGGCTGCTTGAGGAGGTGGTTTCTTTGGAGGACTTTGGTTGGTGCTTGCTAAGGTTCAGGTGGACTGCCTTATTGTGAGGAGGATTCTCTCCTTGCCCTTTCTGTGTCACATCCCAGCACAACCTGAAGAATCTGAAGTGCTGGAGGGACAGGATGAGAGGCAATGGTTTGAAATGAGAGCAGAGGAGACTGAGATTGGATATGAGGAACAAGTTCTGCAGCAGGAGGCTGCTGGAACACTGCAACAGGCTGCCCAGGGAGGTGGCTGAGGCTCCATCCCTGGAGATATTCCAGGTGAGGCTGAACGAGGCTCTGAGCAACCTGCTCTAGTGGAGGATGTCCCTGCTGAGTGCAGGGGGCTGGACTGGATGAGCTCTGGAGGTCCCTTCCAAGCCAAACCATTCTATGACTCTGAATCTGAAGCCTACATGAGATACTTGGTTCTTTGTTGCTTTACAGCTGCAGGCCTGGGAGGATTTCCAGGGAAACACCACAAAAATAATCACACTCGTGGTTCTAAGGACAGAACTGCACCAGTCAAAAGCAAAACAAAATGCCTTTTTAACTCCCACTTGCTCAGCTCCTGGGCCAACAACACAGACAACCAATGCACAAACATAAACCCAGCCTAACATCTCATGCCTCTGGTAGACAGGTTACAGACACAGAGACTCACCTGTTCCCTCCTCCTGTCCTCTTGGCTGTGCTGATATTTGGCTTTAAGAAGCATTCCCCAGTCCAGACTCCTTTGTACCCTGGCAGGTTAAACAGCCTCAGGTGAGATGTGCTTCAAAGCCATTTGAAGCGAAGCTGAAGCGGTTAACCCAGATGCCTCTCCAGCTACACAAATCCATCTGCCAGTAAGCTGCTATTCACAGCTGCTTGGTGGTTGAGCTCCCCATCCCTGGAGGCGTTGAAAAGAGGCAGAGATGTGGTGCTGAGGGACATAGCTTAGTACCAGGCTTGGTAGAGTTAGAGAATGGTTGGACTCAGTGATCTTAAAGGGCTTTTCCCACCAAAATGATTCTATGATTCTTTCCACTGCCTTCCCACTGAACAGCCTGGACACAAGGCAGCAGTGCTTGTGCCTCTGTCTGGGGTGGGCTGCTGGAAAGCCTTCATGGTCATGTCCATAGAATGCTCATCCCCAGTGAGGCTTTGCAGCAAAGTGACCATGTGGTCATAGGCAACCCTGGGTTAAGAGCAGGTAACTAAAAGCAGGGAGCTTGCAGGGATGTGTGGCTTCCTCCACCACCAGGCTTTGGGAATGCTCCTAGGCTGGGGGAAAAAAGGAAAAGAAACCAGAGTAGCCTAAATCTCTGCTGGGGGTTGTCTGAAATAACCAGAATAACCTGCCTGCCTTTGCTGTGACACATGCTGGAAGGGTTCCTGAGGCAGCTACAGCTGACAGGCAATTAGGAAATTGTTCCTTGCCATTTCACAAGCTGTCAGTTAATGGCTCCCAGCTGAAGCACAGACACTGCCTGGGCGAGAGCTAACCCCACTTCAGCAGGGGAAGGAGCGAAGCTGAAGACAGGAACTCGCTTGGAGATAGGCAGGAAAGCAGTAAAGTTATTGTTGCGAGGCAGTGGCTCCCGGCTCTGATACCTAAGCCATCCGACCGGGCTTGTGGCCGTCTCCAGCAGCGGTTTGCAGGGGCACAGGCTGGGGGAGAAGCATGGCTGCAGTTAGTTCAGCTGGAAGCCATTAGTGTACAGCTGAGAGGCAGCAAGGAGCAGCTTCCTAAACTGCTTCCCAGCAATACCTCCGTGAGCATTCCCCTTTCCAGGCAGGGGCAAGCTGATAACAGAGGACTAAAACTCAGATTGAACTTGCCTCATGCCAGAAATGAGACAAGCAGGTTGCAAGTGCTCACGTGTTTGGGAATAAGTGAGAAGTAGTTTAAGGACCTGTTTTCTATCATCTCTCAGCTGTTTGATCCTGGCTCCCAGCTAAGAGCTGGCAACTGCCTGTGAGGATGCCTGCAGTCCCTTTGAAAGCAAAATCAAACAGGTGAAGACTGAAAGCCATGATTTAAACTTGCTTTTTCAGCTCTGCCCTGAAACAGAGCAGGGTAGCTCGCTCAGAACCAGCACTGTAAAGCTGAGAAGTAACAAAGACCAACCTGGTATACGTTAGCTTCAAAAATAGCACAAAGGTCTCCTTCCATCTGCACCTCCCTGCAGAACGGCATCAGCTCAGCTGCGGAGCTCGGACTCCTGTGCGCTCCCTCCAGCCTCTCTGCACTGCCCCCGAGACGTTTGCATCCTGGGTGATGAAGAGGAGGAAATGATAGCACAAGGCTAGGGATGTACTGGTGCAGGCAGTGAGAGGAGGCTGCCGGACAGCTGCCCTGCTTGTCATCTTCTAGGGATCCCTAGGGTAGGTACGGGCAGGCAGACAGGCATGTAAGGAGGATTTTCTCTGGCTTTGCAGCCTGCAGAAGGCTCCAAGGAAACCTTAGAACTACAGTTCAGCATCTGAAGGACACCTACAGGAGGAATTGTTTAGAAGGGCTTGGAGTGATAGGACAAGGGGCAATGTTTTGAAACTGGAGCAGGGCAGAGTTAGTTTGGACATCAGCAGGGAGTTCTGCACAGCGAGGGTGGGGAGATGCTGGCACAGGCTGCCCAGGGTTGTGGTTGAGGTCCCATCCCTGGAGATGTTCAAGATCAGACTTGATGAGGCCCTGGGCAGCCTGTGCTAGTTGGAGGTGTCCCTGCTGCCTGCAGGGGGTTGAACAAGATGCCCCTTCGGGGGTCTTTTCCAACCCAAAGCAATCTGTGTCTACTGTGGGACTCACCTTTAAGCTCTGGCTTGTTTTGTTTGCTGTGGGAGGGCAGAAGGCATTGCCTGAAGCCTTGAGGAGTTCACTTCTAACAGCAAAAGCTGCTGTGGTGACACCGAGTGGCTCTTGGTGCCTGGGGAGGAATCACAGAATTCATCAGGTTGGGAAAGACCTCCAGGACCATCGAGTGCAACCTAGCACCACACTTCTGATTAACTAACCCATGGCACTAAGTGCCCCATCCAACCTCCTCTTAAACACCTTCAGGGATGGGGTCTCCACCATCTCCCCGGGCAGCCCATTCCAATGCCAATCACTCTTGCTGTGAAGAACTTCTTCCTAACATCCAGCCTCAACCTGCCCTGGCACAACTTCAGACTGTGTCCTCACTGGGTGCCTGGCAGCAGAGCCCAACCCCACCTGGCTACAGCCTCCCTGCAGGCAGCTGCAGACAGCAATGAGCTCTGCCCTGAGCCTCCTCTGCTGCAGGCTGCACACCCCCAGCTCCCTCAGCCTCTCCTCACAGGGCTCTGCTCCAGGCCCCTCCCCAGCCTTGCTGCCCTTCTCTGGAAGGCACTCAGCTGACTTCTTCAGACCAGATAAATGTCTTGAGGATACCTGACAAGTGTGGCACCACCTTTCAGCTCCTTTTTGGTGTCTTTTAAGAGCATTTTAAACCAGACACTGTGAGTCCTGTAAGATATCCACAAAGGTGAGTAAGAAATATCAAAGCCTTTTTTGGCTCTGTATTGGACTTGTTGACAGAGAATTGTTGAGGACAACTTTGTTATGTTGTGCTCTCTGAGCTTGAAACATACCCAGACCTGCTCCTGTTTGCTGGGTGGGGATTCCTATTTGAGTGATGTGCAGATCTTCTGCAGCAGTGCACACAGTGCTTTGGTCAGATGTCCCCAAGTCATGGGGCAGAAAGGTCACCTTTATTTTGGGGGAGATTTTAGCACAGCTCACCTGCCATAACATTGTTTTTCAGTTGCAGGACAGGTGTGCTTGCAAACAGGCTGCAAGGCAACCAAATTGGGTTTTCTTGTTTTTATGGCAGCAGAGGCAGGCACAGAGCACTGCAGATGGGTGTTAAGCCTGCATATTGGTGTTTAATTAATTGCTTTGCCCACTCAACAACAGGATTTCCAGCCCTGGTCCTGAATTCTCTCCTAAGAGGGTGACAATATGAGTGCAAGGTTCAGCTACTTCAGTTGCAAATTTAAGGCTTGCTGTGTGAATCTTAGCACTGAATTAATATGGACCTTACTCCCTTCAGCTTTCTTAGGGCACAATTACTGTCCTCTGAGGGGTTTGTTTCTCTGAAGTGTTGTGTGAGGTCCTAAAAAGATTCATACAGCAAAAGTCACTCCCAACTGGCCTTTGGTGCTTCCAGACTCAAGATTAAGTTCCCCTGTTGCAAGGAAGGAAATGTTTAGTCTTCCTCTTGCAGGCAGAAGGAGATTCAGGCATCATTTTTGGCTTACTGTGGTTCCTTAGGAACTAAGTGTGGTAGTTAGAGAATCATGGAATGGTTTAGGTTGGAAGGAACCTCAAGGATCATCCAGTTCCAACCCCCTGCCATAGGCAAGGACAATTCCCACCAGAACAGGTTGCTCAAGGACTCATCCATCCTGGCCTTCAACACCTCCAGGGAGGGAGCAGCCACAGCCTCCCTGGGCAACCTGTGCCAGCATCTCAACACTCTCACTGGAAAGAACCTTTCCTAACATCAAGTTTGCCAGTTTAAACCCATTACCCCTTGTGCTGTCATTACAAGACCTTGTCACAAGGTCTTGCCTGAAGACACAAGCCAACCTCATGAGGTTCAACAAGACCAAGTGAAAGGTCCTGCAGCTGGGTCAGGGCAATCCCAAGCACAAATCCAGTCTGGGCAGTGTGTGAGTGTGGTCCCTTCCAACCCTGACTGATTCTATGGTTCTATGAAATCCAAACTTACCTGGGGATTTAAGTTTTAATCAAAGAGGAACAATTAAAAGTGCTGAATAGCTGCAGACTGCTTTGGAATGAAGAACCTTTGGTTCTGAGCCCCGAACATCCGAGCCCACAAAGGCTTTTTCGTGACAAATGGGTAGCATTTGAACCCTTTGTCTTGGGCATTGTTTAGATCTTAGAAATACTGCTTTAATACTGGGAAAGAACTTTCCTGAGAACTCCTTTTAAGAACAGCTGCAGGAATTTGAAAACTAGCAGCAAAAATCCACTGCAGAGGTTTTGGGTTGGGCATTTCCCCCCTCCCCCCTTCCTCTTTCTCATTTACACGCAGTGAGAATTTCAGAAGCAGCAGTGAAGTTACTGTGGCTTCTTTGTCTATATCTGGAACGTTTCTAGGTCATAAGAAATCAGCTCATAACCTCTGGCTCCCATTTTGTGAAAACAAATAACAGGATGGGAAATAACCTCCGAGTGCTGCGAATTTTGCAGGGGAGAACATCAATAGCAGCACCCAATCGATATTCCAATTATCAGCAGAACCTTCCCGGCATTCCTGAGCCATTTTTCAATTAAGTGTTGTGAAAATAAAGAGAGCAGCTCAGGGATTATGGAATATGGTGAGAGGGCTGGCTGGAAACGAACGCTGCAGTGCTGCCTGTGCATCACACAGCTGCACCTCTGCCGCTGCTTCGCGCAGTGCCCCAGCTGCAGCCCGGCCCCGGCGGAGCGCAGCCCAGCCCTGCGCTGAGGTCCCCCAGAGATCCGGGGCGACGTTACCTGGCAGCACCGAGGCAGCTCCGGAGCAAGCGAGGAGCCCTTGGACAGGGGTGGTAAGGGAGAGCTAGAGCAAAAAATGCTTTGCTGTTCTCAGCAGTTTGTTTCTGTTCTCCTCACTCCATGAGCACACCAGCCAAGACTCCAAAAACCCAGCTCTGCCCTGAGGTGCCACTGACCTAGCCAGCTCCAGCTCTGCCCTGAGGTGCCACCTCACCCAGCCAGCCCCAGCTCTGCCCTGAGGTGTCACCTCACCCAGCCAGCCCCAGCTCTGCCCTGATGTGCCACTGACCTAGCCAGCTCCAACTCTGCCCTGAGGTGCCACTGACCTAGCCAGCTCCAACTCTGCCCTGAGGTGCCAGTTTACCTAGCCAGGCAGTCCCCAGGCAGGTGCTGGCAGGTGCAGTGAAGTGGCAGATTTCTCACTTGCAAAGCCTTAGACATTGTGGAGACATAAGAAACCTAAGCAAAGTGGAGAACAGACCATAACATATCATCCCTACTCATTGCATGGAGGGCAGAAAGGTCTCCTTGGTGCAGCAGGGGTCGGTGTCCTCCTGCCTGAGGTGGCTGGTGAGAAGACAAAGAATTGAACCCTTTGAAATGCCCCGAAATGTTAGTTAAAAGAGGAAGCCAGACTGTGCAGCAGCACCAGCACCCAGCCAACGTGCCAGGCCTGAGAGCAAGACATCCCCGCAGGGCAGAGCTGGCAATCAACGCCCGCAGGGGAAGGCTTGGCCCTTGGAGCCTTGCCGAGGTATTAAGCAGCAGTGAGGACACTGGAGATGTATTTCATTGAAGAGCCCTGATAAACGAAACCAAATGCAGGCTGCAACCACTGGCACTGGGATGAGTCATTCTGCAACACAATATCCTCGCAGCTCCTTCCCCAGCCTTAAGAAACCCAACAATGCTATGAAACAATGGCCTGTTTCTGTCCCCCCTCAGCCACCCCCTTCTGGCTCGCTCATGGGCAGTGCGGCACAGGGAGCCTGGCCAGAGTCCTGTGAGCGCATCCCACTTCCTACAGAGCAAATAGAACAATCTACACATCTGCAAGCTTATCTCTGCCGAGACAACGACTGCCTCGGATGGCTCTGTGCTGCTGGAGTCTACGATAGTGCTGCTGAAGCCAGGTGTTGGCGTTGGAATGCGTGGGGGAAGGAAGAATCTCCCCATGCTCTGCAGTGGTGCCCAAAGGCCAGCACGTTACATCATCCCCCTCTGCTCCACTCCTCTGAACGACAAAGAAAGGAAACAGGACAATGTGGGGATCTTTTCCCCCTAACAAACTGGGCAGAGCATGGGGCTCCCAAATGAGAACAAGATGATTTCACACACACATAATAAAATAGAGGCGATCTGCTGCCCACAGATTGCTCCAAATTAATGTCTTCCTCATCCCGAGTTGGCTGTTGAACACCACTGATGGCTTGGGTTTGAGGATCCCTTCCAGAACAATCCTGACCCCTTGCCCAAGCTGCCTCTACATTTGTACACAGCTGACAAGAGTTGCTCTGTGCTCCTTCACACAAAGTCTATTTGTTAAGGTCCATTAATGAGAGCTGTGGTGGTGGTGGCTGTGCTTCAAGGGATAGCAGCTTCTCCTTGGAGATGCTGTACCTGCCTGGATCTGAGCACTGCTTAGCCATTCTCTCCTTTTCCCCACT
Organism: Pogoniulus pusillus; assembly: GCF_015220805.1. Lineage (NCBI taxonomy): Eukaryota > Metazoa > Chordata > Aves > Piciformes > Lybiidae > Pogoniulus > Pogoniulus pusillus. Next base: position 1,140,834 of record NC_087296.1, read on the forward strand.
GCTTAGCCATTCTCTCCCTTTTCTCCACTGCTTAGCCATTCTCTCCTTTTCCCCACTGCTTAGCCATTCTCTCCCTTTTCTCCACTGCTTAGCCATTCTCTCCTTTTCCCCCCTGGTTAGCCATTCTCTCCTTTTCCCCACTGCTTAGCCATTCTCTCCCTTTTCTCCACTGCTTAGCCATTCTCTCCTTTTCCCCACTGCTTAGCCATTCTCTCCTTTTCCCCACTGCTTAGCCATTCTCTCCTTTTCCCCACTGCTTAGCCATTCTCTCCTTTTCCCCACTGCTTAGCCATTCTCTCCTTTGCCCCACTGCTTAGCCATTCTCTCCCTTTTCTCCACTGCTTAGCCATTCTCTCCTTTTCCCCACTGCTTAGCCATTCTCTCCTTTTCCCCACTGCTTAGCCATTCTCTCCCTTTTCTCCACTGCTTAGCCATTCTCTCCTTTTCCCCCCTGGTTAGCCATTCTCTCCTTTTCCCCACTGCTTAGCCATTCTCTCCCTTTTCTCCACTGCTTAGCCATTCTCTCCTTTTCCCCACTGCTTAGCCATTCTCTCCTTTTCCCCACTGCTTAGCCATTCTCTCCTTTTCCCCACTGCTTAGCCATTCTCTCCTTTTCCCCACTGCTTAGCCATTCTCTCCTTTGCCCCACTGCTTAGCCATTCTCTCCTTTTCCCCACTGCTTAGCCATTCTCTCCCTTTTCTCCACTGCTTAGCCATTCTCTCCTTTCCCCTCCTGGTTAGCCATTCTCTCCTTTTCCCCACTGCTTAGCCATTCTCTCCTTTGCCCCACTGCTTAGCCATTCTCTCCTTTTCCCCACTGCTTAGCCATTCTCTCCCTTTTCTCCACTGCTTAGCCATTCTCTCCTTTTCCCCACTGCTTAGCCATTCTCTCCTTTTCCCCACTGCTTAGCCATTCTCTCCTTTTCCCCACTGCTTAGCCATTCTCTCCTTTCCCCTCTGCTTAGCCATTCTCTCCTTTTCCCCACTGCTTAGGCATTCTCTCCTTTTCCCCACTGCTTAGCCATTCTCTCCTTTTCCCCACTGCTTAGCCATTCTCTCCTTTTCCCCACTGGTTAGCCATTCTCTCCTTTCCCCTCCTGGTTAGCCATTCTCTCCTTTCCCCTCTGCTTAGCCATTCTCTCCTTTTCCCCACTGGTTAGCCATTCTCTCCCTTTTTCCCCCCAAAGGCACCCTGGCCAGCTCTGCTTAGTAAATATTGACACCTGTAAACCGAGCTGGCTGATGCCGTCGGCGCTCCAGCTCTCTTCCCATCTGTTGCCTGGGAATTTCAAGCACAGTATTTTGGGACACTTGCTCTCTTCCCATTGAAAACTGTAAAAACAAACAAAACAAAAAAAAAAAAAAAAAAAAAAAAAAAAAAAAAGAAAAAGGGAAGAAAAAAAATTCACTCCCCAAAAGCTAATCCTAGAGCCACATGGCTCCAGAGAGGCCTGGAGTAAGTGAAGGGAAAAGACAGGCTATGTAAAATGCATATCCCAGTGGCCTCTTCTGCCTCCCCTTCTTTAGCTAACAGCATGCCAGGGTAATCTGCTTAGTTACCAAGTGGAGCTTTCTTCCCTCTCCCCCATGAGATCACCCTGACCACGATCAAAGTCCAAACACATTCTCGGCTAACTCTATTGTTCCCAAGAGTGGGATTAATGACTAATTATGTCAGGTCACTCATCCAGATGGCCTCTCAGATGTTCCTTTGTCATTGCCTGACCTTCCATATGCCCCTTTGACCTTGAGGTTTATTTCCATGGCAACATGAAGCCTCAGTTTCCTTGCTGAGATTGCCAAGAAGTGGCCAAAAGGGGGGATATGGGATAATCTGCCCACACTTTGTATTCTGCTTCCATCTCATGCCTTGTTAAATCCAATGAATAGATAAAAAATGCTATCTGATCCCAGCTGAGTGATGACCATGGTCATGATGCTATGTTACATGCTATGTTTTTTAAATTAGCAGGCAGCTTTGTACATGGGAAACCTGCATTTAATTTGGAGAACATCAATCGCCATAATGTGAGCTTTTTATCTCATTAATGTTAAGCAAGGGTAATAGAATGGAATTACAGAATATCACTGTGAAAGGAATACAATTCAGAGAATTAGAGAGATCCTCCATTAAAGCCCTGGAGATGTTTAGATAAGTCTACTTGTTCAGTTTCATAAATTAAAGAGTCTTCTTTGGTTGGGTTTTTTTTTTACCTTTCCTGAGGTTTAAATGTAGCCTGGGGGCCTCGAGCTTATGCCAGGAGGATTTTACACCTGGTTACTGCAAGGGAGAGTGGTCCTGGGACAACCACAAAAGCAAATAAGACCAGAAAGGGACTGGTGAGCTGTGAGGAGCTCAACCGAAAAGGGCCAATGGTGTTAACCATGAGTTGGGCTCTATTTTGTCCAGAGAAGGGTGACAAAGCTGGTGAAAGGTCTGGAACACAAACCCTGTGAGGAGAGGCTGAGGGAGCTGGGGGTGTGCAGCCTGCAGCAGAGGAGGCTCAGGGCAGAGCTCATTGCTGTCTGCAGCTGCCTGCAGAGAGGCTGTAGCCAGGTGGGGTTGGGCTCTGCTGCCAGGCACCCAGCAACAGAACAAGGGGACACAGTCTCAAGCTGTGCCAGGGCAGGTCTAGGCTGGATGTTGTTAGGAAGTTGTTGTCAGAGAGAGTGATTGGCATTGGAATGGGCTGCCCAGGGAGATGGTGGAGTCTCTGTGGCTGGAGATGTTGAAGCCAAGCCTGGCTGGGGCACTTAGTGCCATGGTCTGGTTGATTGTCTAGGGCTGGGTGCTGGGCTGGGCTGGGTGAACTTGGAGCTGTCTTCCAACCTGCTTGATTCTATGATTCTGTGGTTCTATGAGGCATGGAATAAAGGGATACTGCTGGACACACTTCATAGTCCTGCTTAGGTGTTCTCAGAAGTCAAGTTTGACTTCAGAATGAACAGAAAAAAACCCTGTAGTTGCCCAAATGTCCTCCCAGCAGGAGCATGAAAGCCATTCCCACATCTAAATGAGGTCTGATGTGTGCAGGGTCGATTGATTTCACCCAAAAGTGGCAGGGTGCTGAGAGCCCCATAAAAATGATTCATGTGTCAAACCTGCCTTCATACAAATGCAGGCTCCACCAAGGGCCACTGGGACGTTTGCAGGATGCCTAATGTGCTCAGGAAAAAAGTATATGAGTCAACCAATTCACCTGGGAATAACAAGACTCAGCCAATGCTTTACCAAAGTACCAACAGCTACTCACACTCAGGGCTTCAAAGCTGAAAGTCACCAGGAACGAGATGCCTAAAGGCAGCAACCAGTTGGTCAGTTCACCATACCAAGTCCTTTAGAAGGGACATGCACACAGAAGTGCTGTGGCAAAGAAATGCAGCCACAGAGAACAGAGAAATGCAGCAGATGAAATGGGGCAATTGTCTGCATAAAGTAATTAACCACCTCTGAAGTAATGGTAGTGGCCACTTGTTAATGCTTTGACATGTCTATTTCATCAGAGTCTGTTGGTCAGTGTTTTATCATGCTCCAAGAGGTGATTAAGTAGAATCCAAGATGTCTTTGTAGGTCTGCGAGTGGCCAAGGACAGGGCTGGATGTTCTCTGTGGCTGTCCCACAGAGCTGAGGTAAGGCCCTGCACAAACTGCACAGCTGTCCAGGGTCTGTTTTCCTGCATAAGAAGCTGAGCTAATTGCAGTAATAGCTGATGGTATAGATGTGCAGTGAGTGTGCATGAACCAGTGAGTGTAAGGCAGAGTGGAGACTCACACTGCAGCATCCCTATGGAGTAAGGGCAGCTTGGGTGCAAGGGCTGCAGGACTCTGCTCCCTGTTGTTAAGTGGCTGCATCCTGCAGAACCAGGATAGGATACCCCACAGCACATGGAAAGGAAATAGGAGTCTGAATGGAAGGCTCATGTGTGCAGTCCATAGATCAGAGAATCATAGAATCAGACAGGTTGGAAGAGAGCTCCAAGCTCATCCAGCCCAACCTAGCACCCAGCCCTAGACAATCAACCAGACCACGGCACTAAGTGCCCCAGCCAGGCCTGACTTGGACACCTCCAGGCACAGCGACTCCACCACCTCCCTGGGCAGCCCATTCCAATGCCAATCACTCTCTCTGACAACAACTTCCTAACAACATCCAGCCTAGACCTGCCCTGGCACAACTTGAAACTCTATTCCCTTGTTCTGTTGCTGGGTGCCTGGCAGCAGAGCCCAACCCCAGCTGGCTACAGCCTCCCTGCAGGGAGCTGCAGACAGCAATGAGCTCTGCCCTGAGCCTCCTCTTATGCAGGCTGCACACCCCCAGCTCCCTCAAGCCTCTCCTCACAGGGCTGTGCTCCAGGCCCCTCCCCAGCCTTGCTGCCCTGCTCTGGACACCTTCCTGTACTTCAACATCTCTCTGCAATGTAGGAGCCCAGAACTGGACACAGCACTCAAGCTGTAACCTGAGCAGTGCTGAGCACAGTGGCAGAAGAACCTCCCTTGTCCTGCTGGCCACTCTGGATTAATAGAGACCTTTAAGATCATCCAATCCCAACCCCCTGCCATGGGCAGGGACACCTCCCACTATCCCAGGCTACTCAAGACCTCATCCAACCTGGCTCTGAACACCATCCACAACCTCCCTGGACAAACCTGTTCCAGTGTCTCCCCACCCTCACTGCCAAGAATTTCTTCCTTACCTCCAGTCTCAAGCTGCCCTTCTCAAGCTTCAATCCCTTCCCTCTCACCCTGTCACAAGGTAACCCTTCAGAGCCACAACTCTTTTTGTCAGGTGTCTCTCTTGCTCTCAGTGTGGTGTGGGCTGTCTGGGCGAAGAGTTTAGTGCCTGCAGTTGTGCATCTGGGTTCCTCAGGCAAACTTTGGCCACAAGGGAGGGTAACCACATCACCAGAGAAGCAAGTTCTGAACGTTAAGCATGGAAAAGATTTCCTAACAGCTTGCAGAGCAACTGAACTTCTGCCTGAGCACAATGCAGTGCCTACAGGAGGGAGAACAGGGGAAAGTTTTTATCTCCCAAATCTGTATGTGATTTTGAACGTTAACTATGCCTTAGAATGACCACAGCATGATCATTCCAGACTGTCAATGCATTAAGGCACATTTTCCAGGTATTGGATCAAAGGAATAGGGGATTTTAAGTGAGCTGTTTTGAAGTGTATAAAGTTGGTAAATCTCTGCAAGGATTTCCCCCCAGCTAATAAGACTGGAAAGTTGTTTGGGATGTTGATATATGTGCAAGGATATGCTGCACACTTTGATGTCTACTAATTCCCTTCAACTCATTTCGTAATGAAGTACTAATAAGAGGAAGAAATGCCACTGGCTCTCAGAAGCCTGCCTGCTGGAGTACTTTTGCAGATGTGCACTCCCCAGACTGCTCACACAGAACCAGAGAATCGTTTACGCTTGGGACAGACCTCGAAGGTCTTTGACTCTAATTCTTCACCTAACGCTGCCAACTCCGCCACTGAGCCACCTCTCCCAGCAGCACATCTACCTGTCCCTTGAATGCCTCCAGGGATGCTGACCCCACCACTGCCCTGGACAGCTTGTTCCAGTACCTCACAACCATTGCAATGAAGAAATTGATCCAAATGTCCAAACTAAGCCCCCCCTCCTGCAACACGAGGCCATCTCCTTGACCCCCACCTCACTATAACCTCCTTTCAGGGGCTGTTCAGTCTGGAGAGGGGAAGGCTCTGAGGTTATCTTATTGTGGCCTCTCAGTAGCTTAAGAGTGTGTTAGTTTGAAGCTAGCTAGAATGTTTTGGTGGCAAGGATTAGATCATAGGCTGTGAAAGAGAAAACAAGGGTGATGTCTACCTCACTCACAGGCTTGCTGACATGTAGAAGAACAGGAATCCAAACATAGGTAAGGGATGGGCTGTGGGCTGCATTTTCTCTCTAGCCTCACTCTCTGCCTCTCTGATGAATCCACTTATTTCCTAACCCCCCTGGCTGACCCTCAATGCTTCCTTGGGACACAAGGCAATGTCTGGGGTAAGGTTGAGGGGTGGGAGAAGGCAGAAGGGAGGTTGGGAGCCCCTCCTGGGGACTCAGGTTTCTGGGAGGGCTGCTGTGTGTCTGTATTACCTCTTACCTTGCCTATTTCTGTACATAACTGTATGTACTGTAACTATCTGCTTGTATCTTGAGCTAAGCTGTAAATATAAGCTTCATTCAAAAGTCCAGAGCCAGCTGAGTCTAGTCTGGGTGACTTCCAAAGTGTGTGTGGGGGGTAACACCCAAACCACCACAAAGAGGATCAGCAAGAAAGCTGGGGAGGGACTTTTTAGGCTGTCAGGGAGTGATAGGACTGGGGGGAATGGAACAAAGCTGGAAATGGGGAGAGTCAGACTGGATGTTAGGAAGAAGTTCTTCAGCATGAGAGTACTGAGAGCCTGGAAGGGGTTGCCCAGGGAGGTGGTGGAAGCTTCATCCCTGGAGGTGTTTAAGGCCAGGCTGGATGAGGCTGTGGGCAGCCTGATCTAGTGCGAGGTGTCCCTGGGCATGGCAGGGGCGTTGGGCAATGAGATGCTGCAACACTCTCATCAAAGAGCCAGGATGAAATGGTCATAAACTGGGCTTAGGGCAGGCTTGATTAAAGCATAGCTAATGCCTAACCTGCAGACCAGATTCCTGGCTTGGTACAGTTGTGTCTCAATCTCGGGTTTCAGGTCACAAGAGATTTCATCTCCTGACTCCCTCTGCTCCTTAAGGAAGGGCTGAAATTCAAGGCAGCTCTAACCAGCACGGGGATGCTTGCCTGAGTTTTGCAGCAATCCCAGAAAGCAGCTCTCTGAAAAGAAAGCTCTCTCTTGCAGCTCAGTAGGATTTGACTCTCAAGACTGCTCTCTTCCGTGGCCCAGCAAGTGATAGCATTGCAGTGAGGAGCGACCTGGAGTCAGGATGAGAAAGGAAGAGGGCTCTGAATGTTATTACCCAAGGCACTGATAAAACATGGCATGGATCTTTCCCATCAGAAGAGGACAGAAGTGCTTCCATAGTTTCCCAGGGCACAGTAGCTGTTTTCTCTCTTGGAAGAAAGATGATCCTGCCCACCCGGGGAGACCCAGTCCTTGCCACTCTAGGTACAGGGTAAGGCTGTGAGGCTAGAGCTGGGTTCTGAACTCTACTGCTTCACCTGGTCAGTGGGCTGAAGCACAGCAGATCAGGCTCCTAAGGCTGCCAGTGCACAAGAAAAGGTACAAAGCAGCCAGAATGTTCCAATTCAATGTCTCCCTCACCTGATCCATGCAGCAGCACTGCTGCAATGGCCTGGCAGAGTGTTATTAAGCTTCCCAGCCTCTCACACAGTGCTCCCAGCCTGGCCTACAGCTAAAAAACTACCAAAACCTACTATTTTCTCTCTCTCCTCCTCTTTCTCACACACAGCTACCCACTCTTCCCTCTCTCTGCTGAGACTCACCAGCCAGGCACTGCAAGGCACAGAGCAGGGCCAACACCTTTTCACTGAACATTTTATCACTTGGCCCTGGACCCCTTCTAGGAAGAAAGGTCTCTAGCAGCGATTCCTAGCAGCACAATTAGCCACACGTTGTGGGCCAGGGAGGGAGGTGTTACCTTACAGCTTCACAGGGAGAGCTAACAGCTTGGTGGAACTCTGCTCAGATGTAGGATTCTCTTTCCCAGCTCATCGTAAGCGGTTGAGGAACCTGTGGATGAGTTACGGAAGCTTAAGAATTAAATGGGATTTTGCTGTTCAGTAAAGCAGCATTATGCTGCCCTCAAGATGCACTGCTTAACTCCTCTGGGTAGCTTTCTTTTACACTGGAGCTTGGGACATAGCAGGATTGGTCCACACTTGGAAATGATTCATAAATCATCACTGAAAAATGCTCTTGATCCAATCTGGGCAAACCTTATCTTAGGCAGGAGCTACAACTTTGCCTACAGCTGTTATGACTGGAACCTGCTGCCTGTGAAGACTGGAGAGAAGGGGGAAAGTTGGCATTTACCTTAAGCTGCTAGGATATATTCAAGCTGCACAGCGTGATCAGCATTCCCGACTGTCAGACTCAGTCTCTAACGACCTGTGGAGAACCTGGGATCCGTTCTGTCAAGCACAGCAGTCAGAAGGACTGGGAGAGCACACACCTCAGAACAGCAGTTCCAAGGGCACGCAGCTATTTCCAACAACAGACTTCCCCAGGATCCTAAGTTCAGGATGCTCAGGGACCAGCTACAAGCTGAGTGTGGCCACTTCCTCCCCCTTGCACTGCAGGTGCTAGCAGTGGCTTTTTGACCCGCGGGGGCAGAGGACCATCCCGCAGAGGTTCTGCAGGTAGCCTGCCTGGCCATGTGCCCCTCTCCCGGCAGCCGTCAGACCCCAAGGAGGCTGCACTGGCGATCACGTTTCCCACCCCAGGTGTGTGGCACTGATTGACAGTGCTTCCTCCTGCGCAGAGAGGGACCCCAGGGCAGCAGCCTGGCAGCTTGTTTTGTCAGCTGCAGCCGGGCACTGCTAGCCCGGGCAGGGACCCTGTGTGCCACGGGGGGGCCGGGGCTAGACCTCTGGCAGCCTCAGTCCCCTGCCTGCCCCCAAACAATACCTCACTGCCATTAGTTCAGCCTCCCCTCGGAGGAGAGGAAGGGCAGAGGGGAGGGTGATGGCAAAGCCTTGGAAGTCTCCATTTGCAGCTAAAAGGTCTGTCCAGATGCATGGGAAGCCTGCAGCTTACCTGGCTTGTTCCTGCTGTACGTCAGGGATAATGCCTGTGAGGAGCAGAAGCAAATCCAGCTGGTGGTCTGCACTAGAAATGGAAGGAGAAGAATTAACCAGCAAGAGAAGAGAAATGTTAATGGCTTTAACGATTATTGCCCTTATTTTCTACTGCCCCCTCGCCCCATGCCTACACCACTCTTGCTTCCAAACCTGCAGGAACTGCTCTGTACCGAGCCCTGGGAGTCACAGCTCATGTGCTAAGACCCCAGGCACAATACCTCCAGCAGACAGCACAGAATGACAGGGGTCGGACACGCCTGTGGAGATCATCTAGTCCAACCCCCCTGCTACAGCAGGCTCACCTGGGTCAGGTAGCCCAGGATTGCAGCGTGCAGGTGGGTTTGGAATCTCTCCAGAGAAGGAGACTCCACAGCCTCTCAGGGCAGCCTGCTCCAGGCCTCCAGCTCCCTTTGAGTAAAGAAGTTGTTCCTTAAGTTCGAGTGAAACCTCTTGTGGTCCAGTTTGTACCTGCTGCCTCTTGTCCTATTGCTGGGCACCTTCAGCTGCCTGGCAGTCGTGCCACTCAGTCCTTGGTGCCATTTTGCCATCTCCTGCCCACCTTCCATCTCCACTCTCCTCTCCAGTCGTTTCCCAGCTCTTGTGGAAGCACAGACACCTGTACCTGCCCACTGAAATGCTTGCAGATCATCCTCCCCCTTCCACCCCAGCAGCAGGGCTAAAACTGGTCTGAAAGCAGGGAGAGAATGCAAAATTGCTGTGCTTATTTTGACCAGGGGCCTGAGTGCTGCTTAGTGGAGGGGAAGATTTCCTTCCTGAAACAAAGCAGCATTGCTCAAAAGTACTTTTTAGGCTTTGCCACTGTATAAATAACCTTTTGCACTTGGAGGGTCATTAGATCAGGCTAGTTTGTAATACAATTATAGTCAGCACTCTGCTCTTACAGGCTGCCTGGTAATTTGCTTGTTAATATATTAGCACAAAGCATTGATCAAGTAGCTAATCCAATCACACGCTTGTTATTGATCTCTTATTGAGCATCCTGCCAGTGATCACTTTTCGCTCAGGCCTGGTCAATAGCAGATGCCAAAGAGGTTCTCCCACACCTAATGAGCTTACCAAGGAAACCAAACATTTTCCTTTGCCCTCCAGGCTAGGATCAATTGAGAGCTTTTAGGGCAGAATTCAGATGATTTTTTCATCAGCCTCTCTCTCTCTCTCTCTCTGCAAGCGCTCAGGTTTGCATTAAGACCTCTATCTAAGACTTTTATTCTAATTGGAGGACATCTGAAAAGCAGCTGCCAATGGCTGAAATACTCCAGCAGCTGTAAACAATAAATCAGAGGGGGGAGGAATTCCGGGCTGCACGTTGGCATGTGGTCTGTCAAGCCAAAAAAATAGAGACATACAAAAGATCAAGAGGTCAGGGGGACCTGAAGCCTAGAGAAAAAATGAACTTGTCCCATATTTCATCCAGAGAGCTGTGCTCTGGGAGGAAGGCCTAGGAGACATTCTTTAGTGGGGGCTCAAGCCGTCCTGGAGCAGGCTGGGGGCAGGCTTGGGGTGCTGCAGTGAATTAGCCATGAGCCTTCCCTTACGCCGCGTTAAGGCTGTCCCAGTGCCAGCTGATGGAATTTCACACTGCAGACACAGATTCTGGCTGATGAAAAGCACACCCCAAGGATGCAGGAAGAAACAAGAGGTTCAGCTGCATCCATAAGTGCCAAGCACTGCTGCTTTAGCTTCTAACAGCTCCCAGTTGCTTACCAAGCAGGATGCCATCGTGGCCATAATGGACTTACAGCTACTCAGGAAAGTGAAGTGTGAAAGAGAAGGGAGGAGAGAAATTGTTGTTGGGTTGGGGTTTTTTTTTAGAAGAGGTAGCTTTTCCTTGCTGCAGGAACTTTCTAACTTTCATCAGATGTCTTTTCAACCAAAGCAGCTTATTAAGCCTCCAAGAACAGTTCTTGGGAAAGAACAGTTTTCCTTTTGGGCAGAGGCCTTCTAGCAAAAACAACAGTGCTGTAAGAGTAGCTCCTATTAGATCATAAAAAAAGAATGCAGAATCCTTAGATCTTAAATACCCTCCCTTCAGCTATTACTGTTAGCACTATTTTATATCTCTAGGTTGCCTTTCCACTTTAATCACTTTTATTCCATGATCTTGTTTTGATTATTGTGCTTACTATTTGCCTCGTTACTGTGCCAGATTGAAGTTACAAAGAGACACCATCTGAACACAAACCAGGTACAGCTTTAAAAGCCTTGGAAGCCTTTCTGACATGTAAGCAGGCTATTTAAAACCATTACCCAAACCTGATTACTTGCCTGGGGAAAAAGAAAAGCAAAGCCAGCTAGAAGCATTGCTGCTGTCTTCTCAGCACTTTGCGTTCGCTGCGCTCGCTGCTACGCCTTGCCGCGGCGCTCGGCAGACGTTGAGATGTCAAGGGAAAAGGAGTGCATCTTGTGGCTCTGCATTTTGCAACCTTCCACTATCCCATCTGCAATCCTCTCAATGTCCAGTGGGACAAACCTTCACTGCTGAGGCTGCATCCTCTGTGAGAGGACTTTTGTGTACACAAGACCAAGCAGTTAGCCTCACTCTTGCCATTCGTCTTCGGGGCTCAGACTCTTCTGGCACATGCTTTGTCTCTCAAAATGTTCTACTCCATTCCATTCTATTCCATTCCTGATCCATTCTATTCTATCCCATTCCTATTCTATTGTATTACACTCCTATATTCCTGTCTAATTCCATTCCTATTCAATTTTATTCCATTCTATTTTGTCCCATTCCTATTCTATCCAATTCCTATTCCATTCCTATTCCAATCTCATTCCATTCCTATTCAATTCTCTTCCATTCCTATTCATTCTATTCCATTCTATTCTATTCTATTCATTTCCACTCCATTCCATTCTATCCCATTCTTATTCCATTCCATTTCTATCCTATTCCATTCCCATTAAATTATCTTCCATCCCTGTTCATTCTATTCCATTCCACTCCATTCCATTCTATTCTAGTCCACTCCATTCCATTCTATCCCCTTCCCATTCTATTCCATTTCTATCCTATTCCTATTACATTCCATTCAATTATCTTCCATCCCTGTTCATTCTTTTCCATTCTATTCTATTCCACTCCATTCCATTCTATTCTATTCCACTCCATTCCATGCTATCCCCTTCCCATTCTATTCCAGTTTTACCCCATTCTTATTCCATTTCTATTCTCAATTCAACTGAAAAAAATGCCCTCTGCTGTGTAATTTGACTGCCCAGCTCAATTTGTGGTTTGAAAGGTTATTTAAGCTATTTAAAGCTGGACTAAGACCTCAGCATCACCTCTTTAGCCAGCTCTTCCACCACGACTTTGCAGTGTTCTTGGTTACTTCCCCAGTGCTGGTGCAAACCATTCTGAAGATCTGGGGTGGCAATAAAGTTGCTTGTCTCTATGAACACAAAGGCTAATGTGTCATGGTGAAGCACTGGGTTGGGGGGGTGGGGAATGGAGAAATAAAATCAGTGTAGTGGCATTTTCACAGTAGAGTGATGCTGATAATGAGACTGGGAGGAGAAATGTAATTAAACAATACAGATGCTGTGCTAGAAAAACGAGTTGAAATCTCTCCTTTTCTTAGCTGTGAACACTGGCAACAATGCTGAGCTTGGCCAAACACAGCCAGACACATGTGTGTAGCATGAAGCTGTGAAAATGCCCTTCCCCCCCAAGCATTTAGCTGAGTGCTTCTCTAAAGCGGTGGATAAGAAAGCAATTCTCTGCTTTGAGCTGAGTAGCCACCAGCCTTTGGCACAGAACACTGCCTGCAATAGTTATCTGTCTCTTTAGAGTGTTTTGAGAAGGAAAGAAACCATCACAGAGCCATGCTCAGCTCCCTTCCCTTGTGGAACAAAGGTGCTAAGCAGACGAGCAGAGACCATCTTCAGTGGAGGCTGAAGCCTCTAGAACGTCTAAGGAGTCTCAGAGAAATGATGATTGCAAACACAAAGCCTTCACTTCACATGGTAAAAACGAGATGAGGAAATGTTGCTGTGAAGCCCTGCAAGGTCCTTGTACACCTGCTCACCTCAGAGGCAATCTGTGCCTCACAGCTAAAACCAGCCCCTTAAATAGCCACGAAAACTCTCTGTGCCTCCAGTAGCATCCGTGAGAGAAAGGAGCCCAATGTGTCGAATTAGTCCCCACTGTGCTCCTTATCCCTAACAGCTAAAAAGCATTCGTGGCCTTTAAAATAGTTTTTAAATGTTCTTGTGTGGCTGTAGGGGAGAAAAGAGGTTTTAAATGAGATGGTTTAACCCAAACACATTAAATCAGCTACCAGGACTCCTGAAGGGAATGGGTGGTGTAGCTTCAGCAAACACATGAACTAATGCCACTGGAAAATCCAAGGTGTCCACATTGGACACTCAGCCTAAAGCCTTCATGTCTGGGGGGGGTTTAATTTATTTTTAAAGCAATAGAAAAGAAGAAAATAATTATGTCTCTTTCATGTCCCCTCACATGTTCCTGTAGACTCTTAAGAACGTTCAACCCCCACCTCCCTGGGCAGCCTTCTGTGGTTCCAGCACCCTTCATGGTGTGGAATTTGTTCCTAACATCCAATCTAAGTCTGCTTTGCTCCATTTTGAAGCCATTGCCTCTTGTCCTGCCCCTGCAGGCCTTTGCAAACAGACTCTCTCCATCCTTCTTGCAGCCCACTCAGGCACCAGCAAGCTGCTACTAGGTCTCCCCAGAGCCTTCTCTTCTCCAGACTGCACATCCCCAGCTCCCCCAAGATGCCAGCAGTTCCTGGATGTGGCTGCAGACAGCAGAAAAGCAGAACTCCTTCTGCACACTGAGAGGTTAGCAGCCCCACAGACAGCATCCACAGTACCCATTGCCCCCGACACAGGCCCAGAGCATCTCTTCTTGAAGGAGCTCTGCAATAAGCAGCAACAAATCCTGCCTGTTCTGGGTTTCCTGCTGGAGTGGTAATGGGCAGCAGCCCAGAGCATTATTGCTGCCATATGTCTCAACAGTCACATTGATTGAATTGGTTGTCATAAAAAATACCTGACAAGAGGGAAGCCAGTCCATAGCTGGGGATGGGCCAGAGAACATGGGTGAATGGTCTGCTGGGAACCCCCAAGAGCCTCTTTGTCTCCTACCAGCACCACTGACCTCTCCTGCCCATAATCTAGAAGCATGGCTGGAAGTAGGGGCCACTTACTTGTGGATCCAATTTGTCTTCTAGAATGGCAGAGAATCTTATGCTGTATGGAAGCTATCTCTATTAAAACATCAGCTCCCTGAAATGGAAAAGGCTTCCAGTGGGGGCAGGAGAGGGATCCATCATTTGCCTCCATACCACCCATCCATGAGTCTGGGCTGGGTTTAAACTGCTTCAGTCTTTCCTTAACATCAAAACAACCACGTGCAAGAACATCCATATTACATAACAGAATATTTAGCACTTGCCTGAGAACTGTCATACAAGCAGCTTAATGCACTCTCACATATCTGTGGCTTACTGCAGGGTAGGATTGCTCTCTGTATTCTCTGGAAAGGGCAGGAAAACAGAGATGCTGGAGGAATGCTGTGGCTGGGATCCAGTGTAAGGTAAAAGCAGAAGTGGAGCACAGAGATGCTGGTTTCAGGCTCTGAGTCTTACAATAATCCTCTTACTTTCCATCCCACCACCTCAGCTTGGGAGAGATATGAAAACATTCACCCTGTTTGCAAGAAGAAAACAAAGTGATGGTTAGCTGCATGTCAAAAGTACAACCAAGAGATCCCCTTCTTTGTGTGCTCATTTTACAGCCTGTAGTTCGTATCACTCAGGCTCATCCATCACTGGACATCAGGAACAGTCTCTTCTCTGGAAGAGGCACTGGAACAGGCTGCTCAGGGAGGCAGTGGAGTCACCACCCCAGGAGCTGTTGAAGAATCTGTCAATGTGGTGCTTCAGGATGTCATTTGATGGTCATGATAATTGGGTTATGGCTGGGCTTAGAACCATAGAATGGGTTAGGCTGGAAGGGACCCCAAGGATCATCCAGTTCCAACCTCCTGCCATAGGCAGGGACACCTCCCACTAGAACAGGTCGCTCAAGGCCTCACCCAAACTAGCCGTGAACACCTCCTTCTTAATCTCAGAGTTCTTTTCCAACCTCAATAACTCTGTGATTCGATAAAGAAGTTGGGTGTCCAGTCGGTATGAACCACCTGGGCTGCCTCTGCATCCAGCATCATCCCTGGCAGCTGATTCCACTGCAGGATAAGGTGTGCAGCAAGCAGAGAGAGCCATCCCCATGCACCGAGCAGCAGAGCACGTTGCACCGAGCAGCAGAGCAGTATCCCTCCCTGTATAAGAAGAAAACATTTGTACATACAGACAGATTCTGACCAGCTCTAAAGCAGGCTGCTGTGGCAGCTTCCTGACTGCTTGCAGGTGGACCTGCACTGCTGCAGATTCTGTGCAGCCTCTTTCAACTGAAAAGACAACGTTTAAAGGTTCAAAAGGGAGTATTATATTCAGTTAAGTATTTTCTCCTTGATGAAAAGGAGAAGCAGCTTCAGTTTTTAATCCCAGGGTCGCTACTTGTTTGGAAACTGAACTGAAAATGAGCACAAAAGGGAGCTAAAAATACTACACCAGACAATGTGCTGTTGCGTTTGACTTTCTTCCCTCCAGCAGAAAGTTCACCAGACTACATCCATCAAAGCTGACTATCCAAAACATTAACTGCCTGATTTCTTGGTCCTTTTTTTTTTTTGTCTTTTTGGCTCAGAGGTCTATTGGTGTAGGTAATTTGTAAATCTTGACATTTATGCCCAGAAAATTGTGCTCTGCAATAAACATATTTGACAAGCTCATGTGAAAAAAATCAGCTCAAACTCTTCCATTTTCATGCCCCAGTAAATGGCCAGCCAGTCCTGAATGAATTGAAATGTATAAATTAGCATCAGCCTGCTGCTGAGAGATGGCTGCTGTGGGCAGCATAGCACTGTGGCAAGGGCTGCAGAGCAGGAGAACATTTCCATGCAGCAATTAAGTTGATACCCATTAGCTAAGGACAATGTATCCAAGCCATGAAATTGATTGAACAGATTCTGCACAGTAACTGACTCCTATTTCAAAATACTCCAGTGAACAATCCTCTGTCCAAACACAGAGTTATTAAATTGAAGAGGCTGTAGCTGATGTTTGGCTGTTATGGCATAAATCTTGAGAAGAACCCACGCTACGCACACATTCAGTTGGTTTTCACCACTAAGCTTGAGATTAAGTGACTTGCCCTAAGGAGTGTGTTTGATGTGACAGCAGAAGCAAAGCAGCCAGATCACATTCTCTGGTGAGCTGCTCTTGTGCAGTCCTGCTGCCTTCTGCTGCTTTAGTTCAGATGGGAGCTGGTGCAAAAGGCAGTGCTGAACATTTGCATGGTAAGCACCTGATGGGTTTGAAACCCCTGAGAGCTTGCCACGCTCCAACACAGAAATCAATTGCATTAAAGCTGCACTAAGCACTTATTGAAGACCTCCTTTTTCCCTTGTGAAAAGCTGATCTGAAATTGTCTTAGATGGCCAAAGAAATAATTTTCCATGAGACAAAGCACTTCAGAACCCACCTATTTTATCCAACACACCATTTGCTTGCCCATGTAGGAGCAGGGATGCCTTTAAACTTGTTAAAGCTAAACAAAGAGTTAGAGACATTCAAACAGGACACGTCCAAGATGTTGATTCACCTTGAGGAGCTTCTGTGAAATGCTGGATCTGGACACAGCAATTATCATAGAGTCAAGCAGGTTGGAAGAGAGCTCCAAGCTCATCCAGCCCAACCTAGCACCCAGCCCTGGCCAATCAACCAGACCATGGCACTAAGTGCCCCAACCAGGCTTTGCTTGAACCCCTCCAGGCACAGCCACTCCACCACCTCCCTGGGCAGCCCATTCCAATGCCAATCACTCTCTCTGACAACAACTTCCTCCTAACATCCAGCCTCAACCTGCCTTGGCACAACTTGAGGCTGTGTCCCCTTGTTTTATTGCTGGCTGCCTGGGAGAAGAGAATCTTTATTGATGTCAGCTATTCCCAAACTCAGAACCTCTCTAAGTTCCTGCAGAACTCCTTTGAGCCCTGAGTTTTTCCCTGTATGGCTCAGCTCCTTATCAGTTATGCCCAGTGCTGAGCTGAAGAGCTGTAAAGTTTGGAGCTGGCAGGTTGCAGCTAAAGATCTTTCCTATTAGAAGGAAGCAGAGATAAAACCTTGTGCTTTGTGAAGCCAGCTGGAAGACCAGCCAAAGCTAATTACTAAAGCAGCTATGGCCAAACAAAGCATTACCTTTTCACATATCACCACATTTGTTTTGCTGCTCCTTTGTATAAAGAGCATCAAATGACATGACCAGGAAAAGAAAAAAGCATCAACGAGAGCAGTGTCACAGAGAACAGCAATTACCCTTCTGCAGGGCTTCCTCTCCTCCCTCCACTGCAGTCACCTCTCAACTGTGTTCTCTCTACTCGTCCCTGCCAGCACTGCTGCTTCCTGCAGCACTGCTCACCAGCACTGCTTCTTGCATGGCTCTTCTGTAAAATGAGATCAGAAGCTGTGCCCAAAGTGTTACATGAATATTGAAATACTTGGTGTGTTTTGGCTCTTGTCTCTACTTTTCCTCTTTACTTTGCTACTTAAGGGGAGATGAATCCATGCCAGCAATCAATTAAAACTCCCCAAAGACATCTTTTCCACTGTCGAGGCAAATCCAAAGGGACACATGATAAATAAATGTTGTGGTGCCTGCACTGGTTTCAAACCAATCTTTTCAGAAGGGGAAAAAAGGCAGTGAGAAATGTCAAGTGCCTGTACAGTTTACTAGGACTCATGATTTGATTTTGATTAATGCTCCACAATTCCACCTGCATTTGAAATCAGCTCATCAGCATCAACTCTCACAAAGGTAGGCAAAGGCTGCTTTCGGCTCCGAGGTGCATCCAGTAATTAACAGTCCACAGCCAGAAGGCAAAGCACTCTCAGACAAGAAGCTAAGCAGGACATCACCAAGCTTCCATCGTTAGCACTCTCTGCAGTCTTGTACCAAGGCCCTCACACTGCCAGCAGCCAACACAGATTGGAGAGCTCCGGTAAAGAAAAGCCTTGGAAAGTGGTCCATAGGCAGCGAGTTTCTCTCCAAAGCTGTTCAGAAGGGGCCAGGGTGAGCCAGAGCAGGGCTCTTAGTGGTTAGTTCTTTCAGCTGGAAGGTGGCACTGCCAACAGCAGAGGACTCACAGCTGAACCACTGATTCAGTGAGATACAAAGCTCAAGTGCCCCTCAACGACCAGAACCACTGAATGCTCCTCTGACATCCTATCCTCAGCTCCAGCATCCAGGCATTGATCCTGTTGGCTGCCAATTTGGAATCCAATTCAAGAGCCATAGAATACAACAGCCCAGTGAGGTAGTCTTGAAAAATGAAACAAACCAACCAAACAATTAAAGAAAAACCCAAACCAAACCCAAACAAACAACTTAGAATTGAGTCAAAGAAACTCAGATTTGTTCTATTTGAGTTGGTTTTAAATGCTCAAATAGCCCTAAAGAGCACAAATGCATACATGAAATCCTCCCACCTTAGAATTAAGTTACAGATATTCAAAATTGCTCTGTTTGGGTTGCTTTTAAAAATTCAAGTTCTAAACAACACAAATACCTGTTTGAAACCCTCCCACTGCTGAGCAGTATCTCTGCACACACAAATCCATCCGCAGGCAGGTATTTCTGCACACAAAACCAGCTCTGGTTTAACTCTTTGTGACAATATTGGCCTGCAGGCACACTACAGTTCAGGTGTCTCAGCTGCATTTGTCAAATTCAGAGGCAGATTAGTATCTGGAGAAATGAATCTGTGGTGCAAGTGGTGGACAATGGGAACAGGAGTTGTGCTTGTCAGCATGAGGGATTTTGCTGCAGCCGAGTTGCTGTGGCTTTCATTAGTTCAACTCTCAATGGGTGTTGCTATAGAAACTACCTAGTTAGCCCAAGAGATATGGTAACAACAAAAACTAAAGCCAAGGAGAGGATAAAACCCCAAGGATCTGTCCAGCAGCTTCAGTTCAGCTGTTGAGTTTATCTTTCAAAGGCCTCACCAATGGACAAGGCTCCCAGTAAGGATGTCAAAGACCTGCAGCACTCCGGCTCAGCTCATCCTGGTGTTGCCAACACAGAACAACCAAACCCAGCATCCCACCAGAACCCTCTCAGTGTCAGACTGGAACAACACTGAGTGGCTTGGATATGAAAAATATTAACAGAACAAGGGAACAAGTCTCAAGTTGTGCCAGGGCAGGTTCAGGCTGGATGTCAGGAGGATGTTTTTGGCAGAGAGAGTGATTGGCATTGGAATGGGCTGCCCAGGGAGGTGGTGGAGTTGCTGTTCCTGGAGGTGTTGAAGCCAAGTCTGCTTTGGACTCTTAGTGCCATGGTCTGGTTGATTGGCCAGGGCTGGGTGCTAGGTTGGGCTGGGTGAGCTTGGAGGTCTCTTCCAACCTGCTGGGTCCTGTGGCTCTATGAAATAGTGTTTGGCTTCATAACAACATATCAGCCCTCTGTAAATCCTGCCGTGAAACTGAAGCATCTCTTGTGCCATGCTCTTCCTCTGCTCTGAGGAAACAGAACACTTTACTACTCAAACCACTTCTGGTGTGAGCCAGAAAGTGTTTACAAATAGAGTCACCTGCCTCGAGTGTGCAGATGTTGGTGATCACTTCCACAGCAGGCTGCCTCCTCTTCAATGCATGCCACAGATGGGGGTGATTTGACTATTTGCACTTAAGGAATGAAGTCCGAGCCACCCATTTTGGACAATCAGGCACATAGCCAAGCTGAGATGTTACAGGATTGAGGAGCCTTGGAGGTCTTCTCATTCTAAAGGGAAGAATGCATCTGACAAGTGACCACATGCTACCCAGATCTTCTGCAGCAGCCATGGGTTGTGTTCTCGGAGTGTGTTTTATTCCTTTTCCTGTGCCTACCCCTTAACTGACTTCCATCATGTACCCTCTCAGTAGCAGGACAAAAAACTTTCCCCTCTTCTTTGTAGAAATGAATATAAGAGGTAGAGAAAAGAGAGCTACACACCAGAACCTGCAAATCCTCTGCTTTCTTTTCCCAGTCCCACACCCACGCTGATAGAGTGGCAGAGCCTTGAGCTTTTCACTGCAACCACTGCCCGGCTTGGGAGGTTATCTTCAATAGAGGACTCCACAGCACTCATCAGCAAAAGAGATGCATCAAGTAAGCAAAAAGCCAAGAGAAGTCTGTCAAGGGCTTCTAGCTCCAAAGTCTCCACAGAACTCCTGAGGAGCTCCTGCCACTGTGTCACAGCAGGCAAAAAAGAGTACCAAACATTTCAAGAAGGTTTGCATGGGCACTGCAGGGATGATTAAACTGAAAGACAGCACTCAGAAACTTCTGTCCTCCTTCTTATATACTTCACATTCTGGTTGGAGAAGAGCCCCAGGATCATCAAGTGCAACCTTTATCCCTACTCTACAAAGGTCAACTTAAACCATATCCTCAAGCACCACATCCAAACAACTTTTAAACACATCCAGGCTGGGTGACTCCACCACCTCCCTGGGCAGCTCATTCCAGTCCCTGACCACTCTTGCCATGAAAAAAAATGTTTCCTAATGTCCAGCTTGAACCTACCCAGTCACAGCCTGAGGCCATTCCCTCTCTGTTCTCTCACTATTTACCTGTGAGGCCAGCACAAGGTCTGTTGCTGTAGACAGCAATACATATATGCGTGTTTAATAGAAAAAGCAAAAACCCAAGACATGAGAACTGAAATAAGACCCTTCTGGTTCACACTGGTCCATTATTTTGTCCCTTTGGTCATTTTAGTTGGACTATTAAAAGTAATTCTCAGAAAAAGCACTGAGTCTTCAAGGGTCTCACTCCCTTCTCATCCCAGAGGGCTGAGATTAATGCCTGCTCTGGGGCTGTGCCAGCAGCATGGTCTGCTCTTGTTAATGCTGCTCCTGGATACAAAGAGAACCACTGCAAACCTCTTAACACCCTTTCCTCTTACCGTGTCTCTCAACCCTGTCACACAATTTGGAAGGATATTAGACCAGACAGAGAGTGCAGAGTTGAAATCAGGTGTAAGTCCTTATTCCACGACAGCTTTGCATACAGCAGGGCTGTGTTATGAAATGCTTAGCTGCCTGCCCCCGAGTGCTCATCCATTACACCACATCAAAAAGACCATCTCGCAAACTCTTGGATGCTGCCTGCATCTGGCAGCAGGCAGGAAGCTGACTGCCCAAGCCTGCTAGCTCAATACACCCTGGGGAGGCCAAGCTGAGCCAAGGCAGCTGAAGGACAGCCATAAAGCCAATTTGCTTCCTTGCAGATGAAGGCATCTGAGGCTGTTCTTGCTGTGCCTAACCTCTGCGTTAGGGGTCTCGCAGGTAGGGAGAGCTTAGAGCCACGCTAGTGATTGGAGCAGAGCAGACTGCTGTGGCTGGTGATGAGGATCATTTGCCAAGAGAGAAATTCCTTAGCAATAGAGCAGATTTGTCAGGATTTCTGGAAAAGGAAATAATCTCTGTATGGTTTAAGCACTTTTGCTTGGTGTTTAAGCTGTCTCTGCTTTATTCAGTGTATTAATTTCACTGGAAAATGATGTGAGTAATTGACTGAGATCTGCTAACACCAAATTGATCTGCTGCAGAGCCACAAGGCACTGTCACAGAACTGTCACTGTCTAGCAACATTCAGCAGCACCTCAAGTCTTGTTCATGGGAAAGGCTCCAAAACAGGAAAAGTGGAATTTGTCTTCCTAAGGCACAGAGGTCAGGATCCATCCTACTCAGTCCAGATCCTTCAGTGAGGAACCTCACCCAGGTACAGGAACAGGTTCACCCAGGGGAAAGGGATTAGGAGAAGGCAGGCTAATGTGGTGTGACTACACTGTCTCTGTCCCAGGGAGCTTGCCTGAGGCTGGGCTGTTCCGCATTGGTTAACTGATGCTCTGCTCACTGGCACAGCTTCAGGCAGTGCCCCATAGGTCCAGGCATTGCCCTGGCACGTCCAAGAGGGGACATAAGCTGTGGTCTGCTCACAACAAGCTTAATAGGAAATTGTGGCCAGAGTGGTGTAGATAGTGTTAGCTTTTTGTACATCACTGTCCTGTGCTGCTTGCTGCTGGGGCCAGGGATTAGTCCTGGCCATGTCTCATCTCCAAGTCCAGCTGCAGTTGTTGCATTTATCACTGTGTCAAAGACAACATTTCAAGTCCTGTGAAGGTGTTTCCAGGAGGAATATGAGGTACTGAAAAGCAAAATGCCTGCTGGATTAATCATCCATCCATCCTCAGAGCACCTTCCTCTGGAATCCTGCTATGTTCAGTTTGTCCAAGGAAAGCTTAAGAAAATGGCCTGACCATGACCTGCACCTCCAGCGTGCTCCAGACTTCCAACAACTCCAGAGACTCCTCTGAAGTTCCTGTGGTTTCTCAGTTTGCTTTTGTACAGTGGAGCATCCAACTGCCTGTTGTGCTCTCCTCTAACCTCCAGCTGATATTCCTCACTCGTATCTATGCTGGTTCATGTCTGTGGCTCTGGAGTCTTTTCCATGCCACCTAAGTCCAGATCTATGCTGCCCATCTGGAATGCATTAGCAGGAGTAGCTGGGGAAAAACTGATGGACTCCTATTCCATCTGAGTGTGCACTTCTCCCAGGATCAGAAAGGGTTTCCTGGACTTATGTTCTGGAAGAAAGATGTTGGAGTCAATGATGAGATTTACAGTTTGAGAGCAATACTCTTGCTTTTCTGATGGGCAGAGGGGAAGGGGCTTGAGTTAAAAAGGCAGCTAATATTAAAATCATATAATGAATTAAAGTAAATCTGCCCAGATCCATATTGGTTTGATTTGGTGGGGGGGTTTAATATAGAATGTGTAGGTTCATAGGTCATGGCCCATGAAGGCAGACTCAGAGCTCTGTTCCACTCTGTGCAAAGGAAGTTCAGACTCAGAGCTCTCTCTCCACACTCTGTGCAAAGGAAGTTCATTGTCAGGTGTTCTCTTCCTGACAGATTTATTGTAACTCAGTTTTTGGATCATCCTCTTTCCCTCAGCAATGGCTTCCCACTTTCTCCTGGCCCCCAGCAGACCGTGGCTACCACATCATTCCGGCGCACGACTGGCAGCAGCTCACCAGATTTCCTTGCCTGTGTTTGGATGTAGGTTTCCCATCCAAATCCATGTTTGCAGATCAGTTTAATTTCTTTCACATGGGCCCCAGGATCTTTTTTTATTGCACTGTTTCTAACCCAAATGTGATGTGGTCCTGAGCCCTTGCACTGCAGATGATGCCGGTGCAGCTCATGCTGTCAGCTGGCATCCATTATGCAAACGTGGTTTAATTTGCTGTTTGACTGTGTGTGAGAGGAGCTCTCCTCCATGCCTTTGATCAGAAGGACCTGCCAGCTCCAGGACTCAGAGGGTGCTGTTTATCTTTCTGCATCCCCTTTTGCCTATCTCTGTTGCAAATGAGGAATAGGGGCAGAGAAATGGATGAGCTAACTTCCATGTCTGGTGGATGTAGGTTTTCCAGGCAGGTTGATTAGAATCTTTCCTCTGCTCTCCTCAGACCCCACCTGCACTGCTCCAGCCTCATCCAGCCTGGCCTCAAACACCTCCATGGAAGAGGCTTCCACCACCTCCCTGGGCATCCCCTCTCCAGGCTCTCACCACCCTCATGCTGAAGAACTTCTTCCTGACATCCAGTCTGAATCTCCCCACCTCCATCTTTGCTCCATTCCCCCCAGTCCTATCACTCCCTGACAGCCTAAAAAATCCCTCCCCAGTTTTCTTGCAGGTCTCCTTAAGATACTGAGAGACCACAATAAGGTCACCTCAAAGCCTTCTCTTCTCCAGGCTGAACAGCCCCAATTGCCTCAGTCTCTCCTCATAGCAGAGCAGCTCCAGCCCTCTGCTCATGAACCCTCCAAGGGATGAACACTTCACCTACAGCTCATCTCCACACACATACACACAACATTCTTATGCTATTTGCTAATTGGGATGACCTCCTAATGGCAGAAAATCTCTTGGTTCCTTTTAGCATTGTTACTCACTCCTCCAGAGAGCCCTGCTCATCAAGTCTCAGCTAACAAGTGATAAACAAAGCAAAATGTTGAAAGCATTTCTGAAAGCAGAGCAGGGTTCTGCACACCATCAGTTTGCATCCAGCTGAGCAATAATGCTGCACTTCCTTTCCTCATTAAGTACAACATGCTTGCTCTTGAGACACCACAAGACTGGTCTAATATGTTGCCTGCTTATCAAATATTGAGCATTCATTGTTTGGGTTTTAAGAAGTGGAAACATAGACTCACGTTTGGTGCTGGAGCAGGTCCAGAGATGGGCAACCAAGCTGGTGAGAGGTCTGGAGAACAGGGCTGGTGAGCAGCAGCTGAGGGAACTGGGGATGCTGAGTCTGGAGGAGCGGAGGCTGAGGAGAGACCTCATTGTTCTCTACAGCTCCCTGAAAGGAGGCTGCAGCCGGGTGGGGATCAGCCTTTTCTCCTAAGGAACAAGAGGAAATGGCCTCCAGTTGTATCAGGTTAGGTTTATTCAAGCCCTAGCACAGGCTATGCAGGGAAGCGATTGAACCACCACCCTGGAGGGATTGAAAAGATGTGCAGAGGTGGTTTAGTGATGGACTTGGCAGTGCTGGGTTAACATTTGGATGTGATGATCTTAGATTCCAATCTAAGCGATTCTCTAACTCTGTGTATGCTTAACTCATTCCCGCCCCTAGAGAGAGGCTCAAAGCAGCGCAGAGGAACGCTTGGGTTTGCAGCGGTTCGGCACACCCTGCCCTGCTTCCCAGGTGAAAGCAGGATGTTACCTGGCAGAACAAGTCCCAAAGGGCGACAGTCTCCTCAGACATCACTTCTGAGAGGGCTGACACTAGAGGAAGGTGTGTCAAGCACTGATGTTCCTGCAGGAGCTGCTGTGTGGAATCGTCAGACTCCTCAGCCACTCCCACGGCTCAGCGCCCGGACCCACGTCCCACACTCAGCACTCGTCTGGAGTTCTGACCCCAGCAGTACAATACCCACTCGGATCTTATTATTCTAATGAGGCTTCTTACTGTGCCAGTTCCAAATGGGCCTTAAGGCTGAGCACCAGACTAAACAGCAGGGGCAATGAACTTCATCACAGCAAACACCTGATGACTGCTCACTCCAGCCCTTCCTTTTCTCTTTCCCTTACAGGCTGCCCCTGATTTTGGTCCTCCTGGCAGCAATTAACTATCACCAGGCACTCTCTCTCCCAGGCACCCTTTCTGCTAGGGTCTAATCCCCCTCAAACCAGTCCATTCTTCTGTCTGTTGCCATTCTTTGCTGGCTACAGTGTGTGCCCAAATTAATTAGGGCTGGGGGTAAGGGCTGACTCAGCTGGTCCGTGGCACAGATGAGTGCAGCTGGTTCTCTGCATAAGAGCTTCAGCTTCATTTGGGGGCTTTTTCTGCATCCCCCCCTTTCCTTCCTCTTGGTTTAGAAATACATTCTCTGTGTGTGTGTGTGCAAATTAAACATGAGATTTGTGGCAGATGCAATTGGCTGGGGAGGTTGACAACATGGATCTGTTTAGCCCATCTGCCCCTGAGGATCCAGCTGAATTTCTTGCAGAGCTATAGGGTTAGGACTACTGAGCTCCCAGTGTCAAAGGGTGGCTTCTCTACCTCAGACATGTTAGCATTCTGATCCTGGGAGGTCCTCTGCCCCCAAAAAACAGAAACATCTGGAATGACATGGGCAGCTTGTCTGCTGAGCTCAGCAACAAGGATCCCTGTAGCTACAGCTCCATCCCACTGTTCAGGGACCCAGAAGGCACTTCCCAATTAGTGCCTTTACTATAGGGTTACAAACGCAGTTCATATCGTATGCATAGGACAAGCCTCCAGATTTCACATTAAAGTGCTCTTGGGCTATGGTTCACACTGAAATACATCCTCAGAGAGATAAGCATCGTGATGTTTTAATTCAATTTGGTGCCTATTTCTGCAATAAAAGGATATTTTCCTTAACTAACCCTGTTATGTTTATATCCTCTTACATACGCTCGACTTCAGGCTCTGAGAGATGAGCCAGCACCAGAGCAAGTAATGCACCTCCAGTGATTGGGGAAAGTACATTCTGAACATGCAGTCATTATTTGTTTCAGCTGAAGGAATTTAGCCTCTGGTCATGAAACAGGAGAGGATTTGATTCTCTTCTCACTGGAGCCCAACGAGAGTTTTGCTGTTGGCTTCTATGGGTGCCTGTAAAATGCTAGGCTGTACAAAAGACTTTGACCAAAATCTTTCCTGCTTCGGGCTTAGTGTCACTGCCACTGGGCTTTAAAGAAGACAAGAACAGAGAAATGCTGCTACAAATACCTGGTGGCTGAGTAAAAGATACTCTCATTGACTTTGTGGGGTTTTTCACTCCCTGTAGTCATAGAATGGTTTAGGTTGGAAGGGACCTCAGAGCTCATCTGGTTCCAAGCCCTTGCCATCGGCAGGGACACCTCCCACTAGAACAGGTTGCTCAAGGCCTCATCCAACCTGGCCTTGAACACCCCCAGGGAGGTTGGGGATGACAGAAGCACCCAATGTGATCTTTGATCACATTGGGTGCTTCTGTCATCCCCAGCCTCCCTGGGCTACCTGTGCCAGTGTCTCACCCCCCTCACTGTAAAGCTATAATATAAAGGTATAATTAATGTGGTTGAAAAGCATCCTGAGGCACAAGCCTCTGATCACCCAGACACACCCATACACATCTCTGGTTTTCTTTCAGGAGAGTTGTGTACTCACTGGGTGAGCATTGCCCCTGCCCAAAGGTCTACATGCCAGGGACTTCTAGATGGGCTCAGCCCCTCCATACCTCCACAGTTCAGACAGGCAACCTGGCACTTGGAATCAGAGGACTGCTTACATGTTTAACAAGTATGCAGCTGCTGAAGTGCTTCATTAGATTGAGTTATCAGCTCCTCCCCCAGACTTCTTTTCAAGAAGTGGAGTTCTGTAGCCAAATCCTCAGTTTCTTCCTGTGGCAAGCAAGAAGTACTATTTGATCTTGTGCTAGTTTGAAGCTAGCTGGAATGTTTTGGTGAGAAGGATTAGATAACAGTGCTGGTGTCTGATTCACTCATAGGCTTGCTGAGATGTAGAAGAACAAGAATCCAAACACAGATAAGGGAGTTGCTCCTGCTTCATCTGCTGCAGAGCTCAGAGCTGCATCTCTCTCTAACCTCACCCTCCATTTCCTTAATCCACTTTGCTTCCTAACCCCCTGGCTGAACCTCCATTCTTCCTTGGGACTGGGGTAAGGTTGAGAGGAGTGGGAGAAGGTGAAAGGGCGGTTGGGAGCCCCTCCTGAGGACTCATGTTTCAGTGAGGGCTGCTGTGTTTCTGTTTTACCTTTTACCTTGTCTATGTCTGTATATAAATGTATATACTGTAGCTATCTGCTTGTATAGTCTGCTAAGCTGTAACAATAAGCTTCATTCAAATGTCCAGAGCTGGCTGAGTTGAGTCTGGGTGATTTCTGACCGGGGGGAAGGGGGGGAAGGGGGAAGGGGCAGGGAACACCCAAGCCACTACAAGTCGGCTCTGTCTTCCTGCTTGCAAAGAAGTAGGTACTAAGCTGTCACCGTTTCAGATGTGGAATACAAATGCTGCACAAGGAGGGGTTGGAAGCACTCCCAGAATAGAGATGGAATTATTAGACACTGGGGCAAAAGGCTCCGAGTTGACCTTTGAAGGAAAGTTACTTCAATCAGCCGAGTGAGAAGCGGAGGGGGGAGAGGTGCAGCTCCGAGGAGAAGCCAGGCTCCTCGCTGCCCCCAGCAAGGATGCAGATGTAAATGCAGCTGTGCTAGAAAACGAACCAAGCCAGCAAATCTGCGTGAGCAGAAGCTCCCACGGCAGAGTCCCAGCACAGGAACAGCTCCGCAGCAGAATGGCACTCCCTGGGGGAGGAAGGTGCTGCGTTTGCAGGCTCCCTGTTACCGCAAGAGAAGCGGGAACAGAGCTGCCAGCCCGGAGAAAATGCTTTGGCGATGCGACACAAACGGCTCAGTATCGAAGCAAGCAAGAGAAAAGGTCCCATTTACCTGCGGGCTTTGCTAGCCTCAGCCACTGAGAGCCATGCCCCACTGAGAGCTTCCAGCCGGAGCCCCTGCGGCAGCGCAGCCTCTCCCTAGCCGGGCAGGTGGCTGCCTGGACAGCAAAACCAAAGCCTTCTTCTGCAGCTTTTCTCCGGCGAAAGCCCTCTCCGGCGGCCCAGCGGCTGTGATTTCCGTGGGTCTCTTTCTTCCAGCCCTTCAATTAGCCGGCAATGTGCCTCTGATGGGCTGGAGCAGCTTGAGCGAACGCCTGAGCGCACAGCCAATTAGGCTCATTTGAAGTTCAGAATTGCCTTCTTTGGTGCTAAACCCCCATGTCAAACACTGGGTCTAAGATCATTTGTACTGCAAAATGAGATTGACAGAGCAGCTGCAACAGGGGGCATGCCTGCTGGACGGCTTAATTGTGGAGACTGAAGGGCCATCATGAACCGGCCTGTGGAGATTGTATCGCCACTGCTGCATCACAAATACTCTTTATTAACAGCGATCTGTAATCAATGAGCTCAGGCTTTTTGCCAGAGCTCCAACATCAGACCGGGCAGCTCTTCTCGCAAGGAAGAGGAGCTGCCCCTGGAGCAGGGTGTTGAGCTGAAACAGGCTGCAGGGATTGGCTCCCTGGCACCTGCTTGGGGCTGTGAGGGAGGAGGGCAGAGCCATGCGGTGGCACTGCAGCGGTCCTCGTTTAGTGCAGTGCACCTTGCCTGGGTTGAGCATAGAATCAACCAGGTTGGAAGAGACCTCCAAGATCATCCAGTCCAACCTAACCCCCAGCCCTAGCCAGTCAACCAGACCATGGCACTAAGTGCCTCATCCAGTCTTTTCTTGAAGACCTCCAGGGACAGCACCCCCAAGCATATGCTAAGTGCACTTCCTTTGCCATCAATGCAATGTGGTTACCTCCAGGAAGTGGTATTTTATTAGCCAAAGAGATGACATCAACTTGCATGGGTCTGAAGGAGTAGAATCATTGAACTGTTTCACCTGGAAAAGCCCTCTAAGGCCATCCAGTCCAACCATCAGCCCAGCACCACCATGGCCACCAAGCCATGTCCCCAAGTGCCATGGCCACACCTTTCTTGAATGCCTCCAGAGATGGGGACTCCACCACCTCCCTGGGCAGCCTGTGCCAGTGCCTGACCACTCTTGCAGAAAAGACTTTTTTGTGACCAACCTGAACCTCCCCTGGTGCAATTTAGGCCTTTTCTTCTAGTTGTGATGGTGCCATCATGTCTGTGGCTCAGTGGTACCCCCAACAAATGACCTGAACTAAATCCAATAGGCTCAGTTTCAGCAAGTGAAAAACAAAACCAAACCAACCAACCCCCAAAAACCTGAGAAAACTCAAACCAGTATATTTTAATCTTAAGGGCCTCACACCTTTTGTTTCTGTCAATAAATCCTATTGCTTTTGGAGGGTTAAGTTGGCTATCAGGAAAAATTTGCTGCTCCCAGGAATTCCCAAGGGGTTAGAAAGTCTGTTCAAATTAAACAGCTTTGCATTGTGTCACTCTGCATCAGCTGCAACACAGGCAGCTGCAAATCATTTGAGGAAAAACCTCTGAAGTAAATACCTGCAATCATGGTTTGAATTATCTTTAGGAACTCTCTCTTACCACAACACATACAGGAAACAACAGCAAAGCTGACACTGGTTAGGCTGCAGATTGTCTCAGTGCTACCTCCTGTCCCTCTGCCACACAATCACAAGAATTAAGTGATTGCTCCTAATTATGCTGCTGCACCCAAAGGACAAGAGTGAGTGGATTGAAGCTCGAGGAGAGGCACATTGAGATGGGAGATCAGGGAGAAATTCTTGACAGTGAGGGTGGGGAGACACTGGCACAGGTTGCCCAGGGAGGTTGTAGATGCCCCCTGCCTGGGGGTGTTCAAGGCCACGTTGAATAGAGCCTTGAGCAACCTGTTCTAGTGGGAAATGTCCCTGCCCATGGGAAAGGGGTTGGAAGCTTGAAGATCCCTTCCCACCCAAACCATTCTCTGAATCTGTGAACAATGATTGCTGCCATTCACAGGGTAGCAGCAAGCTTCAATCTAGCTTGGAACATTTGCTGCATTTCTAACTGTCATAGTCTTTAGCTATCAGAGTGGAATGTCAGAAAAGGGATCTCTTAAGTACAAACCTTCTGCTTCTCCAGTGACATATGAGATGTCTAATCAGGCAATAGAGAAACACTGCAATATTCCTCCTTAGTTCTGCTGCAAGGCTGGATTTACCCTCCCACTGAAATGGGGAGAGAGAGCTGGCAGACTCAGGTACCAGCTGATCTGTAGCATCACACCCAGACTGGGGCTCATCTGCTGCAGTCTTAGTAGCCTAAGTCACCCTGGTCTCCTTTGTGGTCACTCAAAGAAGTCACAGCCCTTCAGCAAACAGTTCCTGTTGCCTGCCTTAACCCAACCACTTTCAGATGAG
The DNA here is from genome assembly GCF_015220805.1 of Pogoniulus pusillus. Taxonomy (NCBI): domain Eukaryota; kingdom Metazoa; phylum Chordata; class Aves; order Piciformes; family Lybiidae; genus Pogoniulus; species Pogoniulus pusillus. Next base: position 1,171,183 of record NC_087296.1, read on the forward strand.
ATGAATTGCTTGCTTCCCTCAATGGCTACACAGCAAAACATACTCACGTGTACCAAGCACTTTCTGTTCAGTATTTCCCAGGCCCTTCAGGACACTGAGGTCCCAAAAGCCTGCTCAGCTAAGTGAAACACTTTGCTCACTACTGAATACCTCAGAAACAGCTGTTAAACATCAGATAGTCACACATTAAACACTCAGATTTCAATTAGGCCTTCTTCCCTTGATCATGTCAGAGCAGGAATCCAAAACTAGGCTGAGAAGTTCAAGAATCATTTCATGTGCAGAGGCTGATGGAAGGAAAAGCAGAAGATGCTGGCTAGGAGGGGAGAGAGAGGACAGCAGGGAAGCAGGAATCTCTCCTTATTCCACACGGCTGGGACAGTCTAACCAAAAGCCTCACAGCTGGGTAAAGTCTCCTGGGGCTTTGCTGATCTGGAGAGCTCAGGCTCAGCTCTGGAGGAGGGACACCCTTGCTACACTTTCTGTCCCAAGTTACCCTCTCACAGCTGCTCTGACAGTTCCACAGCAAAACTTTTTCCCCCTTAAAAAGAAAATCCTAATGAAGGAGCTCTTGTTTGTTGTGCTGGAAGCAGTTCCCTCCAAACACTCCTCCAACTAGGCAAAAGCCATGTCACAACTCCACATCATCCTGCAATGCAACCATGAGACAGCCTGCAAGCATCCTTCCTGACTTCTCTGTGCTGCTCCTCTTCCTCCAGCAACAAAAGCACCAAACCAGATGGCATTTGGGTTGGTGGGCTGTTTGCAAGAGTGGGAAGAATCTGATGCTGTGTACATCCTCAGTCCATTATTCCTGTGCCAGCTTGAGTCCCATAATTTAATTCAGTTCCAGTAGGGCAGAGCACAGCAACACATTTCATAAAGCAGTAAACTATGCAAACACGACCCCGAAGTTCTAATGCAGTATTCATATGCATGCTGGGATGGCATTTCTGTAACACAGCACTTGCACCAGAGGGACACTTAATTAAAAGCAGATCCTTTGTATCTGATATCAAACCAGGCCCAACAATTAATTCATTCTAATGTTGGGTTTTTTCCCTATCAGGAGTTAGTCTTTAATTATGTTGAAAAAACATAGCCTGCACATTTGACTTGAATTAAAGCAACCATCCTGAGACTCAGCAAGGAGCAAGGGAAGTGGAGAGCTGTTTTGTAAGGAGAGAAAGAAAAGAATCCCCCAACCATGGACAAAGTGCAGGAGAAGATTGTTCCTGAAGAGAGAAGAGGCTCTCACATGATAACATGTAGAAGATGGGCAGGTAAAGATGGTCTCAACATCATTGCTTTAACAACAGCAACATATCCTCCTTACTTAACACAACACCCCAAATAAAGACCTTCTCTGCCTCCTAGGGGCTTGGACTCAGAAAACTTCAAAGCAGTGCTGAGTTTGAGGGGTTTCTTTTCATAGAATCAGCCAGGTTGGAAGAGACCTCCAAGCTCATCCAGTCCAGCCTAGCACCCACCCAGAGCAGCTGTGGAGTTTCCTCCTTTGGAGACTTTGAAGAGCTGCCTGGATATGTCCCTGTGTGACCTACCCTGGTTGATCCTGCTCTGCCAGGGGGATTGGTCATCAGAGGTCCCTTCCAACCCCTACCATTCTGTGATTCTACAATACTGTGTGAAGCAAACCCAGAAAAGGGCAATTGGAAGGGGTTTGGGTTGTTTTTCGTTGTCTTAACAGCTGAAACTGCCAGAATTGCAACGCAATTCCCTCTCCTCCCTTCAGAAGGAACCTGGCATTTCCCTGCCACTGCTCTGAGATAACTCCAGCATTACCTGCAGCCTGCCTGGCACGAGGCCATCTCTGGCACAGCACTCTGCAGAGCTCTGCTTTGGGATTTCTCAGTCATTTCCTGGTGATTTATAACCCACCTAAAGCCCTCCCTCCCCCAGCTCTCCCCCATTCCCACTGCTGCAGGAATTTGTGATGAATAGGATGGCAAAGCCACAGCCTGCGGATTAGCTAACAGCAGGCTGTGACTGCAGCTTAAACCTGAGCAGGAATCAAGAAGCCTCAGAGGAGTTAGAGAGGTTTTAATTCATTTAAACTGACCAGCCCTGGTCTCACTGCAGTGTGGGCCTGGAGCATCCAGGATCTCTCCTGCACTCTGCTAGGCATGAGAAAATCCACATTTTCCCTCTTTGCAGGGAAATTATTTGCCTCCTTATTCACCTGGGGGTCACAAACCCTGCAAGTGTGTCCTTCAGCTGAAAAGCAGAAAATATCTGTCCAGAAACTATGGGATGTTGTTATGAAGGGAGCATGAAATACCTTTTGTGCCTTGTCTGAGCAAAGAGCCACAAGTGCACATCACACAGGGCAGCTCCTGTCATACTCTGCCTCAGTCCAGTCTCTTGCTGAGTGCTTTCCTCTAGGTCAAAGAGGTTTGCAGTGGAAAACTGCCTGGATGCCCAGGCTGGGGAGCAGGTGCCGTTGGTGGCACAGAGTGCTCCTCTGGTTCCTTGGGTGCTCTAGTCTAAGATGCTGTAGAATCATTTCAGTTGGAAAAGCCCTCTAAGATCATCAGCACAACACCACCATAGCCACTAAACCACAGAGTCCTCAATGGTGAGGAAGTGTGCAAGGCTCTGGAAATCTACTCCTGCCCAGATTTGACTAAATTCATTCTAAACCCTTGCCATGGCTTAAAGAAATAAGCCTGAGTGACCTGTTCTAGTGGGAGTTGTCCCTGCTGGATGAGCTTTGAGGTCCCTTCCAACCTAAACCATTCAGTGATTGTAAATACCTTTTTGGAGGGCATTTGCAAGCCTGGCTTCTGGAAGATGAAGTCATTTGGTTTGTTGTTGTAACTCTAGTGTCACAGAGGCCTGTTTCACTGCTTCCAGGAGCAAGGTCTGACTGCAAATATCAACCCAAATCAATGCAGGCTGTCAGGGTTCCAGGGCTGCTCAGCAGTGATGGATGGCTTCTCACTGTCTGTATTCACAAGTGCATTTTCCCTTCAGGCTCGGCTGGTTTAGTTCTGTATTCCCCAAAGCTATGGGGTATGTTGTAGCCCTTTGCAGCAAGTCAAATAAATATCTTGAGCTGGAGGCTGACCAAATTCCCTGATTATCCTACAGTGAGGAAAGGAGCTTTCAGGCTATCTAATTTATCTAGCTAATGTTTGCCTAAAGCACTTCTCGTATGTAGTATTTCTCTTCACCTGGCAGCTGACCAATGCCTCCCTAAGTGTGTCTTTGTACCAAAAGAAATCCCCAAACTTGACTTATCTTCATTATGTCCAAGGAACTGAAATGTTATTATTTGCTAAGTGTATATAAGCAATAAAAGAGCTGAAGATCTACGAAGAGCCCCAGCACCACAGCAGCTGCTGCTGCTGCCCAGGCAGCATTAATGCACTCCTCTCACCCCAGAGCACAGCACTGCCTGCACATCTCAGCACTGTGTTTGATGCTGAAGCCTAAGACACATCTGCAGGAACCTGAGCATCCTGCTCTCCCTGGGAGCACAGGGATGTGTTCTGGCAAAGCTTCACTGCTGCTCTTTGGGCTCCACAGCCACAGAAGAGCTCATGGGGCAGGGTCTCCAGCCCACTTACTACTGGTTGCCACTAGTTTCAGTGGACACTTAGGAAGAAGTTCTTGACTGACGGTGGAGAGACACTGGAACAGGTTGATGAGGAGGAAAATTACAGTAAAGCAAAGGCTTGAGAGTCAAAGAGTATCTACAGAGATTCTGTAGCTCAGCACATCTGAATATGTGCACTGGGGTGCTCACAGGCAGCAGGGACAGGCAGGTCTCTTAGGGCAGTAAAGGAAGGGACTAGGAAATCCTTTAACCACTTGCTGGGAATGCAACACCCAGAAGCAGTTCTACACTATCCTCTCTTCCAACATACATGTTGCTAAGAGGAGTGTGGACAGCAGGTTGAGGGAGGTTCTCCTCTCCCTCTGCTCTGCCCTGGTGAGGCCACATCTGGAGCACTGGGTTCAGCTCTGGGCTCCCCACAGAATCATCCAGGCTGGCACAGCCCCTCAGCATCACCAAGTCCAACCTAGAGCCCTATTCTACAACACTCATCTTAAAGCATAGCCCCAAGCACCACATTCAAACCACCCTGAAACACATCCAGTGTGGGCAACTCCAGCACCTCCCTGGGCAGCTCATCCTAGTCCCTGACCACTCTCTCCATGAAAAACCTTTTCCTAATGTCCAATCTAAACCTCCCCAGCCTCAGCTTGAGGCCAGTCCCCTCGCTCTGTCTCCAATTACCCCAGTTGAGGAGGGACAGGGCACTGCTGGAGTATCTCCATAGAGCCTATGAAGATGCTGAGGGGGCTGAGCACCCGAGAGGAGGAAAGGCTGAGAGCCCTGGGGCTGTTGAGCCTGGAGAAGAGCAGCCCCAGAGGGTGATCTGATCGATTCTATGATTCAATGCTCAGCAAGAGCTCAAGGGTGAGGGGGAAGAGGCTGGAGCTGGGCCCCTGTCAGTGGTGCCCAGTGACAGGATAAGGAGCAATGGATACAAACTGGAACCCAAGAGATTCCACCTCACCATGAGGGAAACTTTCCTTACTGCGAGGCTGCTCAGCCCTGGAGGAGGCTTCCTAGGGAGGCTGAGGAGTCTCCTTCTCTGGGGCCCTTCAGAACCTACCTTGATGTGGTGCTGTGTGACCTGATCTAGGAGAAGCTGCACTAGCAGGGGGGTTGGACTGGGTGATCCCTACCCTTCTGTGATGTTACCAGTGCTGCAGCTGGGTGGGAGCTCTAAAAAGGTTTAGGAATCATAGGACCAGTCAGGGGTGGAAGGGACCACGAGGATCGTTTAGTTGCCTGCCACGGGCAGAAGGGCAGTCTTTAACCGATTTAGCTTAACTCCATCCTGATGAATCATGGTGCAAATGGCCCTGTCAGGTGAGCCGAGTGGAGTGGCTCTACACCAGTTAGCTGCTGCTGCAGCCAGCGCAGGAGGTAGGAGCCGTTGGATTGCTGGACACAGCCAGCAGGAGCGAGCTCTGGGTTGCACATGGACACCCAGCTGCGAGGTAAGTGTCTAACCCCTGAGCCTCACTGCAGCTCCTGGGGCACCAGGCACACTGCACGAGTGGTGCGCAGCAGAGGCTGGGGAGGGCCACAGCACTGGGGCACTTCTGTGACTAATAATCACTCCTGCTGGAGAGGAATTCCACTAGATCAGTGGTAAAATCAGTGTAATAGAAAACACACCCTTTCATTGGAATCAGTGTGAACATGATTAGGAGGCTCAAATCAGCATTAGTTTATACTTACTGGCATGTCAAATCAGAGCATTACATAATCACTTTCTCATGCTCTTTCTGCGTGTTTGCCTCCACGCAGACAGTAAATCTGCTCTGCCTTCCCTTGTAATAAACTCAACCTTGCTGCATTAAGCTCTCTGGGCAGCGAAACCAGATCAGTTTTACAGCTATTCCCTCAAAGCAGCACAGACATCCCCCAAAATGCCATCTTCTCAAGAAGCAGGCACTGGAAACGTCAGCCAGAGCTCCTGCGGGAAACTGAAGATCACAGAATGCTACAAGGGACCTCTGAAGGTCAGAGTCCAACCCCCCCTGCCAAAGCAGGTCACACAGGAACACATCCAGACAGCTCTGGAAAGACCCCAGAGAAGGAGACTCCTCAGCCTCCCTGGGCAGCCTGCTCCAGCACCCCCACACCGAACAAGATCTTCATCATGCTAAGGTGGAGTTTCCTGGCTTCCAGTTTGTGTGCACTGCTCCTTGTCCTACCACAGGCCTTGAAAAGAGCCTACCCTCCTCTTCTTGCCACCCCTACCCCCCTCAGGTACTTACAACCACTGACCAAATCCCCTCTCAGTCTTCTTTCCCAGGCTCAGCAGCCCCAGGGCTCTCAGCCTTTTCTCATCAGTCCCTTCATCATCCTCACAGCCTCTATTGGACACTCCCTAGTGCGTGGGGAGCTGAGGAGCCCAGAACTGGACACAGTCCTCCAGGTGTGGTCTTACCAGGGCAAAGTAGAAAGGAAGAGGAATCTCCTTGACCAGCTGGCCAGTCTTCTGCAATGCATCCCAGGATACCATTTGCCTTCTTGGCCACAAGGGCACATTGCTCTCCCGTGGATAACTTCTCATCCACCAAGACTCCACGGAGCTAGTTTCTAGCAGGCCAACATATCACACCCTAGGAAAACCAGCAAGGCAAAATGAGTTCAGCTCACTCTGTGTGTTGTGCATTCCATGCTCCTTTGCCAGGCTTTGGGCACAGTTGGCATTGTTTTTCTGTGCAATATATTTCAATTCTGGACTACTTTGCATTTTTGCTTGGAGTGAAGAAACACCAAACCAAACCCAAGCACTTTCTAAACCAGTTCCATCTAATTGCTGGTGCATGTGGTGTGTTTACTTAGCAAGAGCTCTGTAAAGCCCATCCTTGCTCTGATTTATGCACACAGCTGTCTGAGCACTGTTTGGTTCTTGCTGCATAGTTCCAACTCTGCAACACGAAGCTCAAAATTGGGATTCTTCAAGCCTGTGTCATTTTTGTTTTGGTTGATAGCTTCAAGAGGACAGGATGATGGCATGTTCAGGGACACCAATACGTGCTGGCAGCCTGCTTTCTGTGTTGAGCTCTTTAATTGCTCCCAGCAATGTACAAAATGTGATTGCAAGGAGGTAAGAGTTGGAGAAGCAGAGCCTGGCTCTGCACACTGCTCTCCTAACATGCACCTAACATTGCAGCACACAGAACCTGCAGCACTCTGCTAGTGTGAGGCTAACTGGAACATTTTAGATGATGGGCTGTGAAAAGGAAGCAATGGGGATGGCTGCTGCACTCATAGGCTTGCTGAGGTGTATAAAACCAAGGACACAAAACATGAATAAGAGGAAGACTCTGTGTGTGTCTCTGTCTCTGAGAGTCTGTGTTTCTCCCTGGGCTGCTTCTGTGTAACTAATCCTCCTGCTTCTGACCCCCCTTGCTGATTCTCCAAACTCACCTTGCACATAAGGTATACTCTGTGTAAGGTGGAGGGGTGGGAAGAAGATGGAAGGGTGGTTGGGAGCCCCTCCTGGGCACCCTGGTTTCTGGGAGGGCTGTTGTGCTTCTGTTACCTTTGACTTGCATATTTCTGCCTATAGCTGCAAATGTTGTAACTATCTGCTTGTATCTTGTGCCAAGCTGTGAGTATAAAGCTGCAGTCCCTAACTTCCAGTTGGCTGAGTCCATAAGTGTAGGGGGGCAGGGAACTCCCAAACCATCCCAAGCACTCATTGCTACACCATCAAAATAATCATCTCTCTTCATAGATTCATAGGATGGGTTGGAAGCGACCTCAAAGCTCGTCCAGCTCCAACCCCCTGCCATGGGCAGGGACAGCTCCCAGCAGCCCAGGTTGTTCAAGGTCTCATCCAGCCTGGCCTTGAACATCTCCAGGGAGGAGGCATCCACAGCCTCTCTGAGCAACCTGTGCCAGTGCCTCCCCACCCTCACTGCCAAGAATTCCTTCCTAACCACAAGTTCCAACCTGCCCTCCTCAAACTCAAAATATTCATCTTGGTTTCCCTCTGAATCAGCATCAACCATTTAGAAACCCTCTCAAGCACTGATCAGAATTGGGGGGTTGTTTTTTTCCAAGGGCAATTCCCATTTTGTCCAATCAGTTATATTTGTGATGATAGCAGAAAAATGAATCAATGACAAACAACACAGGAACTATTTTCAGGGTTCAGGGGGGGAAAAAAACCCTCTCCAAGCATTCAGAAAGGAAGCATTCAAGTCGCAGTCCCTTTCATCTCTTGCAGCTTACTGATCACAGACAGAAGGGAAAAATGTGGAACATATTCCAGATTTCCTACTTGGCTCTGTTGCTTCAGTGCCAGGAGGAAAACGAGTAAAATATTATGTAAAATATTAAACATTATGAGCCAAATATTCTTCAGGGGGGCTCGAGGAAAGCCAGCCAAAAGAGAATGCTTCTCGCTAGCAGTAATGCCATTGACTTCCCTCCCAAAGCACTCTGGAACACAGAGCTCCAAAGGGACAAGTATTACAAGCATCTTTAACAACCATCATCATCAAATCCACTCAGCTTCCCCAAAACTGACTCTCCAACACAGATCACACACAGAAGCAAAGCCAATCTTGGGTCATATTCCCAGAGAATCCAAACCACTGTGTTGCAAAGGTGATAAAAGAGCAGAGGTAATCACTACCCAGGCTGCCCAGTGTCCCTTCTCCTCACATCACAGCCACAGCTCTTGGAGCTTCATGGCTACATGGAATGGGCTGGGCTGGAAGGGGCCTTAAAGATCCAGTTCTAACCCCTTTGCCATGGGCAGGGACACCTCCCACCAGCCCAGGTTGCTCAAGGCCTCATCCAGCCTGGCCTTGAACACCTCCAGGGAGGGGACATCCACAGCCTCCCTGGGCAGCCTGTGCCAGTGTCACACTCCCAGAGGCAGACATTTGCTGTCACAGGTATACAGAGACAAGCACTGAGCTCTCAGTGGCCAGCTTAGGTGTGCCAAGGGTAGACAGCCAGCACTGGGGTGAAGACATCTTGCACTGTAACAGGGAACAAGAAATGAACTGAAGTAGAAGTAGTCAGCAGCTGAGCAAGCCAGGACATTGTCTTATTTATACAGCTGGTTAAGATCATGGAGCCCTGGAATAATGGAATCAGAGATGATAAAATCATGGACTAATAGAATAATGGAACCAGAGAATGACTGAATCAGAACCATGGGATGGTAGCATCGTGGAAACACGAAACAACAGAACCACAAATCACGGACTCATGGAACGAGAGAATCATACAAACGTGGACTCATAGAATAACAGAACCAGAGAATCTTGGGGTGATAGAACTATGGAAACATGAAATAACAGAACCACAAAATCATGGGCTCATGGAACCAGAGAATCACACAAAAAGGGAATCATAAAGTCATGGAATGATAATGGAATCAGAGAATCATGAAATAATAGAATCATAGACTCTAGGAATCCTTTCACCAACCTTGCAGAGCCACAGTGGCAGTCTTTACAGCAAGTCCTGTTACAGAGTTTAGCAGTGTAAGTATAGGCAAACCCAGGAGATATTCCCCACATCTTTCATTCCCTTCCCACCCCCCCACTTTAATGCTGCTTTGCTAAAACATGGAATATTTTCTTGGAAAAAACATAACCTGCAGGTGCCTGCTGCCTTACTGCTTGCTCTTCCTGCCTCCCTCCTCCTTCCTTCACCTCCAGCTCATCTTCTGGAAGCCAAGTTTTTGCCCTGCCCTGGCACTGAGATGCTAGCAGTGGGGCAGTGAGGCTGGGCTTGGTTTAGCTTTCCTTCAGCAGCTCAAGGCATTCTGTTTTGACCACAGGAAACAGCAAGGTAAGCACTGAGATGGGGGACACTCAGACACCCCAAAGGATGTGTGCAGCATGCAATGGTTGCTCTCCATTAAGCATGGGATTGAAAAAGAACTGAAAACAGGGGATTTTTAATTTAATTATTATTGTTGTTTTCATTCTCATCTCATGTGGAGCTTCTAAGCCAAGAAAAAGCAGGGCAGAGGCGGCTGACAGACCGAGGCAGGGCCAACAGCTTGCTCTGGCTTCTTGCTCCTAGGGCTTCAAGTGGAAATTTGAGAGAACTTTGGAGTCAGCTTTGCTCGAGTGATGGAAAGACTGACAGCAGCTCCTTCCCCTTGTAAAAACCCTCAGCCAGCATGAAGCCTACTTAGTACAATAAACAGCACAGTGTGAACTATTTTTGCAGGTGAGATATCCTGCTGGTGGCCCACCCATAAATCAAGGACACTGCCTAGCAGCAAGGGAAACAGCTCCAGCTAAAAGAAGGGGAAATGAAGTGTTGCACATAACCCCCTACTGATTGAAGGTCACAGACCCGTTGAGACTGACAATTTATTACAATTTATTAGTGCTGCATTTCTTCCTCGAGCCAGCAGGAGCATCAGAACCCCAGCGCAGGAATCCTGAGAGCCCCAGGAAGAACAGAAAGCCTTTCAAGGAGGAGCGGGGTCTGTTTGAAGTGGAAGGAAGTCAGGTGAAAGAGGCTAATTCAGCCAATTCGCCTCTGGCAAAGGCAGCGTTTGAGTGATGGGCAAAAAAGCAGCATCGGTAAACATCTTGAGAGAGACATGGAACGTGCCAGAAATCCAGACATGGATACGAATGTGCCAGAATTTGACTGCTCAGTGCTTAACACTTAGACTTGATACGAAAAACCTCCTGGAACTGGGACTGTAAAGAGCGATTCAGCAAATCCGATCTTTGGTTCTCAGTAGGCAAAGACTAACCCCCTGAGAAGCCCGGAGCAAGCCCTGCCCTTGAAGGGCTGTTTGTCCTCCAGCTAGCCAGCACTTGCAGCCCACAAACAGCTGAACCTCTGCAGTCTGCTCGCTGCAGTGACCTGCGAGGGTCCCTTCCAGCCCGATGCACACCCTGCCAATCCGCTCACATACTGCAAGCCTGCAGCTGATGCCAGCTCAGACAGCTCCAGAGCAGCTCTTGTGCCCTGCAGAGGCAATCCACGAGCTGCAGAGCAGCAGCAGCCGCGGGGGGAAAGTGCAGCAGCTTTTGTGGAGTCAGAGCTAGTTTGCATGTTAAAAAAGAATTAAAATTCCTACCGAGGTGAAAGTCATTCCCCTCCCTCAGCCTTATCTCTCCCCACCAGCTTCCCCTCCCCTCCCTCTCCCCCCAGCTTCCCCTCCGGATTGGTATCACAGTAGCTGGTGAGTGCTGGTGCTCACCAAGTGTTTGGAGGTAGGAACCTCCACATTTCTGCCCCCACACTTGTGACCTGGGGAGTCAAGGGAGACTGTGCAGCCGCAGAGCCATTCCAAACAACAAACCAAGGCGAGTGAAAGTTCTGAGGCTTCACACGAGTGGGCTGATAAATCCTGAAGCTTTCCTGGGAATGCAACAGGAATATCAAAGTCATGTGTTGGGGAACATTTTTTTCATCAGTCATACCATTTAAAGAGCTCCTAAACCAGAACAATGCTGTGCCCCTCAGGGAAAGGAATGATCAAAAGAACCAAGCCCTCTGGCAGATATAAATCACCCCACTGAGTGCGTTACTGAGGGCTCGCAGGCACTGCGGCGGTGGAAAGCTCCGCTTTGCCCAGATGGTGCAGTGTCTCCTCCTGTGGACAACAAGATGCCAGCTTCACCTCTTTCCCTGCAGATCCCAAATTCACCTCCTTGCTGCTCCCATCAAGTTTCAAAAGATCTCTTGCTGGCACTTAAATTGCCTTGCTAGTGAACTCTCACTTTGTCACCCCCTGCTCCCTTCCTTCCCAGGAACATCTCCTTCCCATACTTCTTTCCCCACTTGCAATGACCAGCTCTGAACTTGGAAATGCCATTCCACACAGCAGAGGGGTGAGGGCTCCTTTAAGAAGCAGCTACAGATGGCAAGTCCATCAGCTAAGTTCAAACTGGAGGTCAGGAGAGGAAAAGGAAATTACTCCTAGTAGTCGCCTCAGACTCTGCCCTCTTCCCCTGCCTCTGCTGACCGCCGCTCAGTTTAGCTCATCGCTTCCCCAGCCAGCACCCAGCTCTGCCAGGGCCAGTGGGGAATCGATAGGGCCACCACATTTGACCTTGTCACCTCTAAACCACTATCTTACAAATCACTCAGGATGAACAGTCATGATCACAGCCTTAGGAGGGAGGTCAGCCAGTCCGAAGGTGCAATGGGCTGCACCTCAGCCCTTCCTGGCAGATGTCTGCCCAAGGCTTTCTTAAAAGCCTCCAGCAACTGAGGCTCTTTAGCTCCCCTCAGAAATCTCTTCCACTGGGTAATTATCCTCACTGATAGAAAATCTTTCCTGATGTCTAACCTCAATCTTCCCAGCCACATTTTAGCATGCAGCTTCTCACCCTGAAGACCAACGGATCGAAGCCCTGAAGCATGCCTGGCTAACAGTTTGTGAATCTCACATTTGCAGCAACCTTTAATGTGCTCCAAGACTTACACCTACCTTTCACTTCTCTCATCACAGCTCTTTCCTGAAAGCCCACACTTGCTGGGTTTCTGACCAACCTTTTTGCCCTCCCCTTCTTTTGGTCCACAAACTTCTGGAGCTAGGGTGCCTCTAATTGGATGCAGCGATGCTGCAGCTGAGGCCAGGACCGAGCAGAGCAGCTGGTTTACATCTAATGCCCTGCTTAGACATCCCGAGACACTGTTTGCTTTCTTAAAAATGCTTTTGGCAGAAGTTTGACACTGAGAGGAGATGCTCAGCTTGAGGTCCCTTCCACCCTGGGCTCTTTTCTGCCAGCCAAGTGAAGATCCATCTTCATGAGGCAGCTCAAAGCCCAGAGAAACCTCCCCTCTATGTCACAGGAGGGCGAGGAAACCCTGGGCTGGTTTGACAGTTTGTGCAGGCTGGCACTTAACAGGTTATTGTCTTCAAGGTGCCTAGAAGCAATTTGTCCTTTTGTTTTTCTTGGACTCTGGTCCATGGCCTGAAATTGTGACAGGGGAGGCTTGGATTGGATGTTAAGAACAATCCCTGTCCTGCAAGTGTGGTCAGGCACTGGCACAGGCTGCCCAGGAAGGTGATGGAGTCCTCATCCCTGCCACTGTTCAAGTAATGTACAGACATGGCACCTGGGGACATGGCTTGGTGCCCATGGTGCTGCTGGGTCAATGGTTGCACCTGATCTTAGAGGGCTTTTCCAACCAAGGCAACTCCACGGTGCTAGTCACACCAGCTCTTCAGGGACTGCTGAAGGAGGAAGGCACAATGAAGACAATTACCTTCATTAGCCTCGGCCACAACTGCTGTGCTCTCACCTGGGCATGTCTCTTCAACAGAAACCAATCTAATGGCCAGCTGACTGCCTCTCCAAACTGAGGCAAAGGGAGGGCTTTCTGAGGGAGGTCTCTCCTAGAAGGGGTCCAGCTGGCCCAAGAACTCAGGTCCTACTAATTGTATCTCAGGCCTCTCTAGTAAGCCCTTGATGCAGTAACCCCACTGATACAAACCAGTTGTGGCACAGAGCTGAAGGGAGAGGCCCAGAGGCCTTTTATGTGCAAATAAAGCAATCTGCAGTGGCAGCCCCAAACCAAAGGCATCTACTGAGAGAGATTCCCAAACAGAAAGATGCTAAGCTGCTTCTGGTGCACCAAGAGGAGCTGCAACTCTCAGGTGTCCCAGCTGGTGCCCCAAGACTTGAATGATGGCCTGGAGGTACCACTCTCTAGTAACTATTCATCTGCTTTATCAATTGGCAGTCATAGAATGGCTCAGGCTGGAAGGGATCTCAGAGATCTACTCCACCCTTCCCACCATGGACAGAGATGCCTCTCAACTAGACTGGCACTTCAGGACATGGTCCAGGGGTCATGGAGGTGCTGGGTAGCAGATGGGACTGCATGATCTCAGAGGTCTGCTCCAACCTTCATGACTCTGTGCATACTTAGGAAGAAAGTCCTTACAGTGAGAGTGGTGAGACACAGGAAGAGATTGTCCAGGGAGGTCATGACTGACCCCTCCCTGGAGCTGTGCAGGACCAAGCTGGGTGTCCCTGCCCATAGTAGAGGGGTTGGAACTGGACAATATTTTAAGGTCCCTTCCAACCTAAACCCTTTCATGAATATCTTCAACTAAGATCAAGTTGCTCAGAGCCCTTTCCAACATGACCTTGAATATTGCCAGGGATGGAGCATCTGCCTGCCCCTCCTTTATCCCTACCCTGGAAGGTACTGATAAAGCATGCATGTGGCTTCATTTGCAGCTGGGGAGATAACTCTCAGTGCAGCCTGGACAACTCATCAGTGCTTAACACCTAACCAACTCTTAGAATAAGCTTTGGGAGTGTTTCTGGTCTGCGTTCTCTGCTGCTGCTTGCAGGGATGGGCAGAGTCAGCAGAGCTGGACTCATTTGGAGCACTGCTCTCACCATCACCTCTCCAGCAAAATACAGCCAGCTCTGGGGCCCTGCACAGCCCCTTCCCGTGGAGGTGTTTGCAACTTTGCCTGCCCTCTGCTGAGGGAAGAGCAGTTAGGACTACATTTCCCACGTTCACTGCTGTGCTGCTAAAGACCTAAACTTACAAACATGGAGAAACTTCCAAACAAATTCCATCTCCCTGAAGTTGTCACTCAAATCTGAGCAAGCCTGTCTGCCCCTGGGTGTGCATATCCAACCTCCAAACATCCTGCACAGCAAACGGAGCTTCCCCTCACGCAGCAGCAAACAAAGCATCTATTGTAATGACTTCTGATCCCCTAATCCACAGCAGGGCTCAAAGGTGAGCTGGCAATTTGCAGAGCTTTCACATTGAGCCTCCCTGGCACTTCTCTGCTCAAGTACACTCTGCCCTGGTGGCCGAGCCACAGCACAGAGATGGAGGAAAGCAGTCAGGGCATACTCTAAAACCTTCAACTGACAACTCAACTGCTTGAGACCAGCCCTAGGGAGAGGGGCTTGGGGATGCTGGTGGATGAGAAGCTCAGTCTGAGCTGTCAGTGTGCCCTGGCAGCCCAGAGAGCAACCAGAGCCTGGGCTGCAGCAGGAGCAGTGTGGGCAGCAGGGTGAGGGAAGTGATCCTGCCCCTCTGCACCACACTGCTGAGACCCCACCTGGAGTGCTGCATCCAGTGCTGGAGCCCCTGGGACAAGAGGGATGTGGAGGTGCTGGAAGGTGTCCAGAGCAGGGCCATGAGGATGAGCAGAGGGCTGGAGCTGCTCTGCTGTGAGGAGAGACTGAGGCAGTTGGGGCTGTTCAGCCTGGAGAGGAGAAGGCTCCTAGGTGACCTTCTTGCATCCTCTCAGCATCTGAAGGGGGCTACAAGAAAGCTGGGGAGGGACTTTTTTTTTGGCTCTCAGGGAGTGACAGGACTGGGGGCAATGGAACAAAACTGGAAATGGGGAGATCCAGATTGAATATTAGGAAGAAGTTGTTCAGCATAAGAGTGGTGAGAGCCTGGAATGGGTTGCCCAGGGAGATGGTTGAGACCCCAGACCTGGAGGTGTTTAAGGCCAGGCTGGATGAGACTGTGGCCAGCCTGATGTAGTGTGAGGTGTCCCTGGGCATGGCAGGGGGGCTGGAACTGGCTGCTCCTTGTGGTCCCTTCCAACTCTGACTGATTCTATGATTTCTCACCTGATTTTTTCACTTTTCTTCTTCCCCTAAGCAAAATTCATCATCTTACAATGAACATTGTCAGGCCCTTTCTTGTCTTACCCTTGAGGTGAAGGTGAGAGTCAGCACAGTCTTGTGCTTTCCACCAGGGCAGCAGAGAAGTGGCAAAGCAGTGAAGAACATTTTTTTCCCCACATGGCTTTTCACTGCAGTGCACAAAAATTACCTGCAGGATTTCCAGCTCCCCAAACCCTTTCACTAGGACACAAGACAAAACAAACTCCCAAACTGCTGTAGATTCATGGAATGGTTTGGGCTGGAAGAGAGCTTAGAGATCATCTAGTTCCACCCCCCTGCTATGGAATTCCAGCCTGTGGCCTGCTGTGCACATCTATTTTCAGGCTTTTTACTGCAGCATTCAATACAAACTTGAGTGATGTTTGGTTTGCTTATTTCACTGGGATGAAGTTGAGTCGAGTGAACAAAGCAGCTCCTAGGGGAGGTTTAGTTCCCCAGGAGGGCATTTTGCTCTGCTCGATTTCTTGTCTGTACTGCAAAAGAAATGCCTAAATCCAAAGTGAAATCAGTTTTGAAACAAGAAGGTCCTGCTGAAGGAGTGCTGAGTTGCAGAGGGGAGGCATGAGCAGCCAGGGAAGAGGAGATCTTATCTGCATTCCCACAACTACTGCAAGTGGAGTAGATGACTTCCAAAAGGCTTCTCCTACTGAAACTGTGCCATGAAAACCAAACCCACCAGGAACAAGGAAGAGCAAAGCAACAAACAAAAGCCTCCAACACACACAGACACATCCAGAGTAGTGAGCAATTAACCATAGACTCAGAGTTATTCAGGTTGGAAAAGACCTCCAGGAGTCAGTTCCACCTGCAACCAAACACCATCCAGCCCTGTCTCACAGAGCCATGGCCTTGCCTTTCTTGAACACCTGCAGGCATGGGCACTCCACTGCCTCTCTGGGCAGCATGTGCCAACCTCTGACCACTCTTGCAGCAAAGAAATTTTCCCTTATTTCCAACCTACACCTCCCCTGGTGTAGCTTGGGGCCATTTGCTGTCCTTCTATGGCTTGACAGTAGGGAGAAGAGAAGAAATTCAATTCTCTGTCCATTCTTGTGTGCTTATGCACAGACTGAAGGAGCTCACAAGTTTCACTGTGAGGTGCAAGAAGGTTTGCTGCCCACTTCTACGGCCAATGAGCTGTTCATGCTTGGGCCACTGCCCAGCAAGGCTCATTTCCACCGTTCCCTGGACCACAGCCTGGTAAAGTTGCTCTTTGCTGCTCTACATCAGTAGACAGACACCAGCCCAGACAGAAAAGTTAGAAAGTGGTACAAGGCTTCCTCTTGTAAACACTTGTGGTGGGGATGTGAGGATCTGTAGGGAAGCAAGGGAGGGAAGGAAGGAGACTCCTTCCCATTCTTCCATCCCCACATCTGCCTGCAAGGTGTGCAGCCCCTCGGGGTGGAAGACCTGAGCCTGGTGACTGGTAAAAGCTAAAGCAGCAGAGCAGAGAGGCAGAATCCCCTCCCTGTGCTGCTGCTCTCCCTGCTTTGGCTGCAGCCCAGCACACAGCTGCCCCCTGGGCTCCAGTGCCCATGGCTGGCTCATGGTGCATTTGTCATCAGCTGACTCCCTGCCTGCATCCCAGTGTCCTGTTGCTGACATGAGGCACACACAGCATGTGACAGTGAGCCTGGAGGAGGGGAAGGCAGCACCAGGCTGACATGATTAACAGACCTGCCACGAGCTGTTTACCAGAGTGACTCTGATGAGCAGGGACTCTTTCCCAAGGCTGTCAGTTCACTGCCATTAGTCTGTTGATCCACATTAAGGGTAAAACCAGGCCATCAGACTGCCAGAAAGCAACAACAAAGCACCACAAACCAAGGCAAACTGAAATCCCCCCCTAACAAACTGCCTGAAGCAACTGGAGGCATCCCAGGAAAGGAGTGTTTGAGTCACCTTTGCACACACAGAGATAGGCTAAGGACAAAGTGGGACAGGGTCTCCCCCCCCCCACCAAACTGCTAAGTGGCCAGGCTTGGTTCACCTTTCTCTTGCTGGCTTTTCCTCAACACCTCTCCTGTGTGAACTTCATAGTGATCAAAATAGCCCTTGTGTGGTCCACAGGTGGTGTGAATTTAAGTGCCCAGAAAAAGGCATCTCAATTGGAGAGGATCTGAGCAAACTTTTGACACAGCAGACTTCTGCTGCTCTTGATAACATTGTTGACCCACATTATCAACACCTGTGAATGTGCAAGGGGAGGAAGAAAATACAGCAGGACCTCATAAATGGTGAAAATAGGAGAGGCAGAAGATGTGAATCAGTTGTGCTGAAGATCAAAGTGGGCAGTGCCTCTTAAAATGATTAGAGGCTGAAGCTCTCCCTTTACAGCTTCAGCCTTGCAGCTCTCTTCCGTGTTGCCTGCAGCTGGCCTGGTGGAGCTTTACTGACCCTTTCAGCCCCTGGGTGCTGCCAGCCAGGCAAAGCAGAGACAGGTGAGAAAGTCAGAAGATTAAATAGTGCCCTGAGAGGGAATCTTGGTGGCAGCCACTAAGGTGTGGCTCATGGGATACTAATTTATGGCAGCCATTCAGTTAACATCAGATTTCAAATTCACAAAGTCTTTCAAAGACTTTTTTTTCTTTCCACTCCCCTCAACATCTACTATTTGGGGTTTTTAGGAGGCAGCTCCTTCTGAGGGGGAGAACTTTCCATCATTTCACTGGACAAAGACATTTTCTTACTCTAAATGTGGATTGTGTCCTCTTCTCTCCAGATCTGGAGGATCTTCTCCTTATCATTTTGCAGTTGTGAGTTTGAGTGAGCTTTAAGATGAGAGCCCTAAGCTGCAGTGCCTCTTTGCCAGAGGCTAGACAGGGGTTACCACAGGAGCTATGTCCTTTGGGACTGCCACAGTGAGGCTGTCATTCAGCTGGGACACCAGGGGTTAGGAGATGTTTTGTGTCACTGTGTTCATCCCATGTGAAGTAAAGATCTGTTGCTAGAGAGGTATGAAGCAATCAGGCATTCTCTTCAGTTCTGTTTTCAAACCCTGTTGCTACTTCTCAGACCCAGTAAATAAGTAGATAATATGAAACTGCCAAGGGGGGGGGGGGGTGGGGGGGGGAAAGGGAAGAAAGAAAGAAGAAAAGCCCAAGGTCCTTATTGTAGCTAATGATCTAATAGCTCTAATATTCCATGTCTCTCAAAAGCTCTTGTAGGCAGTGGTAGAGAAACCCAAATGAAACACATCTGCAGAACAGAGGCTCTGTTACCCACATCCTTCTCTAGGCAGCAGAGCTCTACTGCTTTTAGTGCTTACAAAGTCTCCCAGAAACAGTAAGTCTGAAGAACTTCTCCACTTAACACTTTTGTTTTGGGCTGAGGGTCAAGTCAGGAGCCCTTTCCAAGTCATAGTGCTTACAAATCTTAGAGGTGAGTGAGGAACACAAAAGGTTCTTACCAAATCAGCCTGGGTTTGCTTTAATTCTCATGGCTCCAGCAGCACATGCCTCAAGGAAAAAAAACAAACACTCTGGCTTGGAGAATGCTCCCAAAAATAATCTCAGGCAAGAGAAAAAAAAATGGTTCAATTGTCCTTTTGGACTGGTTTTGTGGCAGAGAGGGAGAGAAGTGGTTTCATGCCACTAAGAGAATCAGGCTCACAGACTGAGTAGTGTGACTAACTTAAACCTGCCCACCAAGTGACGAGGCCATGCCTGGGCTCTGTGCAGCCAGCACTGTGAAGTGGATACAGAGAAAGTAGAACTTCACCAAATCACCATTAAGCTGCTTGCATTTTTTCCTGTATCAGAGGAGGCCTCAGCTGGAAACAGCCAGAGTTCATCGAGGAGAGCTCTTCACACCAGCAAGATGGATGCAGCCTGTGGCCATTAATTAGCAGGGCGTTGCCTTCCAACTGACTCCCTACACCTGCGTGAGGAGCTCAGAAGCAGCATAACCAAGGCACAAGCAGCAGATCTGTGCTGTGAGCAATCCTGCAGGCAGTGCTCCACATGCAGCCCTACCTCTGCAGAGCTGGCCAGCAGAGAGGGAGGATATCTTGTTCTCAGCATTTATGACCAGCACCTTTAACTCAGAGCATCTGAAACCAACACCCCAAGATCATTTCTTCCTCTCCTGCGACTGCAGTGGAGTTACCAAACACTGTCTGTGTTAGACGCAATGAATTAGTAACCTGAACAAAACAAAGAGGACTAAACTCTCTTCTCAGGTCTACTTAGTTGCTCAAGAGAGGACATCATTTTGTTCAAAAGAGGTAAAAAAGCACCCACAGCCTACTTTGATCTGCCCCATAATGAGACCTAAGTTTAATTGCAGCAGATTCCTTGGCAACTTCATCCTCCTACTCCTCTTTTAACACAGCTCCTTTCCTCCCTCCTGTCAGCCACCAGTCCTATGTTCAGTTGAATCCTCCTCAGAGTCATTTCTGTCTTTGTGCCAAATTTAAGAAGTTCATTGCTTCACCTCATTTTCCCTCACCAATATTTCCAAGCAAACTCTTCACAACTGTAGATAAAAACCAAACTGAAAACTGCATCCAAAAAAACCCTAAACAAACAAACAACTAACTGCAGACAAACAGCAACAACACCACCCAGAAAACCAACCCAAAACCCACAACACAGACCAAGCCCAGGAAACTGCTCCTGCAGTGCCACATCCTCAAAAACTCCATTTTTAGTTTGTTAGCAAACTGCCTTCCCAAAATTCACACCCATCCAGTTTTACTCTGAGTAAATCAGAGCCCTTTAAATAAGTACCACAAAGAGATGGAAAAGAAAACATTTTCCCCCCTCCCTTTATCAATCAAATTTGGATATTGCATGGCTTGAGCTTTTTCAGTTATGGAAACTGCTGTGCAAGTCAGCACATAGCACACAAAGTGCCTCTGCTCCTTCAACACTTACTCTCTCTTTGCACATTTGAAGTTCCAGCCAGCAAAGCACCCTGTACCCATTCTGCCATTAGTGCTCTGCTGTGTCCAGATCAAGAGTCCCGTTGCTTTTAAGAATCCTCATAGCACGATGCACACTCCCTGCACTGCCTCCGTTTCCCTCTTGCCCTTTCCACCTTGCTTACAGTTTTTGCATGGTTTGCAATCTGCTTAGGAGCATGAGATAACTGCCTGGGAAAAGTGGAGGACACTGAGGCTGAAAGCCTTGTGCTGGATAAGAAGTCCTTAGGCAGCAAATTCAAGAGAGTTCACATAAATGCAGTTTGGAAGTGCCTGGCCTAGGAGGGTCTTGAATGCTGCCTCTGCAGTTTCCCTCCCTCCCATCCCCTCTGCTCTTGCTGTCAGCACAAACGGAAAAGGATCAGTTGATTAGGCCATGGTGGATCATCCTGCATTTGGCTTTCTGAGTTGCTCTAAGTTTTTACGGCCAGGTGAACCCAATGCATCTCAGCAGCTTCAGCAGGGTCACAATCTCCCTTTTTGCAAGGAATCAGACTGTCATCTCCAAGCACTGTTGCATTCCCCAGGAAACAATGGGAAGAGGATGGCAGAGTTTCATAAGTCACTGCAATGAAAGTGGTGAGAGGCTGGACTGGTTTGCCCAGGGAGGTGGTTGAGGACCCATCCCTGGAGGTGTTTGAGGCCAGGCTGGCTGAGGCTGTGTGCAGCCTGCTCTAGGGTAGGGTGTCCCTGGGCATGGCAGGGGAGTTGGAACTGACTGATCCTTGTGGTCCCTTCCAACCCTGACTGATTCCATGCAATGAGCCAGGAGTTCAGGGGGAGGTATGGGACAGCACTCTGCAACAAGGCTTATTCATTTGCATAAGAGAAGGCAAATAAAGAACAAACATTTCTGCCACTCTGATTACTTGTCATCCACTCTTATAGATGGAAGCAGACAAGGAAAAGAGGATGGCTAGAAAATTATAGTGTGAATAAGAGAAATCAGCTCCACACCACTTAGTTTTCTTTGAGTCAGTGGCAAATGTTTCCATTTCATTTCCAAAGGGAAAGGGGTAAAGAGGCTTTAATTAGCATTCCATAAACAGCTCCAGTACTTGCATTACAGGACAATAAGCAAATGACAAAGAGTGCAGATCTTCAAAAGTGGCCGAGTGTTTGGAGAGAATCTGTGGAAGCAGTGGGAACAAAACGAGCAAAGAGCCCAACAGCTGAGGAGTAATCTCTGCAAGGAGGCAGAGATGCAGAGGGGAGGCAAGAGCGTAGGTTAGCTGGGGTTGTTGGAGCCGACACATCTAATCCTTAAAGTCAACTGAACACAGAACCTTTGTATTCCAAAGCCAACTTAGGTAGCAGACTTTTGTGTGCCTTCCA
Source organism: Pogoniulus pusillus (assembly GCF_015220805.1). Classification (NCBI taxonomy): domain Eukaryota; kingdom Metazoa; phylum Chordata; class Aves; order Piciformes; family Lybiidae; genus Pogoniulus; species Pogoniulus pusillus. Next base: position 1,192,622 of record NC_087296.1, read on the forward strand.
CCTTTTCAGTGCAGAGAGGGAGGCTCAGAAAACCCAGGCGGCTTTAGGCAGGGAGCCAAAGGTCTGCTTTAGCCGCCCGCCGAAGCGCCACTGCCTCCCCGTTCGGTCAGGAATGCGCTTGAGAGTCTGGCCACTTTCTTTCAAGCTTGTTTGCTTTTCTGCCTCTCTTTACTCCACATTGTCTGGCTGCAATGCTGAGGTTTTAGAACTCTCTTTACCCTTTAAACTGTTGCTGTCAAAGACTACAATGAAAGGCAGATTCATACCAAGCAGCACGCCCTGCCAAGCCGCTTCTCCAACACATATATATTGCCATTATGTACCTTGACAGCCCCTTGTGATTAACATTGTCATTCTAAGCCAATGAAATTGTTCCTGTCATCACCTTTAGGAAAGAAGACAACCAAAAGAAAAAGTTCATTTCTGAGGTTTAAGGGGAGATGGGAAAAGAAATCATTTTCAGTGGTCCCACGGAAGAGGCAAATTCAATCCTCAGATGTGTTTGGTGCCAATTGCTGCCAATCGCAATAGGACACCTTGGACTTCACCACTGCCTCAATCTAGTGCCCCTGATATACTTTCATTGGCTGCATTCTCCAGCAGCACAGTTTTCACACAGCTTGGAATGAACCCTACCTTGTCTGCAATTCTTCTGCTCCTATAGACACGCAGGACAAGTCTCAGGCCAAATAAAGGGTGCTGGGGAGCAGCACAAGTCAGCCTTACAAAGAGGTAATGAAACCAGCTCATGGAATTGTTTTGCTAGGAAAAGGCTTCCAAGATCACCAAGGCCATTTCATTGGTCAAGAAGCATTTACAGCAGAAGTGATAAAAACACAAACATTGCACCTTCAGCAAATCTTCCTTCTCTTGCTCACCTTTTTGGTGTTCCCTTCCTCCTGCTGACAGTACATAAAAGCCCAGAGAAACTCTGCACTCTTTGGGTGCAAGCAATCTTTTTGGCAATAACTTGCTGCTTCCTTTCGTTATTTTTGCTGCCTGAATGAAAAATTCCTCTGCAATTTTTGGCTGAATTGATTTGCCTCAACCTCTGATGCTAACGTTTCAATACATTGACTCCTGGAGATTATAGATGTGTCTTGTATTTCATAGACTTTTAGTTGTGACAATTTGGGCTTAGATTGCTGATAATGTTAGACCATTAGAGAATATATAGTCTGACAGCAGTCATAAAAGCAGGCATTTGTTACTGCAGTGTGTTTTATGTTGCCTAATGGCCTGCCCACAAATGTTTGCCAAACATAAAAGATAACAATATTTTAATGATGCAATAAGACTGAATCGAATAAAAAAAGCCATATCTTTGTGACAAGCCAATTTATCCCAAAACAATAGCACCAGAATTTAAATGAAAGGGGGGAAAACAACCCCACACCAACCAGCATGCTTGTCAGGGCTTTATATATGGATGGATTTATTGGTGTGCTAAATTGATTCTGTACAGTAAATGGCATTGCTGCTATTACACCGGATTCTGATCATTCCCATATGCTCCAGGCTTTTATTTGGCCTTTGCAATTATGAATGTATAATCACAGTCATTCGAGAAGGGTAGGTTCTGCCGGGAGAAAAAGTGATTGATTGGCTCACAAAGCAAGGCACCAGCACGGGAAAGTTCCAGCAGCATTGCTGGGCAGACGAGAACCCAACCTGCTGGCTGCTTGCAGGCTTCAAAAGAGGTGCCAGGAGCCCATCAGCTCGGCTTTTAGCAGGAGTCAGGGCCAGACAAAGAGCCGGAGGTAACAAAAAGAGAGATGTTCACATCTGAGAGGAAGGCAGCTCCCCTGACAGTGATGGCTTTTTGTTCCAGCAGCCTTTTGCAGGTGAAAACCAGAGACAGGTGAGGGATTAAGCCTCTTGCCCAGCTCAGGGTTTCATACTGACATTCTACCTACCTCTGATGGTCAGTGACAGCAACACTGCTCTGGTTTTTCTATCCTGAACTGATGTGAAGGAGCAGCCATAAAGCTGCTGCATGCCACCATAGGAGCATTTGGCCATCTGGGCAGGATAAAGTTCTACCTTGATCTCTCTGTGCTTTTTAACCCATCGTGGGACCCGGAGCTGTAGCCCTGGAGCGAGGAGTTTGCTAGCCTCAGCACAAAGTGACTCCAGGCAGCAGAGTAGCTCAACAGGAGACCCAGAGCAAGTGAGGAGGTGGAGATACCCAGCATGGAAGCAACAAAAATTACCCTGACTGACACTGGGCAATAGCTGGACACTGTGCTGGTGAAACTGGAGCTGCACTGCTGTGCAGGACAACAGGGTCACCTACAGAGTGCCTGCAGTGCTGCTCCCACCAGGTCCAGTTAGAAACAGTTCATGTCTGAGCTTGGCAGCTGGAAGGTAGCTAGCCTCTAACTGCCAGGCTCAGACACAGAACCCTCTCTGACTGGACCTGCTCACAGACCAGCAAGTCAAAACACTTCAGGGACACATGCATTAACCAGCACACAGAGTCCTGCCTGCAGCCCCAGCTTTCTCAGCCTATCTTTATAGGAGAGGTTCTCCAGCCCTCTGATCATCTTCGTGGCCCTCCTCTGAACACACTGCATGTCTCTCTTGTGTTGGGGAGCCCCCCAGCTGGACACAGCACCCCAGGTGATGCCTCACCACAGCAGAGCATGGTATGGTCTACATCAAACCTTAGAGAAACTTTTGAGACCTGTTTTGCCTGCTTCAGAGATTCAGGAAGCTGATAGAAAATTACCTTTGCTTCTAATATGCCCCACAGCAGTTTGGAATATGTATTTCAAGATTAAAAGGTTGTAGATTAAAATGCCTTGAACAGAGGAGATCCCACAAAGCTGTGCTCCCATGTCCCTGCCAATGGAGCAAACCAGACCTGCCTGCAGCCAAACTCACTTAACAGCCCCAACCCCAACATATGTTTTCATTCAAGAACCTCCAGTCCTCACGTATTTTTGTTACAGCTATCTGCAGCTTGTTTTCCAGGCTGTGGTTGGCAGGATTGACATGTTGGTAAATACCAGTTTAAAGCATGTTATCCAATAAAGGAGGCAGAGGGTTTTTTTTTCCACTGAATTTGCATTAAATTGATGTTTATGTAGAGAAATGAGGCACTGTGAAGCAAAGGTCTCAGGTTCAGCAAAGCAGTTGGGTAGCTCTACTGAACCAGCATCCATCTGACATTCCAGCCAGGCTGCAAGGCAGCTGCTTGGGTAGGTGACTTGTCTGCAGACAACAGTGTGGCTGAGGCACTGTTGGAGAGAGCCCCGAGGGGACCACAGAGATGATCCAAGGGCTGGAGCAGCTCTGCTGTGAGGACAGGCTGAGAGAGCTGGGGGTATTCAGACTGGAGAAGAAAAGGCTTCAGGGAGACCTTAGAGCTGCCTGCCAGTGCCTGAAGGGATCCTGCAGAGGCACTTTTCACGAGGGTGCATAGAGAGGGGAAAATGGTTTGAGGCTAAGACAGAGCAGGGTTAGACTGGCACTGAGCAAGAAACTCTTCAGTCTGGGGGTGGTGAGGCTCTGGAACAGGCTGCCCAGAGAGGCTGTGGATGCCTCCTGCCTGGATGAGTTAAAGGACAGTTTGGATAAGACCTTGAGCAATCTGGTCCAGTGGAAAGCAACCCTGTCCATGGCAAAGGGGATGGACCCTGATGATCTCTGTGGTCCATTCCAGCCCAAGCCCTCTATGATAATAACCCCCAAAAAACACAGCTACAGCTCTGCTCCTACCCGAGGTCCATTTTTAAGGCCACCTTCCCAACCCAACTGCATTTCTCCTCTCTAGTTGGAAGAACGCAGCTGTGGTGTCAACAGGCACATGATGTAAAAGTGAACTGCTTGATAAGTGGATGGAGAAGAAGAAGGCTCTTTGATCAGCAGAACATACAGACGGCCACGGGTGCAAGGGGCACTGGAGGAATGCCTAAGAAGTAAGTTCCAGCAAGAGGGAATATGCTGGAAGGGTAATTGTGTGAGAATATGTCAGGCAGCAAGAGCGAGCTGTGAGCTTCCACACCATATGAGCCAGAGCAAACGGGAAAAGAGAGCAAAAAATAATGAAAACTATTTAAAAAGCACTTTTGCTTTCATAACTCTCCCCAAAAGGCTCAAAATAGATCATGAGGAGATGAATCAAATCATAATTTATTCAGGGAAGTAACTTGCAGACAGAGCACACACTGCTTTGATGTCTGAAAGCTATTGAAGGAGGTCAGTCTACTCCCAAATAGAGCTGTTTGAAAGTTTGCTTGCAAACTTCACTGAAGTAAAAGGGAAGAAATGAGGGTGAACATTGCTGCTGATATACGTTCAGGGATCCAAAAAACCCAAAACAACCAAAGCAAAAAGCAGCAGAGAAAGCCACAGTCCCGGGTAGATAACATATTTCTGCCTGCTGCACAGCCAGCAGTTAGCCTTGCTCCAGCAGAATACACCCACAGCTGAACCATCAACTCCAGGGCTCTCCAAGCTTTTGTTTTGTTCAGCTTCTGACCGTGGCCAGCTCTTGTAATTAACTAATTTTTACTTCTTTGGGTTGTTGGCTTGCAAATGTCCACCTGCCCTCAGCCAACCAAGAGCCTAAGCTCTTGGTCTGCAGCATGCCCTGCTAATAACAAAAAGTCAAGTGTTTAAAACACCTTCCCCCTGTAAACTCCTCATGCAGAGAAGCCAAACTATGCTCAAAGTGGTCACAGCTGGTGCTGGTTTCTACAGCAATTTGAAGACAGCCTCTTGGGCAGATGGATGCTACTCCACTGGCAAGTGGCAGCATGCTCAAGGCTCAAGTTGCTGTATTAGAATCATGGAATTGTTTTGGCTGGCAAAGCTCTCCAAGATCATCCCAAACCAACACTAAACCATGTCCCCACAGTGCCACGGCCACACATTCCTTGAACAACTCCAGGGGTGTGGGACTGCACCACCTCTCCCTGAGCAGCCTGTTCCAACCCCTGACCACTCCTGCAGCAAAGGAAATAATTTCATCTCCAACCTAATCCTCCCCTAGCACCATCTCAGGACATTTCCTCTCCTCCTATCACCTGATACTAAGCAGCAGAGGCCAACCCCCACCTCACTCCAGCCTCCTTTCAGGGAGCTGTAGAGAGCAATGAGGTCTCCCCTCAGCCTCCTCCAAACTATTGATTATCTCCTTTTGCTTCTAAGGATTTGAAATGTGCCACCAATTGCCACTGAGCCAAGAAAACAGCAAACTAATTCAGTGAGGTTTTCCCCCCCAGCTTTTACTCTTTTTGGAGGGGTCTATTTTTCTTCCTTGACAAAGAACCCAGCTCCTGAGGAGATAAGATGTCTGGGAAAGCCCCAGGTTGCTGGGCTTAAAGCCTATCAGCAGTTACTGGGAATCCCAACTTTCACTGGGGCTGGCAAACCCAACACCTGCAGGGAGGTAAGAGAAGGAGCCAGAGCTGCTCCAGGAGCACCAGCACAGCTAGGCAAACAGCACACGGGGAGCAGCGATAACAAACACCCTGCCCTCACCTCGGCAAGAGCTAAGCTGACCAAGATTAAGGGGGAAAACACGAGGAAATGCAGTTCAACAGAGAGCCTGAAAGACACTTCTGTGTCGTGGCAGTTGTGGAAAAATCAATAGAAAGAACACAAAGAATGAACTCGGTGTGTGGAGGTCCTTAGGAAAACAACTCGGGAGCAAACGCAAGCAAGCTGGGAAGCAGCCCCGCGCTGGTGGCTGTTCAGGCGCGGCCGGGGGGAGCTGAGCGCTGCCCTGCGGGCACACACAGCCGGGGCCGCACACGGGCGTGCTGCGGGCAGCTTCTGCCAGCTGGGCACAGAGTGCGGGGCACACGAGGAGCTGCTTAGGTCAAAGATTCACAGACGGTATCAGGCTGGAAGGGACCCTCAGAGGTGGTCCTGTCCAGCCCTCTGCAGGCCCCAGGAACACCTCCAGCTAGAGCAGGCTGCCCAGGGCCACATCCAGTCTGACCTTGAATGCTTCCAGGGAGAGGACCCCAGCCACATCTCCAAGCAACCTGGGCCGGTCTTTTACCGCTCCCAACGTGAAGGACTCCATCTCATACAACAGCAAACGTCACCCACCCTTCACACCTCGTTTGGCAGTCAGCCTCAGCCATGCCGCCGCCGCCGCACGCCGCCGCCCCGGCCAGGAGCCTCGCCAAGCTCTCGGCTCGTACCGGCGCTGCTGCTGCCCCCCGGACGCGACGCAACCGCCGCGGGCCTGCTCCAGCAGAGGAGACTTCAAAGGACCACGGAGCACTGTCACATACCTGGTACAGGACACGTCCCCTCCTCCTGCGCTTCAGAGGCTGGCTGAGGAGTCAGAGCTCCTGGCGCCAGCCGCCATCTCCAGGGCCACTGACTGCCGAGCGGGCCTGGCGAAAGGGCTTTTACAGGTTCCACCTGCGGCTGTTCTCAGCTGTGTGATTAACTGACAAATGGCCAACACCTGCCCACAGCCCACGGCAGCGAGGACCTCGTAGCCTATCCCAGCAGAGTGAGGTTTGGTCTAGCAGGTTTCTGCTGGTGCAGACTGCTGCTGGCACAGACTCAGGTGGCACTGACACAGCAGCCCAGCCAGCAGCAGTGCCAGCGGCTGCTGGGATCAAAGGCAATCGAAGTACCTTTGTGGCCTTACTGATGGCTCTGTTTGGAACACTTTTACCTCCACACAGAGGGTACCTCCCAGCGCTTGGTGGTCCATTGCCCCCAGGGCCATTGAAGTTTCATGGGCAGGAAGCTAGAGCCCGGCTGAGCTCCAGGCATCCCAACTATCCCATTGAAGTCAGTTGCACATTCCAAACCCGTGCCCATGTGTCTGTAGGATGACAGTAGCTCAGCATCTTCATGCCTCTCCATTAAAGGCTGGTAATTGGAGCCAGCTTCTGGTAGTGTGGGCAACATTTCCTCCTGCAGCTCCGGCGAGCCGGGGCAGGGCTGCTGCTGTCGTAAAGAGCGAAGGAACAGCTCTGGGGAGCCAGATTGGCTGCCTCTGGCAGGGGCTTCCTCCTGCACTCCGAGTCACACTGCTTTGGCCAGGAGCCCAGCTCAGGTAAAGGGCTGTGTGTGGGCTGTTCACACCTAAAGCTGCTGCTGCAGCAGCTGCTACCATGGCCTGTGCCTGGAGATGGCTTCAGCTCCAGGAGTTGCCAGCACTGCCACAGAGATGCTGTGAGATCAGGCATGCAAGTCAGGAGACAAAAGACAATCTGACACCCCGCACAACAGCAAAGGTGTGGAGCCCCCCAGTGAAGAAGCAGACATTTGTCCCTTCTCTTCTGCAGCTAAAGGGTGTTTAACATCTTTGAGAGAGGCCACTCTTTGGGGCCTCTTCCACACATCTGTGCACGAGGCCTGTGCTCATCTCAGCTCCAACACTGGAAAACTGAGAGAGGAGAAGGGAGAAAAAGGTGATGGAAACTCCTCCTTGCTTGGAAGACAAACTTAGGAAAGGTCCAGGTATCTGCTTGAGCTGAGGTCTGGGACCACCAGCTCCCTCCACAAAGAGGAATGTGTTGCCTTCGCTCCTTTCCTAGTGGCAAAGACATTTGGACTGCATTAAACTGCAGAGCCAGAGGGGAGTTGAAGTTTCTCCTGCCAAAGTTTGTGTGTGAGGAAAGGAGCAGGAGTGTCATAAAGCTAACTGGTACAAGGTTTTCTATTAGTTTAAAAGCTTGCTTTTATTGATCATTTTTATTATGGTCCTTCAGTTATTTCATAGCTTTTATTTGGAGAAAGGCTCAGCTTTCTTGGGAGCTTTTGAACACTACATTGGCTTTTCAAGTGTGAGCACTTGGCAAGGCCAGGTTAGGGGACCCACTTTTGATAGTCAGCAACTGGGTTTGATTTAATGCTTCAGAAGGTTCACTTTGTGTTTGTTTCCCGTCCCTCAGTCTGCTTTTGCAAGGCTTGGTGTGAAGCTGAGCTTTGCTTCACTTCAGGTGTTAAGCACCTTGCAGAATTTTAGCTATTTTTTCCCCCCAATTAAATTCAGAGAATTCAGATCCTGGAGATTTGTGCACCACTCAGATCTGAGGTGGAGATTTCTTTCATGTTGCTGTATTCTTGGTTCTCTACTTTATGCACTGCTTTGTTGTTGTTATTTCTATTTAACTGCTTTTTTATCCCTGTTCTGCTTTCAGTGTAGGCTCTGCACAAGCCAGGATCCTGAAAACCAACTAGGTCAAGGGACTCAACAATTCTGAGGTGATATCCATGCCACAGACACTTTTAATACACAGGGACAGTAGATAATTTCCAAGACCTGTGTGGAAGAATTGCTACAGCTTAAGATTTAGTGTTAATTGGATATAAATTGCTGTAACAAAATTATCCTGAGTACTTTCAGCTATTCAATATAAGTAACTTCTTCTACTGTTAAACCAATTATAAGCTGCAGAGAGTTTGAGAGAGAGGGAGTGGATGGTGAAGGAAGACTGAAGAAGGAGAAGGGCAATGTAGGAAATAATGAATTGGACAGGAGCAGACAGGCTGTATGAGGAGAAACAGACCTCTAATGTTACCCATAAGACCTGAAAACCTACCTGCTACTCCTGCTAACACCTCATACCCTGCAGACCTTGCCACACTGCATGTAAGAGAAGTGCAAGCAGCACGGAGGTCACCTCTGTTCCTCTGAATATCTGTGCTGCACTGAACAAGGGAGACATTGTAAGAGGTAAGATCCAGGGTCATGGAATAGGCTGCACAGGGAGCTTGTGGATGCCTCCTGCCTTGGGGTGCGTGAGGCCAGGTTGGATGAGGTCTTGAGCAGGCAAGCCTGGCTGAGAGGTGGGGGTAGGTGATCTCTAGGGTCCCTTCCACCTAAGCCATTCTATGATTCACTCCCAAAGCCAATGCCATGGTTGTTTTTTCCCCTTCTGCCACAGCATAACCTCCATAACCAAGCCCAGAGAGTCACTGACATCCCTGACAGCTGTACACAAGGACCACACCATAGCAGAACTGCCTCACAGAGCAGCTTCATCACACAACTGCTGTAGTGAGGTTATCCTTAATCAATCTAGAGAGAGGAGGCAGCAGGAAGCTGAGCTCAGTCTGTGCAGGTGTTCAATAACTTTCTCTTATTCAGGTGTGTGGATTTTCTTTTCTTTCTCTTTCTTTGCTTATTCTCTAACCCTATCTGCTGTTGGCTTCTTAATGCTACTCTTGTTCAGAATGTTTTGACAGATGGCAAGCCTGGGGCATGTTCCCTTTTCTACACAGAACTGGGGGTGGGGGGAAAGGCAAGGAAAATCCCAAGTTGTCAGTGAGTTGGATAAGTCTTCCTGAACAAACAGACTCAGCTCAAGTCACCAGAAAAGGAGGAAAACGACTGTGACAGGAAATGAAAGTCAAGCACCTGAAGTGTGTTTTCAAAGTGGCAGTTTTGCTCTGAACCTGTTGCTAGAATCCACTGTAGAAGGAGGAGGAGGATGAGGAAGGAGCTTGGAGGGAGAAAAGATGAGGTGCTGAGGGAGCTGAGGATGTGCAGCCTGTAGAAGAGGAGACTCAGGGCAGACCTCATTGCTCTCTACAATTACCTGAAGGGAGGCTGTAGCCAGGTGAGGTTGGGCTCTGCTGCCAGGCAAGCAGCAACAGAAGAAGGGGACACAGCCTCAAGTTGTGCCAGGGTAGGTCTAGGCTGGATGTTAGGAAGTGCTTGCCAGAGAGAGTGATTGGCACTGGAATGGGCTGCCCAGGGAGGTGGTGGAGTTGCTGTCCCTGGAGGTGTTGAAGCCAAGCCTGGCTGGGGCACTTAGTGCCATGGTCTGGTTGATTGGCCAGGGCTGGGTGCTAGGTTGGACTGGATGAGCTTGGAGCTCTCTTCCAGTCTGGTTGATTCTATGGCTCTATGATTTTTTGGTACCATTCTGTTAATAGGAGAAATTTCTGCTTGACCAAAATGCCTCAAGACCTGTGCGTGCAGGGGACTCCAAAGCTTTGCAAGGTGCTTCCCACAACTCAGGGATTCTTTGTATGTAGGATAGAAATAAGTAGAAATACAGTTCCACAGGAGTAGAGTTGGCTTGAAACTACAAATTTGGCAAAATGGAAAGATAAAGATTTCATCAACACTCAATTTGAAGCAAGAGACCTGTGCTTTTAACTCCAGACAGTCCCCATTTCTGATTAAATTCTTTATCACTCTGATTTCCTTTCCCAGAATATGAAATCAGATCACAGAAAGGGGGGAAAAAGAAAGATCCCAGAGAGAGACCATTACTGATGGAAGCCATGTGTCATTAATTCAGTTATAAATTATTAGCTGAAAGCAGCCTCTCAGCATTTGTATTTGATGAACAAAAATTGATTGCTTCAAGGGCATTTCAATCCTTTTGATGTTACCATCTTTTAGCCTCCCACAAATCTGAATCCTTAACAGAATGATTATAGCATTATAGTAATCCTAAGAGCCAATACTAAAGGATTTGGGAGAGCAAGAGAGATCAATAGCTGGGGGGGGGGAAAGGACCCAAGCCATGTCTTTTGGCTGTCTGGACTGATACTGAACCTGAAACAAACCATACATGGGGACTAAGTCAACGAGCAATGGTGCAGGCTGAGCCAAACTGAGGTGAGGAGCCATTTGCTCAACTGGTGAGCACACAGCAATCCACAGGATTTAAGGAGAACTAAGGGCAACCAAAGGGATACTTTGACCACCATTAAAAATAAACAACCCAAACAACCCAAAAAACCTCTCAGAAATTTGGGGGTTCAGAGCTTTGTGGAGCACTTCTGAAGGTTGGGATGCTGAGGGCAGCATTTGTGTATTTGAGCTGGGATTTGAGTCAGTGCTGTCTTAATGATTGTCTTCCTTTTTAGTTGCTTTGAAATCCAGAATCTGGGCCATATTCCAATAGAGAGATGAAAGTTCAGCCCTCTCAGCAATTGGGCTGTGAGATACACACAGCAGACAGAAGGCTGATGCAGCCCTGTTGTGGCATCTCTATCTGCTGACAATAATAATCACCAAACCCAGAGTGGAAGTGTGGAAGCAATAGGTAATGTCCGGGGAAAGCTCAGGTTGTGCCAGGGCGGAAGCAGCAAAGTTTCCCCTGGCACAACAAAGCAGAAAATGAGCTGAAAGCTAATGCCCTCTTCAGCAGCTCAAGGATTAGCATAAAATTACACTTTGGAGGAGGAAAAAGAAGCATTGCAACAGTGAGGTATTGTTAGAGAGCACTGGGATGGGGAGAGGGAAGAAAGCAAAGGGGAGGAAGGGGGCGAAATCCTTACAGCAGAGCACTGCAAACTGGTAAAATGTTTAGCAGATATTGAAGGATTCTTTTGGTGTCCTAAACAACAGATCAACTTCGTGGCACTCGAGGGAAACTCAGCTGCAACACATCTGGAGAGCATCCCCTGGCAGGGGGCGAATGGCTAAGTAATCTATTTCGCCAGCAGCCATAATTTATTGGTGGTACCAAGGGCTGTGAGCTCGCAGTAATCCCAATGCTAAATCTTCCCCAGTTACTCAGAGGATGAATGCAGGGCACCCAAGGATCCCCTCCGAGTGACACACCTGTCACTGCTACACAGTTTGCTTGAGATAAAGTCATGAAAGTCGTTTGGCAAAGGAGGTGCTTTGGGTCCTGTATGGTCCTGCGCATGGCGAGCAACAAAAACAGAGAACAAAGAAGCACAGCCCTCTACCTGCCAGGCTACTGCAGATGATTTTCTTTATGGGCCGTAGCTTTTTAGCTTGGTTCATGTTTTCACGTTTCTTACATCTGAAAGAGTGGCCCAAATTAAATGCACATTAAAGCCACGATTTGGGAACACTGTGTCGGAGCAGGTTTAAGCCATTACTCCGAAGCCGTGCACGATAACATCTGATCTTTAAGCTTAACCTTTATCTCAAGCTGTTTAAAATGTTTTGTAGCTGTTCTTGTCTAAACGAATAAAGAGGATGAGAAGCAGGGACTGGCATAAATAATAGCTGCTTTAAAATGGGCAAAGAAATGGATAGCTCTACAAATGGCAGCCACCTGTATCGGGGAACTAAGGAAGGAGAGAGCATTCGGTGGGGAATGGCTGCAAAGCTGACAGCAAAGGCTAGAACTGGCCAAGGGAGAGAGGGCTTCTTGAAATTCTCTGTGCTCCAGCCTCAAGCCATGGAGACAGGTTACAACATCACTGGTGGCTTGCTGGCTGTATCCAGTCACTCCCAACTTAGAATCATAGAACTGCTTTGGTTGGGAAAGCCCTCTGAGGTCATTGAGTCCAACCATGTTTAAAATACCTTCCCCTCTATAAACTCTTCATACAGAGAAGCCAAACTATGCTTAAAGTGGTCACAGCTGGTGCTGGTTTCTACAGCAATTTGAAGACAGCCTCTTGGGCAGATGGATGCTACTCCACTGGCAAGTGGCAGCATGCTCAAGGCTCAAGTTGCTGTATTAGAATCATAGAATTGTTTTGGCTGGCAAAGCTCTCTAAGATCATCCCAAACCAACACTAAGCCATGTCCCCACAGTGCCATGGCCACACATTCCTTGAACAGCTCCAGGGGTGGGGACTGCACCACCTCTCCCTGAGCAGCCTGTTCCAACCCCTGACCACTCTTGCAGCAAAGAAATTTTCCCTCATCTCCAGCCTAAACCTGCCCTGGTGCAACTTGAAGCCATAATTGGATGACTTCCTTCATGGGTGATTAGCAAGGTACAGCTGGCTGAGAAAAGACAAGGACAGAAGGCATGAACCACAGCAGATAAGAGGAAAGGAGACCTGCTGCTGTAAATTACAGGGTGCTGTGACATGCTGGGGAGGAAAAAGGTGAATTCCTGAGTCCTCAATCAGTGCTTCCTATAGTGACAGACAAAAAGACAAAGCTGTGTTTTGCAGCAGGTAGCAGTTTCTGGAAGACCACCACACCCTACTTGCACAGCTGAGTCCTTGCATATCATTGCATCTTTTCCTTCGTGTGACTTACATTCACACAAACCTCTGCAGCAGGACCTGAGCTTCAGCGGCCCTGGGAAGCCAGAACACCTCTGCCTCTGCATGGCATAAACCCCAGGAAATAAATTTGTCTGCCCCAGCAAAGCTTTTCTTTCTCTTGGCTCACAGAGTTCTCTGCTTTTCTACAGCTTCAAAAGAGCAGCAGATCTTCAAGCATGAAGCTGCTGCTTCTCCCTTGTTCTGTGCACAAGAAGTTTAGCTTCTGTGGGCAGGATAAAGCTGGGTGTGCTGGGGAGTGATCCCAGACAGAAGAAGAAAGGTTAGTTGCTAGGAGCCAGTTACTTCAACCTTATGCTCTGCCCTTTCCATGACAGAATGAGATTTCCTCTCAGTTCACCTTGTCCTCTTCTCCAGAACCTGACCTCAAGTTTCCACTGCACACCAGAGTGCTCAGGGGCTAGATGCAGCTGTGCTGAAGTGGAAGGTCCCATGGGGCTCTATTTCCCACCAGGGATTTTTTGGTTTTGAGCACAGAACATCAGCTACTTCCAATGTGAAAGAAGCAGAAATGTGGATTTACTTGTCCCAGATTCCCTCTGATTTACACAGAGCTGTGAGTTATGCAGGAATTTGTGGCTGGCCTGATCTTGCTTACTTTTTAAGTGGTAAAATCTGCAGGTTCCCAATCGCCACAAATCACACTCTGGTGAGGACTAAGTTAACAGGGCCTGCCAACAGCTTGGGAGGACAAAACACTGTGATCAAGTGTTCCCAGAGGGAGCATAGGAAAGCTATGGGATATATGGAGGCATCATAGAGCCCTGCAGCTCCTCAGCAGCCAGGCACTGACACCTCTGCAAACACAGCCTGGCTTTGCAGACACCATCACATAACTTCCCAGAACTGAACCTTAAGAGAATTGGAGTGTCCAGAAATTGGCTGTGAAAAACCTTCTCTGATACTGCACCAAGTGTTCCCTCCACAGACCTAACCTGAAACTCATTCTTCACCCGACTGCAAACCTCAGTGGTTAGCTCAGCAGAGGGAAGAGGTGAAAGAAAGGGCAGCCTGGCTTTCCTCAAATGTGCTAAAAGGACCATTTCAGTTAAAGAGATAAAAATCATTGAGGCTGGGCATAAAAGACTGAAAATAAAATCCAAACCCCACCCACGACCTGCTTTGATGTCAAGAGATTTTGGTGTGTGCAGAATTAAGTGCTTTGGAAATCATTTAGATGCAATCAAATCATCTAGAAATCATCTAGGTACAATAAAAGCCTCTGAGCAGCCTGCTAGGCAATGACAAGAGTTGTCACTGTCCTCCTAGCTGGGCCCAATTTGAACTGCATCCCCCCCAGGGCACTTCTCAGAGACCATTAGCACTGCTGTGATTCAATGAGAAACTACCCCTCAGGACTAACAGACTTCTAGAAGGTTTAGCACAGAAAGGAACTTAATTTTTTTCATCATTTCTTGCTGGCTGGAAACCATTTTGCTTCATCAAACCATCTTTACAGTTCCTTCAAAGGGATTAGCTGGACAAGAAATTCATTGAAGTCAAAGGCATTGCCAGCTGAGTCATGAGTTCATCCCAGACTCATTCTCCCTACAAGTAACTCTTCTGTCTCATGCAGGCCTGGAGCACAGCCCTGTGAGGAGAGGCTGAGGGAGCTGGGGGTGTGCAGCCTGCAGCAGAGGAGGCTCAGGGCAGAGCTCATTGCTGTCTGCAGCTGCCTGAAGGGAGGCTGTAGCCAGGTGGGGTTGAGTTCTGCTGCCAGACACCCAGGGACAGAACAAGGGGACACAGCCTCAAGCTGTGGCAGGGAAGGTTCAGGCTGGATGTTAGGAAGAAATTCTTCACAGCAAGAGATATTGGCATTGGAATGGGCTGCCCAGGGTGGTGGTGAGTCCCCATCCCTGGAGGTGTTTAAGAGGAGGATGGCTGGGGCACTTAGTGCCATGGTTAGTTCATTAGAAGGGTTAGGTGCTAGGACTTGATGGTCCTGGGGGTCATTTCCAACCTGGATAATTCTGTGATTCTGTGAAAATGTAGCAGGAGTCCCAGTGAGGCTCCAAGGGTGACCTCTGGATGTCAGTCTGTGGGTGCATGGAGAGCTTTCCTCCTGAAGCTGTGACTCATCAAGCGGCTCCCACAGAGGCAAACCCTCCTTGAGCAGCATTGCTCCTCTAAAAGCGCTGCTAGTGGTGGCAACCTCTGTCCAAGGTGCTTGCTCCTTGCACCACCCTCCTCTCTCCCCTCCAGCAGGCCAGCCCAAGGACCTGACCCAGCAGAAATGCAGCTTTCTCGGGTAGTTTTCCCTGATTCGGTTCTCTCCGTGGTTATCCAGCAGGAGGGTGTCTAGCAAAGGTTGACACCTGCTTAAGCTGGCTTAAGAATTGCTAATTAGAGGAGAACTCAGTTCCCTCTCGAAGAATTAGTCTTTGCCACTTTCTGAGCACAGATCTCAGTGCTGCTACCTCAGCTCTAGGTTGTCTCTCAGTTACTCAAACTGCACTTGCCCTAGAGGCAGGAGTGGGATCTACTGAAAGAGGATCCAGTGCATCTCCTCGCCAAGGAAGTGCAATGCCTGCAGAGCCATCTGGAAGTGTGTGATGTTCATCTGCCATATCCACTCTCACATTTCAGCACGGTTTAATAGGAAAGCCATGGGGGAAGTTCTGCAAGTCAAAGGTAATTCATGTAGGAGCATGAACAAAGCACCCCGAGGTAAGGCAGCCTGCAAGCTTAGGTTGCTCTCAGCCTACAGCCAGTGCTGCAGAACACATTCACAGCAGCTCATCCACTGCTGACGTCTAGTTAGGAGCATTTCCACAGACAGCAAGCCCTGTGCCACTGCTCCTTAGCACAGGATAGCTACACCACACAGCTGATTCAAGGATCCAGTCTCATGAGGACCCTGGCACAACTGCAACAGTTTACCACAGCCAGAGAGTCAGTCCTTGAGCTCTTGGGGTGGTTTTTCCTTTGGAAGAAAGAGAGAAGCAAGCCTTGCACTCTGCACATGGAGAGGGTGCAGTGCTCAGAGGTCCTGGAGGAGAGAGACTTGTGCTTTGAAAGATGAAGAAAGGATGTGAGTGCAGCCCCTGGAGATGGACCCTTTGCTCTGGGCTTGAGCCTGAGCTCCACATGAGCAAAGTGACAAGAACACTTGCCACTAAGAGCTGCCAAGGCAGGGTGCTCTAGTCTCTAGCCAGCTTTTGGAGAAGGGCAAACCAGTACTGCCCTGCCCTTTCCTTACATAGCTTTACAAAGGCTGTTTGTTCCTCCTGCTTTTAAC
Organism: Pogoniulus pusillus; assembly: GCF_015220805.1. Taxonomy (NCBI): domain Eukaryota; kingdom Metazoa; phylum Chordata; class Aves; order Piciformes; family Lybiidae; genus Pogoniulus; species Pogoniulus pusillus. The sequence continues at coordinate 1,208,811 of NC_087296.1, forward strand.
CAGTGAGCAATGCCTTTTTCCTAGGGGACACGGGGTCTGTTAGCGGGGAGAACCAGTCTGAGGAGTGAGAATGCTGCTGTTGCCAGCAGTCCATGGTGCTGATGGAGAGATTTATACTGGAATATGGTCAGTGTCCTTAGCCTGCAGCTGGAATGGATTACTCCCAGCGCTTCCCGAAAGGTCAGTTGGTGCCTTTCTGTGTCAGCATTGCCAAGGATTTATGGGCAGCAAGGAAAGGTCAATAATGCACACAAAATGGCCTGCCAAAATGAGCTGTGTTCTACTAGTGGGTTGTTGCCCTACAAAGGTCCACTGAACTGGAGACAACACAGAGCAAACCCACTCATTAGCTCCCCATCCCGTTTGGCAATTGCTCAGCACAGCTCAGGTCTCCTGCTGAGCTATGAGAGAAAAAAAAAAAAAGTGGTGCTAAAAGTCAGAATAGGGAAATATTTCCTATATATCTTCCTCATGGCCCATTTTTCTTTCATGTGCTTGCCCATAATAAGGTAGTGTTCAGTGGGTTTTCATGGGTGTCCAGGGTCTGCATGTTAAAGAGAGCTGATCCTGCACTGAGATATATCTGCCATTTGACGTGATTGCACTGTGGAATCCTTAACCCTGCAGTGGCTTCCTCCACAAGATGCTGCTGCCTATCTCCTGAGAGGTTAAGGAAGGGAAGAAGCGTGGCAGGTTGATACTGTGAGATTATTCTTTGTAATGACTGATGGGAAAGGCTGGGCTGTGTTGTCACATTTTACAGCAGTAACCGACAATGGCTGCACACGAGGAACAGAGCCCAGAGATAAACTCCTCCCTGCCCCAGCATCCAGATTGCATCCAGACCATCACATGTATTAGCAACTGTCTGACCTAGCCTTCATCCGTTTGGACCCAGTTAGCTTTTGGCTCGCAGTCAAAACCTCCAGCTCTAGCAAATACAGAAGAGGAGGACTGTCTGAGTTGCCTGTCAACACCCGCAGGAACGCAGCCAGCTCCGACCCGGCGCGGCCGCGCTTGGCACGCAGCGCTCCTTCTGCCGCGCTGCTGGTAGCACCACCCTCGCAAGTGCCGCTCCAAGGCAGCGGCCTCCGAAGCAGAGATGTGCCAGGAGCAGCCAGCTCCTCCCAGGGCAGGGGCTCGCCGAGGCTCGGCACAATCAGCTGCTCCCAAGTTGCCGCTTCCCCTGGCGCAGGCAGACAAACCGCAGCTCCTCCTCTGGAGCCAGCCGAGAGATCCAGCAGAAAACAACAGAGTATTGTTCCTCCTGAAATCCTTCACCGTTTCCTTAGGCGTTTGACTGTCTTCCCCTTCAGACTTTTCCTGCCTCTCTCTGAGCCTCCCAAAAGGGCATCCCGATCTGACCTGTAGCCTTAGCTGAGGGGGTAAGCAGCTGCAGCTGCTGCGGGGTGACTTGGTCACAGCTGCAAAAGACACTGGCTTGGATGGGATTCTGACCTGACTTTTTTGAGGGTGAGGGAGCCCTGGAGCAGGCTGCCCAGAGAGGTTGTGATGTCCTCCTCTGGAGGCCTTCGAAACTCGCCTGGATGTGATCCTGTGTAACCTGCTCTAGGCAGGAGGGGCTGGGCTCAGTGATCTCCAGAGGTCCCTTCCAGCCTCTGCCATTCCATGATTCTATGATTCTGTGGTGTTCTGACCAGGGCCTCAGATCAGGCAGCAGCAAAATGGAGAGAATAAACATGGGGAGAAGCTAATTTTAAATCTGAGGAGAGGATTTGGGTTTGAGTTTTGCTCATCACTGGGCTTCGTTCCAGTTTTAATGCAATAGAATTTCTCTCTCATATTTCCACATTACGTCTCCATCTTTCATTAAAGCAGAGCCAGAAAAGCACTTAAGCACATGCTTAAAACTTCAAAATGCATTCTGAAGCTATTGCCTAATTCCTGTGATATTTCTGTTCATTGGGGGTCTTCACAAGTTCAGCCTAATACTAGAAATTGGCTTTGATTTAGATAAAAGCATTCTTGTCCCAAATGAGGTCAAATACAACAAGGCCAAAACCTGAAACTCTCACATATGCTGGGGGAGACAGAGACTATCATTCTTCACTGCACTCATGAAGTTAAAGCATTGACCAGTTAGACACCATATGAACAGAAAGGGAGAGCTCCTGGGGCTTCCTTTCTGCAGACAGCTGGCCCACTTGGTAGCCCATGGGCTAGGCTGGCTCAGGCAGTAGCATCAAGAGCAATGACTGCTTTCAGCAGGTTGATTTGCTGTCCAAAATGAGCTTTAGTGGCTCTAAAAGAGGCATCCTAACTGTTCTCCAGCCCAGTTTTTCAGGGCAGCCCTGAGTCTTTGTTGCTATCACTGGTTTGCCTTTGCCAAAGAAAAGGCATTTTGTAGTGGAGGGTGTTCCCTCGGTTCCTTCCCCCCATGGCTTCACATGGAAGTGCAGGATTTCATGGGATCACAGAATGGTTGAGTTGGAAGGGACCTTGAAGACCATCCAGTTCCAACTCCCCTGCCATGGGGCAGGGACAGCTCCCACCAGCCCAGGTGGCTCAAGACCTCATCCAGCCTGGCCTTGAACACTCCCCAGGGAGGCACAGCCTTGAACAGCCTAGGCCACTTGTTCGGTACCTCACCACCCTCACTGTAAAGAGCTTCTTCCTCATCTCCAGTCTCAATCTGCCCTCCTCAAGCTTTATCCATCCCCTGTTGTCCTGTCACTACAAGCTGTTCTAGTGTGAGGTGCTAGTGTGAGTATCTGGAACTAGATGACCCTTGTGGTCCCTCCCAACTCTGACTGATTCTGTGATTCTATGGAAAAGTCATTCCCCTTCTCTCCTGTGGTCCCTCTCAGGTCCTGAAAGCTGCTCTAAGGTCTCCCCAGAGCCTCCTCCATGCCTCAGCTCCCTAAGCCTGTCCCCATACTGGAGGTGCTCCAGCCCTCTAACCAGCTTTGTAGCCTCCTCTGAGCCCTCTCCAGCAGTGCCATGTCCTTATTTCCTAAGTAAACACTTCTGAAGAACAGACCAAATTCTAAACCCAGTAGTCTTCATGAGGAAGGTTCAGCTCCCAGAAAGCAGGAGCAGGTTATTAAAGCACAAAGGAACTCAGACCTCCAAAGGGATTCAAGCTGCTCTTTATGCCTTCCAGAACTCCTTGCTCTGTACCCTAAGCTCCCAGAGTCTGCTCCCTATTCTCACCTATTCTCTTCTCTCACCTGGGGAGTTAGGTAATGTCTGGCCCAACTACAATGGGGCCCCCACCCCCATTAAAGGCCTCCTCCTTCTAGAACAACCCTGTTTATGGATTCCATATGGTCCAGCATCACTGTTACCCTGGGTTCTCTGTCTCTCACTTTCCTCTCGTGCAGTGGAAGAGATGAGGTAACAGATTGTAAAGGAATGTGTTTGCAAGGCAGGACAGACATCTGCCCCTCTCCTCTGGAGCCTGCTGGCAGAATACACTTGTAGCTATTTTGCCAGTTTGACCCCAACACATCCAGGGCCTCTCGGCGCAGTTGTGTGTGAACACATCTCTCTGTGCAGGAGCGCAGCGCCGGGGCCGAGGTGGTCAACCCGCTCCAGAGGGGGCTTTGCAGTGTCACTAGCACAGTGTGCCCAGAACCTGCCTGACCTCCTTTGGGTGAGCCTGCCCTGGAAGAGAGTTTATTTGCACTGTCACTAGCACACTGTGCCCAGAACCTGCCTGACCTCCTTTGGGTGAGCCTGCCCTGGAAGAGAGTTTATTTGCACTGTCACTAGCACACTGTGCCCAGAACCTGCCTGACCTCCTTTGGGTGAGCCTGCCCTGGAAGAGAGTTTATTTGCACTGTCACTAGCACACTGTGCCCAGAACCTGCCTGACCTCCTTTGGGTGAGCCTGCCCTGGAAGAGAGATTGGACTCTGATTGCCAGAGATCCCTTCCAAGCCCTCCCACTCTGTGTGAGGAGTTATTGTCAGCACGGTTACAGGAGATGTTAAAGGTCTTTAAGGGAGGAGGTGACCTGCTCTTTCTGCAGCACTTGCAGGCCTGTTGTCTTTCCTCCTTTAAAGCCAATTACGCTTGCTTTGAGCCAGCAAGCCCTGCATGGCCTGGCAAGGCCAGGAAGAAGTGATAATTCCACTTGCAGAACTGAAGACAGAATGCTTTGTACATTCCTGAGGAAACCAAATCCACTCCAACCCAACCACTTAACTTGCCTTAGATCTGTGACAGCTTAAAAATTAGCAAGGAAGATTTCACCAATGAAAACCACCTGCTGCTTGATTTATGACAGCAGTGACCACAGTGGATGCTGTTGTCACAAAAGCTCATTTTGATCTCTCTTTCTCTTTTACACCACCTCAAGCCAGGAATATCTCTGGTCCATTTGCCACAGTTAGCTGCTGTAAAGCTGTATAGGGGTGGAAGGCTTCTGGCTGCCCTCCCCACCTCGGGCTGGTGCAGCTGAGATGGGGAACAGGTACAAAAGATGCAGACTGGTCCTTAGCCACATGCTTGGTGCCCTGTCAAGCTTAACAGCCTTTGGAAATCCATTTGCCTGCCTCATTTCATTGTCTGCCAGCCACAGGGCCACTGCTGAAAGGAAACAAAAACAGCATCTGACAGCACTTCTTCTCTTACTGGCACTGGGAAAAGGACATCAAAATACAACCCAAAGGCATCTGTCTTTCTGGGTTAGTTGAGAACAACCTCATCTTAATGAAGATCTACTTGATGTGCTTTAATGGAACCTGCAGCACAGAGTCTGACTGAAAGAGAAGTTCTTTCTTATATGCTCTTGTGTCTGTTCTCCTTCTACATACATCCAGCAATTCCCAGCCAGAATTGTCATTACTCTGCAGTTCTGTGAGCCACTTTCCTTTATTTCCCCCTCACAGGCACCTGAATGCTTCATGGCTTCATGTTTCTTTCCCTCTTCCTTCTGAAATCTCTGTAATCTAAACTGGATGATTAGAGGAGAGGAACATCCATCCTGTGAAGAAAGGCTGAGGGGCTTGGGGGGGGGGTGTAGCCTAGAGAAGGCTGAAGGGGATTCCAAGCAGTGCTGATTGACACTAGCAGGATGGGTGTCAGGAGGATGGGGCCAGTCTATTTCCAGCAGTGCCCAGCGACAGGACAAGAGGAACAAGCACAAACCTGAACATAGGAAGTTCCATCCAAACATGAGGAGGAATTTGCTTGCTTTGAAGGTGGTGGAGCACTGGAGCAGGCTGCCCAGAGAGGAGGTGAGGTCTCCTTCTCTGGAGACACTCAAAACCCACCTGGATGCCATCTTGAGTAACCTGCTGTAGGTGAACCTTCTCTAGCAGGGGCGTTGGACTCTATGATCTCCAGAGGTCCCTTCCAACCCCTACTTGTCCCTGATCCTGTGAGTTTATCTGCAAGGTCAGAAATAAAGGACATTTAAGTCCGTGGGCTCTCTGTGAGAGTCAAGAGTGTGCTGTGATTTTGGGGGCAGGTCTGGCCAAGGCAGCTCCGTGGTGACTGCAGCAGCCAGCCATGGCTGTGTACTTTGCAGGCAATGGAGGTGTTCGGCTGGCAAAGCATTCTGCATGCTCCAGAAGGGGAAGGCCTTAGGAAGGCCATGTGGAATGTGGTAGAGTGGGAGGGGCACTGAAGATCTTAACCTAAATGCTCTCCTATAATCTCTGCAAAGCCTCAGAGCATCTCAGGTGCTTGTTATTATGTTCACATTACTGCTGCAGACCGACAGTAAAAGTGAATTGGAAGAGTGTGTTTGGAGCCCCTCAGCTACTGTGTGCTCACACCAACCAGCAGTTGGACCTCTGGTGCTTGTAGAGGCTGCTCACTGTTAGTCAGGGACTGGGTTTTGGACACTGCTTCTTACACTGTTTCATTTGGGTAAAGTCTTCTTTTCTCCAGCACCCTCTGTGCACTGTGATTTATGGTGTTCCACAGATGCCAGACCATTGAAATTTCCCTTCTGCTGCACATCATTTACTTCGTCTGTGGCAAATAAAAAGCTAAGTGCAATCCATATTGCAAATGCATGGTAGCAGGGTGAGTTTGCATGCTGCCTCCTTGCTCTTCTTCACCTGGGGAGGGGGAATTTATGTGGTCACTGGAGCAATGCCTGATGTGACTTGGGTTTGAAACCTAACTGTTTCTGTTTACATCGTCAGATGCAGATCAGCTTTCTCTGCCACCCTAAGTAATCCCCAAGCTGCAGCAAAAGGAAATCAGATGAACTGAAATACTGCAGCAAAAGGCAGGAGGCTGCTTGAAAACACATCTGTGATGTTTTCTCTTGTTTCATTCCTACTTGAGCAAGAAGCCCTAAATCAGATGATTTCTGCAGTAGAATTGAATCACTTCGCTGATTCAGACCCCTTGGTGTTGGAACATCTTTTATCCCAGTGACACTTTTATGTGGCCCATGCAGCTCTTGGCAAGTAACTTTCACTTGAGCATCCATGTTTCACCATATCAATGGGCATTTCCCTGGTGCAGGAGACCATGTCAAGGTCAGACACATAAAGCAGATATTCCAGCTGGATTTGAGTGAGCAGTGTCTGAGTGAACAATAAAACACACAGCTCTGTGAGCAGATAATCCCCTGAGCCTCGGCCCCCTGCTGCCTCATGTCTCAGTTTCCATGTCCCGATGCTGTCTAGGGAGAAAGCTCATGTCTGACATTGCTGAAGAGAGACCCTGGACTGGGTTGCCCAGAGAGGTAGTTGAGGCCCCAACCCTGGATGTGTTTAAGGTCAGGCTGGCTGACCAGAATCGGATGCAGTGCTCCAGGTGAGGTCTCACAAGAGCAGAGCAGAGAGCAAGAGTCACCTCCCTCCTCCTGCTGGTTCTATGATTTGAGGCAGTGCATTAATCAGACAGGATTAATTAACACACAGCCCCCGTGGGGTGCTGCTGGGGGGGGGGGGGCTTGGTAAAAACACAGAAGTCTTTAAGAACTTCCCTCCCCCCAGCAGGGCCATCTCGGGTGGGATGTTAAATGTGTGCTCAGCCACTGGCTGCAAAAAGTCACTTAAGCAAACACCGAAGCACCTTGCTGAAGGCAATTGCAGGCTGAACGCTTTCAGCTGCCACCTCTGCTCAGTGACCCTCTCAGGTCTCACAAATGGTCTTTTGGAATTCTGGGTCTTGCTGGTATTGATTTCAATCAGCAGCTTCTCCTAAGAGCCCCACGGTCAGACAGCCCTGCCAGAATCTCTGCTCTCCAGCCCAAGTTTTCTCTCAAGGTTTCTATTCACATTTGACATCCTTCAGCTGAATGACAGGAGAGGATCTGCTCTGCTTTTCCCTACCCACGTTTTGGGGTCGTTTTTCCTTAACTTATGGGTTTTTTTTTCAAGCAGGAGTAAATCTCTCTGCTTGCCCATGCTGCTCAGGACTCACACTGAGCTGCCTCAGCTGTGGCTTCCAAAATAGTTTTATGTTTCTGGCTGTTCTTTAGTGGGACCAAAATATTCTGTGAATGACTTCATTGCTGCCAAGATTTTAGCCCTGGCTGTTCAGGCTGCAGGCACCCCACAGGGTGCTCCCTCACCACCCAGATCCCCACACATCCCACTCACCCTTACCCACGTAACAACCTCTGACAAGCCACTTACCCCCATAGCACAGCCTGATGAAGGACCAAGGCAGCTTCTGCTCCATGCCAGGTTGCAGGAGCTGGTGCAAAAAAGATGAGGAGTGGGCAGCCTCTGTGACCCCACCACATCTGCCCCTCGTTAGAGGTTACACCCACTGCAGTGCACCACCTGAGGCACACAGCAAAGCAAGGTTGGTGGCAGAGACCTCTGTGTTGTGCTTGCACCTCCTGATTTCTGTGGCTCTTGGTGTAAATTAAAGCAGCCTGAAAGGCTTTTCCATGGCTAAGGTTCAGGACAGGGCGGGAGGAGAGGGGAGAAGTATTTCAGACAGTAAGAAAAGTTTCAAAGTTTGAGTGATTTTCTGGGGTTTTGCTTTGTTTTGTTTGTTTGTTCTCTTCTTGTTGCTGTCGGGGGGTTGTTTGTTTGTGGGTTTGGTGTTTTGGGGTTTGTTTGTTTGTGGGTTTGGTGTTTTGGGGCTTTTCTTGATGTGTTTTTTGTTGCTGTCATTGTTGTGATTTTGCTGTGGGTTTGTTGTTCTGCTTTGGAGCTTTTTTTGTTGTGTTGTTGTTTCTTTCCTTACATGAAGGAAGCTATCAGGAAATCCTCAGCAGAAGCTGGGAATGGATTCCTGCTGGCTGGCTGGATTGTGCCAAGGTCCATTTCAAGGTTTACTTCGAGTGAGCTTGCATCAGGTTGCCGTATGGAATTACTCCCTGCAGCAGGCTGACCTAGAGCAAAAGTGAACACAGCTGAGCTTGTTTACTAACCTCCGTAAGCGCTGCCTGCTTTGCATCTCCCCCACGCTGCACCTAATTCCTCGAGTCAGTAAGCACACACCAAGTTGAAAAGCCAGGTTAATGAGTAGGCCAAGTAGCTGGGCACAAGGCAGGCTGCTGGGTGGCACACGAAACACGCCCGTGGGCTAACGCTGCTGCCTCCGGCTGCTCTGCTCGCTGGCACCTGCAGGTGAGCACATTCACTGCTGCAGGGGAGCACATTCACTGCTGCAGGGGAGCACATTCACTGCTGCAGGGGAGCAGATTGATGGCAGGAAGCCGAAGCTGCTCAGCCAAAGACACCCAACCAGGCTCAGCTGGTTCGTGTGAGCAGCCTGTCAGATAAGCAGCCTCGTGGAGCTGTGGGCGCTGCTCTGGAGCCCCACTCGCAGCCGAGGAGCCTCTGGAGCCGTTCTAATGCTTTGCAGTTGTGTGGGGAGGTTAACTAGGAAGCGGCAGAGAAGAAAGGCTCTGCCTGGGTGATTAAAGGCAAGGCAGAAGCACAACATCCAAGCGCACAGTTGTGCCCTCCACCAGAACAGCCCGAACACCACCGCGGTATTTTTCACCTCGCTGCTACTCTCCAAATTGAAAACACAAAGGAGAACTTTCACTGCTCCTCTCCCCTCGCAGCCAGGGAAGAGACACAACTGTCCCACAGAGAAGGCAGACAAAGCCCAGCCCTGCTTCCTGAGGGATAATTCATAACCTGATGAAAGGTCTGGTGTCAAAATCGAGCCCAAGAAGCTTCAGATGAAAAATAGATCTGACTTCTGTTGGAACTGCCGTGCAGCCTCCACCCTCCCCATCCTGGGCTTCAGATGGCAGCAGAGGCAGAGGCAGGCAGCAAGAAGCCCGGCAGGCAGCGGGCAGAGTCCTTGCACAGGACGTGGCAGCGGCGTGGGCAGCTGGGGCCGGTGGCTGTTGGCTGGCATGGGCACAGGAAGGTGCCAGGCTCGCAGGGTGGCAGGGCCTGGAAGGCACTCAGAGAGATGCCCACACGATCCAGCTCAGGGCACACAGGAGCACAGCCAGACAGGCCTGGAAAGGCTCCAGAGAAGGAGACTCCACAACCTCTCTGGGCAGCCTGTGCCAGGGCTCTGGGACCCTTCCAGTCAAGAATTTCCCCCTTGTGCTGAGCTGGAACTTCCTGTGCTGCAGCTTCCATCTATTGCTGCTTGTCCTATCCCAGGGAGCAGTGAGCAGAGCCTGTGCCCCCCTCCTCAGATACTTAGGAACATTTATCAGATCCCCTCTCAGTCTTCTCTTCTCCAGACTAAGCAGCCCCAGGCCCTTCAGCCTCTCCTCCTCAGGCAGAGCTCCAGTTCCCTCATCATCATCCTCGTAGTCCTCCCCTGGACCTTCTCCAGCAGATCCCTGTTTCACTGATTTCAGCAGCTGGCTGCTGGCAGTGCAGGAGGACATTCCCACACAGGCAGGGCTCTGCCAGACAGGAACAGTCTGCCCGTGCAGCTCTGCTGGACAGTGTGGGAGGAAAAGCAGAGCTTCACATCCCTGCTGCCTTCTTCCTTTCCTTTCTCACCACTTGTGAAGCTGAAAGAGTGGAGGCTCTGCTCTGCTGAAAGCTGGGAATTCTCTGCTACTTTATGGGGTTTATTTCCCAGGCCCTAGTTTATGCTTTGAATTTTATCTTGTTCTTGTTAGAGAATATTTCATTTGCTGATTAAAAGGAGCACAGATAACAGGTGAGCAACACAGATGACGTGAAAAAAAGGATGAAGCTGAGGATAGCTTGCTGTAAGATGAACAAATTAATCATCATAAATGCTTCATTATGTGCATGTAATTTAACCAATTTTCAGTCTCCTTCTCAGGTGCACCTGAGTGCAGCTTTTTTTGCTACTTTCCAGCACAGGAACATGTTCTCTGCTCTCAGTTTTCATCTTTATGCTCTGTTTGCAGGCCAGGAGTGATGGCGTTGTGCAATGCAGCTAAAGCAGTCCCCGTAGTTGGTATGCTGAGCTCATCTATCATCTTTTGTTGAGCCTTCCTGAGCAGTTCATCACCTCCATTCCCTCAGCCAGTAGCTTTCCTGTGGCACAGCTAATGCCTGGGAGGAGAAAAAAAAGATTGTAGAGTCCTCGGGCTGGCGTTTACAGCAGCTGTGTAAAGAAGGGAAACAGAAAGGGGAGGCTGAGGGACGGAAACTGTAGCCAGAGAGGCATCCTCCTCGTGAGAGGGAGAACATGAGCTTCAGGGTCAGCAGAGCCCACTTGCTGAGCAAGCTGGGTGGCAGAATTGGTGCAACCACAGGCCAGGGCTTGGGGCAGGAGCAGGAAAGGGAAATGGAAGAGAGACTGCCTGAAGGAGCCACAAACGAAGGGAGCGAGGGAGGAGGCAGTCAAGGGCTGTGGGCAGGGAGAGGAGGCTGAGGGGAGGAGCAGGCTTGGCGAGGGCCAGGAGCATCTGTTGCCTGCACTCTGGACCACAGTGCCGAGCGTTGTGTGCATGCTCAGGCAGACTCCTCTGACAGCCCTGAAGCCAGCAGGTAGCCTGCAGGCTGCGGTGGAGTCCCTCTGAGTGCCACAGGCACAGCAGCAGCAGGCTCCTTGTGACCTCCTGGCAGAGAAGCTGCATTAGATGGAATTGCTGCTGGTCACCATATGGGGAGAGAGGAAGTTGCTGATGGTATTGCACACTTGCAGTGGCCATGGCAGCAGTTTTCTTTAGTGCAGAGCAGTTCACCAGTGAGCAAATTCCCCATCTCTGCTGCCTGCTTTGCTCTCAATCCTGTGGATGGAAAATGTGTGAGCAGCAACTTTCCCAAGGAAGCTGCTTTCTCACCCAGCCACAGCAGCAGGCTTCACTGCCCTCTGGCATCAGCAATCTCATTTTAGTTCACCTGCACGGAAGAGCCTCAAGGAAAACAATAGAGACGCTGGGGTGTGACAGCTCAGAAACTGGAGCAGGAAGTGAGAGTTGTGCCCCTGAACCCTTCAGCTCAGATGAACCCAGAACACAGATCAGGGAAGGGGTGCAGTGGCCAAACTGGCACAGAGAAGCTGGAGAGGGACAATTTACAAAGGCATGCAGCAGTGGGATGAAGAGCAATGCTTTGGGGCCAGGGCAGGGCAGGTTTAGGTTGGCCATCAAGAACTGCTTTACTATGAGGGTGGTAGAAGGCTGGAACAGGTTACCTGGGGAGGTGTTGAAGGCCCCATCCCTGGAGACACTCAAGGCCAGGCTTGATGGGGCTCTGAGCAACCTCATCTATGCCTCTGCTTACTGCAGAGGGGTGGACCAGCTGCCCTTTACTAGTCCCTTCCACCCCGTGCATTCTATGACTGTGTCGCTGTGGAATCAATCAAGCCCAGGTACCAGCAGCATTCAGGTCTCAATGCAGTACAGAACTTCTCACCTCCTCCCTTGTCCTAACATTGCTTTTGCTTTAAGCATGGTATTTGAGGCACCTAGGAGGTGCTTCATCATGCTCCAAGGCCCCAAGATGGTTTAGCTGAGGCTCAGGAGTAGTTAGCTTCAAGAAACATAGAATCATAGAATCAACCAGGTTGGAAGAGACCTCCAAGCTCACCCAGTTCAACCTATCCCCCATCCCTATCCAGTCATCTAGACCATGGCACTAAGTGCCTCATCCAGGCTTTTCTTGAACACCTCCAGGCACAGTGACTCCACCACCTCCCTGGGCAGCCCATTCCAATGCCAATCACTCTCTCTGTGAACAACGAAAGTTATTAATAAAGTAGGCAATTAGTCTTAATTAAGCCCCTGTGAGTTGGCCCTTGCTGACAGAACAGTAATTGGGCAGATTGAGACACCACTCTTAGGTGGGCAAGCAGCACATTATCAGTATCCTTTCATATTGTGGCAGACATGATCCAAGATTCAGGCAGAATTTAGAACTCCTAGGAATTAAAATCAATTATTTCACCACCCCCAAGAAATGCATTCATACAAATGAAGCCCTGAAAATAGATCCTCTACAGGACAACCCTGAACCATGCAGAAAACCAGACCAAAAAAAGGAAGAAGGGGGAAAAGAAAGAAAGAAAGAAAGAAAGAAAATGGCATATTGGTAGCTATATTTTAAACAACCAAACCCCAAAAATCTTCACATAATAAATACATCTTATGCACATTAACTTCAGATTTACTTCAGAAAGCTATTTACAATATAAATAGTTATAAATGGGGGAAACACTTTGCAAGATGCTGTATACAGAGCTAAATTGTCTCTCCTACGTTACAGTCCAAAGGAAAAACAACCTCGACGTACAGATGCTTATGCTACAGTGTCACCAGCCCCTCCGGCTGGCAAGGCGTGGGGCTGGAAATGCTAGCGACCCACCGCTGCCTCTCCGCTCCCCTTCCATAGACGTAGCCCACGGCTGTAAAGCCAGCAGGAAATGCTCCATTGTGCCTCAAGGGCTTCTTTTCCCCACAATCTTTTTAGTCAGGAGTGAGATATTTACCTTGGGGAAGGAAAAGAAAGGGGGAGAGAGAGAAAGAGAGAAAGAGAGAAAGAGAGAAAGAGAGAAAGAGAGAAAGAGAGAAAGAGAGAAAGAGAGAAAGAGAGAAAGAGAGAAAGAGAGAAAGAGAGAAAGAGAGAAAGAGAGAAAGAGAGAAAGAGAGAAAGAGAGAAGAGAGAGAGAAGAGAGAAAGAGAGAAAGAGAGAAAGAGAGAAAGAGAGAAAGAGAGAAAGAGAGAAAGAGAGAAAGAGAGAAAGAGAGAAAGAGAGAAAGAGAGAAAGAGAGAAAGAGAGAAAGAGAGAAAGAGAGAAAGAGAGAAAGAGAGAAAGAGAGAAAGAGAGAAAGAGAGAAAGAGAGAAAGAGAGACAGAGAGAAAGAGAGAAAGAGAGAAAGAGAGAAAGAGAGAAAGAGAGATAGAGAGAAAGAAAGAGAGAAAGAGAGAAAGAGAGAAAGAGAGAAAGAGAGAAAGAGAGAAAGAGAGAAAGAGAGAAAGAGAGAAAGAGAGAAAGAGAGAAAGAGAGAAAGAGAGAAAGAGAGAAAGAGAGAAAGAGAGAAAGAGAGAAAGAGAGAAAGAGAGAAAGAGAGAAAGAGAGAAAGAGAGAAAGAGAGAGAGGAAGGGAGGGAAGGAAGTTACAGTGTCTCAGAAAGTCCTTCTCCTGCTAGACTTGATTTCCTCACAAGTGGAAGGGTGCCAATGTTTTATGCTGTGTGAGCAAGATGATTTCTTGCCTTTCTAAACTGCCCACTGGATTGGCAGCTGAAAAGAAGGTGTAGATATATCTATATCAATGCATGCAGTCCAAACTGCAACAAAAACCCATACTTTTCAACTGTGTTTTGAACCCTTAGAGAGTCAGGAAACCTCGAGCACTCTGTGTGAGAGAGAGGAGTCAGAGGGGGAGCAGCAGCAGACAAAGCTTTGTTTTCTTCCCACATTTGATCTTTGCTTTCAAATAGAGCTTCAGAGATGGAGTCATAAATTACCTCTTTCCAAAGAGTGATGTGTTGCTAGCAACACAGAGCCAGATTTAGGCACAGAACCAGCTGAATGCCACACTGAAGCTTAACCTCACTTCATTTAGTATCATTTTTTTCCACTATCGAATGCTGTGAGCAACAGCAGCCACACCACTGCTCTGGCCACCCAGAGCACTGCGTGTTTTGGGCTTAACAACAGCTTAACCCCGCAGCTAGAGCTCCAGCAGGCTTTACCAACACCAAACTGGAGGCTCACAGAGAAGCTTTTGGCTTTCCTCTTGCTGGGTTTGGGGGTGTTTTGGAAGGGGTTTAGCTCCTCAGGGCATACAACTGAAATGCTGAACCGTCCATGCTAGCTGCAGGCACATCAGACAGCTCCTCCTCTGCACTGCGGGGCTGAGCCGGTACACCTGTGGGAAAGCATCTCCATTCCCCGCTGTCGCTGGTGACTAAGGGCTGTGCTTTCTTCTGCTTAGGCGCAGCTCACCGACAGATCAGAGCCAGAACACATTGCTGGCAGCCATTAACTACAGCCACCTTAAACCAGACATGGCCTGGTCCCTGAGCTGGGTGCTGCAGCCCCCATTGTGCACAGCTCTGCCTGCAGAAGGTCTGAGACCAAAGCGTCTGCCACAGCTTTGTCCCTTGGCTGAGAGGTGAGCTGACCTCTGGAGCAGCCAGGCTGACTCTCTGGGGTGGCTGCCCCTTTTCCAGAAACTCTCTGCAACCCTTTCTTTCTCTTTTTCCAACCCAGGATGTTCACCTTATTTACATGACAGCTTTTAGAAGTATTTGGCACAGCTGCTTTCGTCCCATTTTGTCAGTTGTCTCACCTGATTTGCAGAAGGAAGACACAAAACAACAACAGAAAAGAGACAGAGAGAGAGATGATATCCTTGAAGGATACTAAATGGAGATTCAGATTAAAAACATAAATGTAATGGGCTAAAAAAAACCAAACCAGGTTTGCTGTCATATTGCAAAGTAGCTGTAACCTGCAGTGAGCCCATAGGCTGTAACTAAGCCTGCAAACTTGCTCTCACCTAGCACACAGCCCAGCTTCACAACACTCAATGCTTTCTGTCAGCTAAGAGGAAAATCCTGGCTGTGTAAAGCAGCAGGATGGCAAATTAGCTGACAAAAGGCATCCGTCGCCAGCAGCCTGCACTGAAGTGCCAAGATGTGCCAGCTGCTGGAATGGCAGGAGGGAAGAGAGCATCAGCCCTGGCCTGTGCATTCCAGACCTCTCTGCTGCTGAATCCTGTTTCTCACAGCGCATCTGGCTGGGATTTGTCATCGTAGTGGACTGCGACTGCTGAAAATAGGATAAATGAGTGCAGTTTGGGAAGTTCTATTTTGGGATCATAGTAAATAGGGATGGGGAATTTTTATTGCATAGGCTTTCTTCCTAGCTGGACTCACACAGAGTACAAGCCACTCAGATTGTGCCTGCTGGGTTTGCAAAGCAGAAGGGTTTCAAAGGTGCCTGGCAGAACGCAAGCACAACGGTGCCCAAACTGTCATTTCCTGACTGCTTGTGGCCACCAGGCCACAGGCAGGGAACTGCAGCTGCTCTGCAGAACTCTGTTGCCTCTTGCTGAAAAGCTTGACAGTGAGAGTGTGTGGTGAGCCCAAGGAACTCAGGTGCTGACAAAATCCCACTCATCTTAAGAGCTCAGGAGATGCTTCTGTAACACAACATAACATTGACAATCAGAGTTAGTTTTATAGGTACTAGCAGGGATGACACCAGGTACCTGACTTCCCTTGCAAATTGTGTTTTCATGCTGTACAGTGAGGCTCCCAAGACAAACTTCTTTGTATTCTTCCTGGCAATAAATGAAATAAATATGTATCCAGAACTAGATTTATCAAAAATACTTTCTGCTTCCTGTGCTTTAGGAATATATACAATGGTTGGGCTGAAAGAAGTCATTTTTGGTCCGTTCCTTCCTCTGAGTTAGCAGTTGTCAATGTTTTTCTTTCCCTTATTTATTTGTCTGTTGTTTGTTTTCTGTTGGGTTTGGGAGGGTTTTTTTGCCTCTTCAAGCAAACAAAAGTCCTGAGCTGCTCTTTATGACTTTTGTTGTTCATTTGGCAGTTAGACAAATAAACTTCTGGCCAAAGAAATTCGTTCTCTCTTTGCCTTGGCTAACGCTCAATGCCCTGTCTCATTTCTGCTGCTAGATCAAATAGCTTCAGACCACTCTTTCTCTCTCCTCTGCACAGAGCTTGGTGCACAGCAGTGCCATTCCCCCTTCTTCTTTTCCCTCACAAAGATGACAGAGCCAGTTTATTTTAAGTTTTTATTAGAGCTTCCAGTCTCTTTATCTTTTTGCTGAGCTCTGTTCCACCTTTGCTATTCTGAGGTTTGGATAATGAGGACCAGACTGTGTTGTTCTGCCTTGTGCCCAATGTACATTTCACCAGGAGCGATCAACAAAGGTTGCTCACGGAGCAAGGTACTACTCAAGTCAAGATTCACAATCTGCCTTGGAGGGAGCAGGACTATGCACAACAGTCCAAGTTCAGAGAGGTAATTTCCTCTGCTTTCAAGTGCATCTCTACTTATGATGTTATTGTTTAGCTTTTGCTTCTGATTAGTTTTATTTGAAAATAAGATATTTTTAACCCGCTCATAGCCTGCTGGTTTAGATTTAGGCCCACTGATGATTCAGGCCCATATGTTGAGCTCCCTAATGGGACAAATGAAGCCACATTTAATGCTAATCTCATTTCAGTAATCACCTCAACTCCCACCACCTCCACACTGGTGTGATAGGGAGAGGTGGTCCTGCTCCTGTGGCACTTGGACACTTCATCTAAACACCAAAACAGAGAAGGGCAGGACCAGCAGGGATGCCCCCAGATGCCCCAGCTGACTTTCTTTTAGCACATGTTTCTTGTTTACTCTTTTCCAACCAATTAGTGCCTCTCTGTTCATGAGGTCATTAAAAACTGCAAAGCATTTCTCTGCCTCCTTTGATGTCTCCTGTGACTGTAGGACAGGCCCTGAGACTATCAGCACTTGACACAACTCAGCTTCTCAGAACCCTGACTCCCCTCAGTATTTTATGTATGCACTTAGGATGGACTTTGACATCCCTAATATCTTCTGATGCTCATTAGATCCTCTGCTGCAAGCAAGAAAAGAATGCACAGCTCTTCCTCCAAGTCACACCTATTATTTTCCTCTATCTCAGACAGAGGAGTTACAATTTCCTAAGCTTTCTTAATTTACTCCAAAACTTTATCAGGACAAACCACAAGAGAGGCTTTGCCTATTCCCACCTCTAAGTTTGCACTTATGCAATTTCTTTTGTATTTTACAGCAAAATTCCCACAATTCTATTGAGTTCCTCCCGTGTTTCAAATTCATTCTTAACTATTTGGCCACTTAAAACAACTTTTCCTTGCTTTATAATCATTACTATAGGGCACCCATAACCATGGGCTTAAATGTGTGTGCTAGCCTGGACCACTCCTAATCCCAGCCTGTTTCTCCCAACATTGTTTTTTCCATTTCACTCTATTACCCACCCAGAACATCCATAAACATGAGGACAATCTCCAACCTCTACATCAAGATGGCCAAGCCCCATGTACTCCTCAAAACCCTGCTGAGAAAGGCTCTCTTTCTTTCAAATACAGCAGCAATAAATACTTGATCCTGCTAATGATAAGGACACTGCTCACTGGACTCATTGCAGATCAAGCACCTGTAAGCAGCTATGCCTGTGAGTACACAAGGAAATAACAGGAGTAGCTCTCTCTTCTTTCTTCCCTTTTCTGATTTCACCTTGATTAGCCATGGAAGCTTTTCACCATGGAACAGCCTGGCACACCTGGCCCCTAGGGAATCACCAGCCCAGCACACCTGGCCCCTGGGGAATCAGCAGCTCCCCTGAAACACACATTTTGATGTGTGTTTTGCAGGAACACCTCCCAGCTTTCTGTCCAGAAACAGTGCATAGCAGTTTGGTTGGCTGGGACCCGTGGGGCACACACAGTTCAGGTCTGCCCATGGCAGCATTTCCAAACAACCACCCCTTGCACAAGGTACAAAGATTGCTCTGTCAGCCTGCTCCAAGCATTCCCTGCCTAGACCTCTTCCATCCTTCTCAGCATGCATGGCACCAGCTTGGCATTTAGCTCCTTTCATTCTCACCCTGCCTGCCAGGGCATTTCTATTTTTTAACTTATCCCCCCAAGCCTCAAATTATTCTTTCTAGTGCACTGTGGTATATCAAATGCTGGTAATGACAAGGGCATGAAAACAGAGAGTATCTTCCAATTAGATCTCAAAGGTTATCTTTTGTTTAAAGGACAGAAGTTTTTAGACCACAAAAACAAAAGCGTCAGCTTCCGTTGGTGATTATAACAGAGGTGCCCTTGTGTCCTTGTGCAGGGTCTTGCTGCATCCTTAAGTGAGAAGTCACATCAAAGTGTGACCCGTTGCAGCCTAGGGAATAGTTTCTAATGGTCTCAGTGTCATATAGATGCTCCAGGGCATAGCCAGTCAAGGTGTAAGAGTGCTTGTCAAAGTACTGCCTGTGCGAGCTGTAGTAATTGGGGGAGGCTGCTGGGTGCTCCCCCGGGTTCTGGTGAGGGGACAGGTCTGAGTGCAGGTAGTCTTTAGCCAGCACCAAACTCGACTTGGATATTCGGTCAGAGCTGGGGCTGCTCATCCTCGAGAGCGTGGTGGGGCTGTTGTCATAGTCATTTTCGTGGGGGCTCATGATCTTCCCATCTCGTTGCTGGAGGTGCTCACAAGGAGGAGTGTTGGCAACCGTCGGGACGCGGCAAACGTCTCCTGCCAGCTGCTGCTGGGGGTAGCTTGCGAAGCAGAGGGCGTGCTTCTTGCCCGTGCCATTGATGGACACCAGGGGGTCAGGGGTGGCTTTCCGCAGCTGGAGTCTGTTCTCTTCCTCTTTGATCATTTGCTGGGTGGCTCGGATCAGAGTCTCGATTTTGCTGGGCTCATGTGGGCTGCTCTGGTATTGCTCAGGGCGGTATCGGTCGCCCGACTCACTGGCAGAGCCAGGATCAGGTGAGCTAACCACACTGTCCTCATCCCAGTGTCCTCTGCCTAGGAAAGAGAGAAAGGGGACAAGCACTGAGGCTGAAGGAGGTGAGAAATCTTGAAGAGCAAGATGACCCTTAAGGGCCCTTCTGACCCAAGCCACCCCAGGATTCCACCAAGTACTCTGAGCCTTGTTTTACAGAGAGAAACCTGAGGCAAGTGACCTGTAACCGAGCACCAAGAGTGCCCATGACAGACCTCTGGCTTGTCAGTGGCAGCTCCTGCTTTCCACTGTCTGCATAGGGAGCGAACATCACAGCTGAAAATACATGAAGAGGAGCTGCAAGCAGCTCAATACCAATGTCCACAGCTACCTGAGATGCTTGAGGGTAACCCAAGTACCTGCACAGGCACAGCAACCATGGAAGAAAATATTTTCTGCCCAAAGACAGCTCTCTGACAGCAACATTCACACAGTGTTGTCAAAACACTCCATTTGGAAAAGAACAAGATTTGGAACTGCCTGGATCTAGATGAGAACAGCACATTTCCAAGGGAAGCTGAAGTGTTCCTTTCCTCAGCAAAGTTCAAGTCAAGTCTACCTCAAAAGCTACCTGCAGGCTGAAAGCCTAAGACTTGATGTCACCATGAAAATGACTTTAGCACCTGGAATTAGAATCACAGAATCAGCCAGGTTGGAGGAGACCTCCAAGCTCAGCCAGTCCAACCTAGCAGCCAGCCCTGGCCAATCAACCAGACCATGGCACTAAGTGCCCCAGCCAGGCTTGGCTTCAACACCTCCAGGGATGGTGACTCGACCACCTCCCTGGGCCATTCTCTCTGCCAGGAACTTCCTCCTAACATCCATCCTATATCTCCCCTGGCACACCTGAGGCTGTGTCCCCTTGCTCTGTTGCTGGGGGCCTGGGCTTACAGCAAAAGCAAGCAACAAAGCTGAAGTTGCAGACCATTACCATCTGTATTAACTACCCTTAGGGAAGGGATGGAATAAGCAGTTAGCACCTCTGGATGTGTATCTCCTTCTCTACCTCTCGCACAAGCAGCTGCAAGTTTGTGCCGCTGTGCACTCTCTGGCACGGTGCCACTTCTGCCAAGCCTCCTCGTCTCTTACCATGGATCCTGTGTGCCGACGTGATGTGGGGCATGCTGTTTTCATAGGTTTCTCTGCTCTCAGGGGACGACTTGGTGAGAGGCAGTGCCGAACGAGACCCCCACCAGCTCTCCCGGCCCGGCTGCGGCGTGCCGAGGAAATAGCGACCAGCTTCACACCTGCCCCCGTCGCAGGCCTGCGTGTGGAAATGTCTGTCCTCAGCCAGCCTGGAGTGCTCCAGGGCAAAGCCGTAGCAGAGAGCGCCGCGGTCTGAGTACTGCCGGTAGGCGCAGGAGACGTCGTGGTGCTGGGAGCTGGGTCTGTCCGCGGGCTCCAGCAGCTGCGGGGAGGCTGTGTCGGTCAGGGGGCTCCCTCCCCACTGGCTCTCGTGGTCCGACTCGGATCGCTCCGTGGGAAATCCTGGATACTGCAAAACAAGGAGCAGTGGGAAGTGACCGTGCCCGGGGGCAATCCGCAGCTGCGTGCGCTGAAGGGGCAGTGCGGGGGTGGCAGTTTGGGGTCTGCCAGCATGCCCACGCCTGCACCTTCTGACTGGGCTCCAGGTCCTCCCCTGCACAAGAGCCCACAATGAGCTCACAGATTCATAGATGTGTGGGTTGGGTTGGAAGGGACCTTAAAGACCACCTGGTTCCAGCTCTCACGCCACAGGCAGGGACCCCTCTCACTAGCCCAGGATGCACAAGGCCCTGTCCAGCCTGGCTTTGAACACATCCAGGGAGGGGACATCCACAGCTTCCCTGGGCAACCTGTGCCAGAGCCTCCCACTTCTCACTCTGAAGACCCCACAGCTCTGTTGCAGCATTGGAACAAGGAAAATCCAGGAGCCCTTTCTCAGGAGAGGTTACTGCTGGCTGAAGCAGGCAGGGTGAGCATTCAGAACCCTCTCTTAGAGCAGGGTCCTCCCAAGACAGAAAAAAGTAGCCAGCAGGCAGCTGGAAGAGCAGAGAGAAGAGGAGCAGAAGTGTTTCTGTAGGGAGGAGCAAGGGTTCCACTGAATGGCACAGATGAATGGGTACTCATGAAAATGTTTCCAACTTTTGGGAAGGGAATGGAGAGAAAGAAGAGGAAGAAGAAGATGATGAGGGGAGAGAAAGAAGATGACAATGAGGGGAGAGAAAGAAAGAAGAAGAAGATGGAGAGAAAGAAAGACAACAAAGGGAGAGAAGGAAAGAAGAAGAAGGGAGAGAAAGAAAGAAGATGGGAGAGAAGGAAAGAAGAATGCTTATTAAACCTCCCAGGATTTAGCTCTCTCGTTTTTAAATCTTCTTATTTATTGGAACTGTCAAATTTCCTGGATCTCTCTAAATCAATTTCACCCATGCTCACGGAGGGGGATGAGGCCAGCGCCGGGCATGCTCCCCTCTTCAGTGCCGCACACTGGCGTCACAAATCAGCGCATTACAGCATGAAACCTCGGAACCCTCCCATTCCAGCGCTCACCAGCCAGATGCCTGCTCTGCCTCTGCTTTTAACAGCCATTAGACCTCTCTTCCGAAGGCAGGAGCTTACCTGCCTTTGCGCTACGCGGAGTTGCTATGAAACTCCTCATTATCAGCCAGCATCCAGGTTTTATGGACTTCAACTGAGAAGTGCTGACCAGATGTCTGCCTTGCAGCAACTGAAACCATCTGTGCGGCACCAGCAGTGGCTTGGCGTTTCCTGGGGTACTTCTGCAGTGCTGCAGTTGCTGTCTGGGAGCGCTGGTTGTTAACACCATCGCTCCTCTAAAGGGAAGCAGGCAAGGCTTGTGGCTTTGAGGAGCTGGGCTGGGCTTTGTTATCAGTTGTCAGGAGAACATCCTCAGGCAAAAATGCAGATGTGGAGGAGGTCAGCAAGTGAGGGTCACCAATACTCATGGCAAGGTTCTAGAGATCATAGAGTGGGTCAGGCTGGAAGGAACCACAGAGATCATCTACTCCAACCTCCCCACCATGAGCAGGGACACCTCTCAACTAGACTCAGCTGCTCAAGGCCTCATCCAACCTGGTCCTGAACACCCCCAGGGTGAGCGCATCCATAACTGCTCTGAGCAGCCTGTGCCAGAGTCTCACCACTCTCACACTGCAGAACTTCTTCCTCAGCTCCAATCTAACCCTGCTCTGCCTCAGCTTCCAACCATTCCCCTTTGTCTTGTCTCCAGACACCCTCATGAAAAGTCCCTCTGCAGCCCTCCTGTAGGATCCCTTCAGGCACAGGCAGGCAGCTCTAAGGTCCCCCTGGAGCCTTCTCTTCTCCAGGCTGCACACCCCTAACCTGTCCTCACAGCAGAGCTGCCAGAGAGCCTTTCAAATTGAAAAGTCTTAATTCCATTTTGCTTTAGCAGACATTCTCCTATGAATTCTGTTTGTAAAGGCACTTCAGGGTGCAATATAGCTGCTGTGGAAGGGAATTTCTCCATTTAACTGAAAATTTGCTCCTTTTTTCCCTTTTTTAATCATGAGCCCAAGCACAAAGGATTCAGTTGCAGAGGTCCTCATGCACCTAAAGGCATGGAGACCATTTCAAAGGGCACTGCTCATTAGCAGAGCTGCATCCTGTAAGGCCACATACCCATGGCATCAAGACCAGCAGTACTTCATGCCCACTCTTTGTGCTCAATGTAAATGATGATCATTTGAGATGTGACCTGCAGCAGCTGCTGGACCACGGCCAGTGTGGAATTAACAGAGTTGTGGCCAATGTTGGCTACCAGGGCTTGCTATGACTGCTTGCTCTTAAGGTACAACACAAGCAGACATCAGCAGAAAACACATCTAATTGCCTTTAAAGCCAACCAGATCCCTATTTAGCATTGTCAAGCTGCATCTCCCACCAGAGTCCTACCACTGCCCTTGTGGGAATCTGATGTTGACAGGTGGAGGCTCCAAATGCAGGCATGTGTGACATGCTGATGAAGGCAGGAATGAAAGGATGATCAGAGCTACTGCTGTGCTGAAATGAGAGTGGAAACTCTACCTCTCAAGTCAGAATTAGACTCCCATACATCAAGTGATGAAAGACCACGAGAAGTGGAATCAGATTTAATGAAGATTGTAGCCAATTGAAATCAGTGAATATATTGTTGGGTTGGTTTTTGCTGTTGTTTTCCCAATTCTAGTCCTGCTTCACCAGAAATGTTTTTTTCTTTCTGCTGATTTTTGACCCCTAGCGGGCAGAATTCATGATTTTGGGGACTTTGACAAAGCTGAACCATCAGACACAATGAAAACATGATAAAAGATTAGACAGGTAACAGGTAAAATCCCTCTGGGTGACTTCTGATTTGTCTTCTGGCACAAACAACAGCAAGGGATAAATCAAAGGTTCCCTCAGCTGGTACCTGGAAGTTAAATCACCACCCCTGGATACTAGGAATGCCTTCCAGAGTGCTAAGCCAGCGTGCCAGCACAGGGAGAGCACAGCAGTGGGGCTAGCAGTGCTGTAAGAAGGGTCTCTAGCCCAGCACTGATATCCTACCACATGTTCATCAGCATGCCTCAGTTTGTTAATGCCTCTGTACAGGGCAGCCGTGCCTGACACTTGACTTTCCTCAAGCCCTGGCTCAGCAGCAGTGGTGGATTGTGAGCTCTGAGGGACTGGAATGGATTCCAACCTTAACAGTTCTAAGATTCTACAATATTTGCACTCCAAGACAAACTTCAGGAGGGCTGAAGGGACAAGGAAGCAGGGAATGGTAAGTTCTATGGCCAAGCAAACCCTGATTTTTGAGAGCCCAGTGGAGTGTGGCAGGCTCATAAAGCAGTCTGCAGGCACTCCTGTGTGACCTGCCTTAGGTGACCCTGCTTTGGCAGGGCAGTTGGGCTGCCTGATCTCCACAGCTCCCTTCCAAGCCCTACCACTCTCTGGTTCTTTGAATTGAACTCTTTTTTTCAGGTGGCTTTCTTTTCCCTGACCTTCCATTTCTACAGGTGTATCCCTGCCCTGAGCACTCACTGTCAGACACAGCAACATCAGCCTGCTCCATGCAGCCTGCCAGATGTTCCAACAATAGCTGTTAGAGGGATCTCATTTTCTGGCAGCCTGCTCAGGTTTTTATCATTATAAACATTAAATACATAGTGAAACCCTCTCAGAGTCCTCTCTGCCATGAAAAACTTTCACTACACCACCATTAGCAGCTTTCCTCTTGATTTGTGTCCTAACCATGGGGGGGGGGGGGGGGGGGGGGGAGCCATCACAGATGCGAGCTGCATTGTGCTGAGAACATATGCATGCTTTTAAATCACTTTTATCTTACTTTTTTTACTAATGTAATCCTGAAATGTAAAATATGTTCTCTTTGCATTCACTGGTATAGGCAGAACAGATGGTGAAAGGCTTACATTAAAGTAATACAGCATGTCCATTAAAATAAGCCCCACTGCTGGTGACTCCTCACCAGATCAGGAGTTATGCTTTAACTATAAATAGAGGAGTTTGCTTTGCTTTTGAATATGCTGGAAGCTGGCAAAGCCTTGGGGTGCAGGAAGAAATGGGGGGGGGGGGGGGAACAAAACCAAGCAAAAAAAATGAAAACAAGCAAACAGCCCCCCCAAAAATAAAAACCAAAGCAAAACCCCACAAACAACCAAACAAAAACCCCAAAGCCCCAGCCAATCAAACCAAACCAGCAAAAAAAGGCTGACTATAAATTCAGCCTCATTCTGTTGTCTTTACCTCAGCAGGAGAACCACAGAATCAACCAGGTTGGAAGAGAGCTCCAAGCTCAGCCAGCCCAACCTAGCACCCAGCCCTATCCAGTCAACCAGACCATGGCACTAAGTGCCTCATCCAGTCTTTTCTTGAACACCTCCAGGGACAGAGACTCCACCACCTCCCTGGGCAGCCCATTCCAATGCCAATCACTCTCTCTGCCAACAACTTCCTCCTAACATCCAGCCTAGACCTGCCCTGGCACAGCTTGAGACTCTGTCCCCTTCTTCTGTTGCTGTGTGCCTGGTAGCAGAGCCCAACCCCAGCTGGCCACAGCCTCCCTTCAGGCAGTTGTAGACAGCAATGAGGTCACCCCTGAGGAGGCAAAGATAGAGCCCAAAAAGATGGGGTGCAAAATTAATCCAGATGATCTGTTTAGAAGAGCTAAAAAGAGCCCAATTTACCTCCAAAACTCAGGTGTGCTCATTAATGTACACCTGTAAGGGGAGAGGGAGGAGGCAAAAGGACAAGAGGTATGCACATTTAAATCCTCCAAGGGTCCCTTACCTCTGGGAGATACTTTACTCACTGGCATTATTTTACTACTAAGCTTCCTGCTCCCTTCCTCCAGCCAAGTCCAGGCTCCTGTGTAAATGAAGCCCCAGGACCACCTTTTCCAGTCCTGACCTCTCGAGTCTCTGACTGGCAAGCTCCAGGGGCTGCAGCCTGGGGGCCACGGGCAGCAGCAGCACCTGCTGTGTGCTCTTCACTGCAGCTTCTCTGAGCCTTTCAACAGTTTGTTCAGCGGTGGAGAAGGATGAGAGGGATGCAAATCCAAGCTGCCAGCCCTGCCCATGGTGATGTGTCATGATGAGTGGCACAGCCATTTCTCAAGATACTGGCAACTGGCAGAGCTGCTTCCCTTTGAGTGATGGTAACGAGAATGTGAGTGAAACTGGAGATGAAACATCCTAAGCTTCCAAACAACAATCCCTGATAAATCACCACTGCTGGTCCAGGATTTCTCCTGGTGACAGAGAGAATCATAGAATCAGGCAGGGTTGGAAGGGACCACAGGATCAGCCAGTGCCAACCCCCCTGCCTTGCCCAGGGACACCCTACCCTAGAGCAGGCTGGCCAGAGCCCCATCCAGCCTGGCCTTAAACACCTCCAGGGATGGGGCCTCAACCACCTCCCTGGGCAACCCATTCCAGGCTCTCACTGCTCTCATGCTCAACAACTTCCTCCTCACCTCCAGGCTGAATCTCCAGGCTTTGCTCCATTCCCCCAAGTCCTATCACTCCCTGACTGCCTGAAAAGTCCCTCCCCAGCTTTTTTGTAGGCCCCCTTCAGATTCTGGAAGGCCACAAGAAGGTCACCTGGGAGCCTCCTCTTCTCCAGACTGAGCAGCCCCAGCTCTTTCAGGGGATGCTGGTGACAGTCACCTTCAGAAAGCAAACTGACATGGGAGAAATACAGGTCTGCAGCTGGGACTGTCCTGGTAGCAAAGGAGGACTTCCAGAAGGATTGTGGCAGGACAAAGGATCACTTCAGTAAACCATGCACAGTAACCCTAAAAACTGGATTTAGTGCTGGTGCAGGGATCTTTCCCAAGTCTTTAAAGCAGTTTGATTACAAGTGTTTGATGTGGCACACTCAAGAGGAAGACCTCTCTAACAGCCCACAGAAATGCCTGTGAAGAGTGGTTAAAGCACAAGAGCTGTGGACACCTCTGGACAATCAGATCCTTACAACTGAGAACCTGAGTTCCTCTCCAGGAGCTTGGTTAAGTGCTCCCTGTGCCGAACACAGATGTCCTTGGGCTGAAATTCTTACCCTTGGTGCTTCTGAGGGGGAAAAGAAGGAAAAGAAGAAAGTGATTCAGACCCTTGGGCTCCCCCTGAGAGGTCACAGTATCACAGTATCACAGTATCACCAAGGTTGGAAGAGACCTCACAGATCATCAAGTCCAACCCTTTACCACAGTGCCCAAGGCTAGACCATGGCACCAAGTGCCACATCCAACCTTGCCTTGAACTGCCCCAGGGACGACGACTCCAGGTCAGCTCAGAAAACATTGTGCCTGCAGAGAAACTACAGCCATGGAGGTCAATAGCAGCTAAATATTGACCTGGACTGCATAGCTCTTAGAAGTAAAATCGTCAATATATACATTTCTCTCCACTGTGTGCTGGCATAGGGGGGTGAGACTGCATCACTGCTTAGTAAACACAGTGGTTGTGGCAGCAAACAGATGTGTCTGAGCCCAGCTGCTGACAACGTCAGCGTGCAACTGCTGTGGCACTGGCTGCAGAAATTGGTTAGGTAAGCCCCAGCCCAGAGACCAAACCAAGCAGGAACAAGTCCCTTACACACTAGACCTGAGAGTGAAATCTAGAGAATGAAAATCTGCTGGCACCAGTGACCACCTCCTGCTGCTTTCTCCCTTCCAAAGCTTTGCACACAGAGAATCAGAGAATGCCAGGGGTTGGAAGGGACCTCCAGAGGTCATGGAGTCCAACTGCTTTGCCAAAGGAGGGCCACCCAGGAACTCATTCAAGTGGGTTTTGAAAGTCTCCAAAAGAGAGTCCACAACCCCTCTGGGCAGCCTGCTCCAGTGCTCCATCACCTTCACAATAAAGGTGTCTCCTGGTGTTAAGGTGGAACCTCCTGTGTTCCAGCTTGTAGCCATTGCTCCTTGTGCTGTCCCTGGGCACCACCTAAAAGAGCCTGGCACCCTCATCCTGACACCCACCCCCCAGGAATTTACAGACATAGATCAGCCCCCCTCTCAGCCTTCTCTTCCCCAGACTGGACAAGAGAAGCTGTTTTGCTGCAGTTCAGCAAGCCAGCTTGTTGCTTTCCCTCTTGAGAACTCCTTCCTGCTGCCTAAGATTCCAGTGTTAAAGTACTGTCAATCACCTGGCAGCTTTCAGGCCAAGCTGGAATTACTCCAGACAGGCAAGCAGCAGCGAGCTTCCTCAAAGGGCAAAACTCACAATCCCCTCAAACCAAGTGTTTCAAACCCAGCATTCTCGCTCATCCTTCTGCCCACCCCTCAGCAGCTCTGAGCTCTCTTACTGCTGATGCTGCTAATTTATTACCCAAGCAGAAGCAGGAATACCTCCAGCTTTTTGGAAGCAGTTTAAAGAAGCATATTCCTGCCCCAGCCTCTTGTAACCTCTTGTCCCCTATGAGTATTACACTCAGAGTAACCACTGAGCCATTTGCTTGGATGAAATAACAGTGGAAAAGTCAAGGTGTTCATAAAAATATTTCATCTGGGAGTTTGTTTGTTTTCAGAGACAGCTACCTGTGGGTATGGTGATGTCCTTGATTTAGATTTGGTGCTGGAGAGGCGAGACTTGCTTCCCTTTCTGTTATCTGCTATGGCTGGAGTTGAATTTGCGTAGGAGAACGTTGGCTTGGTGGCAGTGACCTGGTCCAGGGAGAGCTGCAGTCCTTTGTATTCAGTATCCCTACAGAAAAGGCAAAAGTGAAACCAAAGCCACAACAAACTCACTTCATATCTTAATAAGAAACATTCCTGCCTTCTTAGTGGGGGGTGGAAATGAAAGATATTTGTAAGGACAAAAAAAACCCCAAACTGTATCCAACCACCCAGGGCAAAGCAGAATATCCTCTTAGCGCACTTGGAGCCAGCAGGGCTCGCTGAACAATAGCACTATTTTTGTACTGCAAACGTGATTGCTTTCTGCATCCAACTGTTATCATCCTGATCTGCTTTCTGCCCTAAGAGAGCACAACGGGATGGAGATCTGGGAGCATTCTCTTATGGCTCTGCATTGCTGAGCGATAAACAGGACACACTCCTCCCCCCCCCCCCCCCCCCCCCAACTCTTTTAACCCTACCGCTGCAAACTCAGCAGGTGTGTATGTGGGGGTGGGGGTGTTCATGCACCTGTTCATGCATCAGCCTACAGAGATGGCTAAATGATAACTGAATGGGCAGCATTTTGTCCTTAAGATCTGTAGTTGTTTTGCAGAGCTTCAGGCAATTGGTGCAAATTTTTGGTTGTGTTTTTGTTTTTCTTCTCTTCCCTGAGTCTTTTTTTTGTTCCTCTCTCTGAAGTTCCTTTCGCTGAATGAGTTTAGCAGGCAAACAGCTAACTGGGTGCAAATCTGGGGACTTAAATGCTCTCTTTTATGGTGGCTGGTCTCATTTAAAGTCACTGGTCTCTTTTGAGGCCACTCTCACCAAACAGCAGAGGTTTTCCACGGGGAGCTAAACAGCAGGGCAGTTTGTGAAGTTCTGTCTTAGCTCCATTAAACTCTCTGCTAAGGAAAACAGGCAACGTTCCCAACAGCCTACCAAGCATAATGAGGGCATATGCAGCAGGCTGCACCCCCCTGCACACATCTGCATGGCTGCTGGTACCCAGGGGAGTAAGAAATGATCTCTCCAGCTTTCATGTAGTCATACGGAACCTATTCTGACAATGATTTATTGAAGGAGAGCAAAGCAAGAGCTTCTTCCTGACCTACCTGCCTGGAGGAAGAGAGGCAGGATTCATGGCTTGTCTCTTCCTTTGTGTTAGTCAGCAGAGAAGTGGGAGAGCAAGGGAAGCATAATGCTTCTCTTGTGAAGGCAAGGAGGCAGCAGACCCATTCACACAGTCCATCACGCACTCCATCCAATCCTAAAGGCTCACCCTTAAGTAATTGCATCAGCAACAAATTGCTCACACAGCTTTAGCAACAGTATCTTGCTCTAGAGTCACACAGAGGTTGGTGTAAGCCACAACAGCCCAATAACCTTTGAGGAAGGAGCTGCACCACAGCCTGAGCACATCACAGCTCAGGCCACTGGAATTCTTTCAGATGAAAGCGAGGGGCAGAAGGACAAATTTGGTGTAGCTCTGGAATCAGTGCAATGCAACAATTCAGTGAACAGCCATAAATAAACCTGCAGGACAGAGAAACAAATCCACCCAGGTTCTACATTAAGTGGGGGTTTTGCACCTGAGAAGTGGTTGAACGAGGCCAAGGGCTTTTTTGCAGTGCACATAGATGCACAGTTTGTCAAGCCTGACCTTGCAGCTGTGCTGACCACACTGCTGCCTGTCCATGGCAGGCAGACTGGCCAAGCACAGTGAATGCTTTGCAATGCAAAATTGCCTCCTGATTAGGTCATTTCTTCTGAGTTTGGCTTTTGCATGTGTCAGATGTCCTGCCTGCAGTGAGAGCATCTGAAATCAGGGCTTTGCTTTGGCCCATTTGACAGATAAGCCTCTCCCACATATCTTCTAAGCATTCAGCATCCCTGTGGTTACCCTGAGAATTTCCATCCAGGCACCTTGAGGTGACAGCTGTCTCCATGGCTGAGTCCCACCAGATTCTTTGTGTCACAGGACACATCAGAAGCAAAGGATGGCAACTAACTACAGCAGCATGAGATACTATCAACGCTCAAACCAAAGCGGTCAGTCTTGCCCTGATGAACACATTCCTCTCTTTGATCACAAGAGAAGGGACAGAGTCGAGGGCTCAGTGTCAGAACAGAAGGTATTATCTCTGGAGAGTAATGTTAGTCAAAATGCTGTAGATGAATTGTCCACAGCCTTTGGGATCTGAGAAGGTTCATGAACACACAAAGCCTTTGCCTCCCTCTCTGCTGGAGCTGCCTCCCTTTCTGCACAGCTCTGCACTCTTCTGCACAGCTCTGCACTCTTCTGCACTCTTGCCATCACTTCCCCAGCCCTGCTCCATGCCACCCTGGGACACTCTACTGTTTTCTTCATGTCAAAGGAAGAATTTTAACAAAGGAGGCTAAATACCTCCCCAGTACTCAGACCACAGACTGTCCCTCCAGCACTACTGTAACCAGCTGGGTGAGGGCCAAGCATTCATATCCTCAAGACTGTACTCTGTGATGTTTCCAGGTCATGGGGATCTGAAATACCCAAACAAACCAGGCTGCCCAAAGCTCTGTGTGCCTCTAAGTCCTAGGTATGGTTGTGCTGAGGACTCAGCCTCCCAGCACACCACACTTTGGAATGGACACCACAAGCTGGTGTTTGCAGCCAGTGCTTAGCTGGCGACATCACCAAAGCATAAAAAGGAAACTGGCTCAAGAGGAGCCTGCAGTGTGAGTGCAGCCCAGACACAACCCTGTGCTGGGCTGCAGCAAGAGCAGTGTGGGCAGCAGGGCAAGGGAAGGGATTCTGCCCCTTGGCTCTGCTCTCCTCAGACCCCACCTGCAGTCCTGGGTGCAGTTCTGGAGCCCCCAACGCAAGCAGGAAGTCAGAGGAGGCCACCAAGATGCTGAGAGGGCTGCAGCAGCTCTGCTGTGAGGACAGGCTGAGAGAGTTGGGGCTGTGCAGCCTGGAGAAGAGAAGGCTTGGAGGAGACCTTGGAGTGGCCTTCCAGTATCTGAAGTGGGCTCCAGGAGGGCTGGGGAGGGACTATTGACAAGGGGGAATGGGTTTGAACTGGCAGAGGAGAAATTTAAACTGCATATTGAGAAAAAGTCCTTTGCAGTGAGGGTGGTGAGACACTGGCACAGGTTGCCCAGGGAGGTTGTGGCTGCTCCCTCCCTGAAGGTGTTCAGGACCAGTTTGGATGAGGCCTTGAGCAACCTGTTCTAGTGGGAGGTGTCAGGGTGTTGGAACTGGCTGATCCTTGAGGTCCCTTCCAACCTAAACCATTCTATGGCCCTGTTCCACCCAGGAATGGAAACATTTGAGTGTGTCCATATGCACTGTGAGGCTAAGGGTTAGGAAGCTTCTAGTGGTACACAAACTACAGATGGAAAATCTGACAACTTCCTGGAGGACTTTACAAAGCTTCCACCAGCCATGGGACTCTGATCTCCAGATTCCTGTTCTCAGACACAGGAATGCTCTATCACATATTCCCAAGGCAGCAGTGCTGCATCTCCTGTTCTATGTGTAACTCAAGGAGAGGTGGTGGGTATGAGCCTCTTCCCCCCAAGGTCCTCACCTTCAGGATCCCACAGGGATCCATGCAACCTACATCCATCTACACGAGACTGCTGAGAGAGAGAGTGATATGGCATGTGTTCAACTGCTAACAGTATGTTGCTGACAATCTACTATTTATCTCATTTTCTGATGCAACTATCATCACTATAAAACATCAGAATAACTACAGGAAATTAGCTCTTAAATGAGGAACAGATGGATCAAAGTGAATCCAGACAAGACCAAAGTAATGCTCCTTTGCAAAGAGAAACACATTGAAGACCTCCACCTTTTCATGATGGGAAACAGCCATTCTGCCCACAGTTGGGTGGAAAGCCTGGGTCCTCTTTGACTCTGCAGAACACTTGGATGTGTGGGCACATGGTTCCAAAAATGTCTTATTTCTCCCCTGTCTTGTTCCTTCCCCAAGTATCAGAATCTGTCCAGCACGGTCACACTATCAGGCACCTACAGACTGGATTCCCATGCTCCACTGGAAGCCAAAAGACAATCAGAATGCAAAGCATAACATCCTCTTGCTGCAGTAGGCTGCTTCCCATTTCCCCCCCAGACCAAACTCCAGAAGCATTTCGACTCTGTGCCCTGCCTCAGGCTCCTCCAGTGCCCATTATAAACCTTGGGCTGCATTTTGAGAGCACTTATTGGGGATCAGAAAGCCAAGCACTGGTGGCTGTACCAACTACACTTCTCTGCACTACAGACCTGGAAGCTGAGCACAAATGTTCTCTGCTAAAAGGATCTAGCTACAGCAAGCTGCATAGGTCACAGGACCACAGAAGCACCCAGGCTTGCAAAGCTCCTCAGGATCACCAAGGCCAACCTAGAGCCCTACTCTGCAACATCCACCTTAAACCACAGCCCTAAGCACTACATCCAAACCACCCTGAAACACACCCTGGGTAGGTGTCTCCACTACCTTCCTGAGCAGCTCATTCCAGTCCTTGACCACCCTCTCTGTGGTCTTATATCTTATATATTTGCAGTCATAAGCAGCAAAAGCTCCAAAATGAAAAGAAAACCTTCCAAAAAACCACTAATCATACAAAAACGTGCCCAAAACTGCTCAGCTGGTGGCCAACTCTGCCACAAGACAGAACAGCTTTTGACAGCAGTGCCACAACAGGCCAGAGAGGAGGTGTGAGCTGTGCATGCAGTGGCTGAGAAGACACAGGTAACCAGGGAAGAGACACATTTACAGTGCCTTGAACTCCACCAAAAGCTGCTAACTTCAGAAGTCCTAAAGAAGATTCACAGAAATTCAGTCTTTGCAGGCAGGGTGAAGGCATTGGGCTGGAAGTCAATCAGCAGCAGTCAGGATATCAGTGCACAGCAGGAAGCAGATCTTGCTTTAGGTATCTCTCAACTGGCAGCCTGAGCCACAGGCCAAGGTCATGATGCCACTGAAGTCCCAGCACACAAAGAATGGAAGTGAGCACCCAGACCTGGCAAACACTGAGCACCACACCCACGTGTAAGCCTTCTGCACGTTAATGAAGCTGACAGTGTGCTGATCTTCAAGGTCTTTTCCAACCAAAGTGGTGATTCTGTGATAGAATCACACAATTAACCAGGTTGGAAGAGACCACTTAAGACCATTGAGTCCAACCTACAAATGAAGACAGACTGTCCAAGACTGCCAATGCCAACCATATCTCAAGCATTAGATGATCTTACTGCAGCAGCTTCCTGCGTAGACTCATAGACTGCATTGGGTTGGAAGGGACCTCTAAAGGTCATTCAGTCCAACCCCAACCCTGCAGTCAGCAGGGACACAACTATGTCAGGTTGCTCAGATCCCTATCAAGCCTGACCTTGAGTATCCCCAGGGGTGAGGCCTCCACCACCTCCCTGGGCAACCAGTCCCAGTCTTCCATCATCCTCGTTGTGAAGATCTCCTTCCTAGAGCCCAAGCTGAATCTCTACTTCTCGAGTTTCAAACCAGGGGCCCTGGTGGAAGGCATTGCTTGGGCCAAAGGAAGCAGTGTGCCTTCTGAGCTGGTGGCATTGTTGTTTCTGTTGACCCCCACGTGCTCAGCATTCCCTCTGGTTTTCCCTGAAATATCTCTGCCCTCTGCATTTCTTTCAGTTAAAGACAGTCAGGGAAATTCTGTCAGTGGGGATCTCTGCCAGCTGGATTCTCTGCCAGGCTAACAGAACACAGAGCAGGAACTGTGAGATTAAACTGAAGGAGGTAATTCATTAATGCTCACTTTCTTTTGCTCAGTCATTGCAACTCAGAATCAGCCATGAAGGTGGTAAAAGTCTGTCCTTCCTCAGGCGTGTCTGACCACAGCCTGCAATACATCACTGCCCTGCTTTCAGACAGCTTCCAACACTTCCCAACCCCGGCTCGTGCGATGCTAACAGAGCACCATTCAGCAGAGCAGAGAAAAGAGAGCAGATTCTGGCTGTTTGTCATCTTCATGGCTTTCCAAGGCAGCAGATGGTACAACAAAACAGACAATTTCCTCATCTGCTGGGTCTTCTGTTCATGTACAATGTGTCTCAGAAATGTTTACAAAGGCCTCTGCCTGCTCAGAGCCTTGTCAGGAGCAGCATATGTGATCCCCTTAGCATCTTCCAGAGCCAGGCAAAATCAGGAGGTTTCATTTAGCCAAACTTCAGGACAGTGCAGGGTAAAAAAACCCTGCTGAACCTCACTGCCTCTTATGAAATTCCATTGACACTCAGCTGGGCAACCTGCCCCAGGTTCTCCATCACTGACTGAGATGAGGTTAGCAACCACTGAATCACAGAAACATAGAATGGTTTGGGTTGGAAGGGCCTTAAAGACTATTGAACTGCTGGAGCAGGTCCAGAAGAGGCCACAAACATGACCAGAGGGCTGGAGCACCTCTCCTACAGCACCATCAACTGCTGGGGAGTTGGGGCTGTTCAGCCTGGGGAAGAGAAGGCTCCAGGGAAGCTTTAGAGCAACCTCCCAGTGTCTGAAGGGGCTACAGGAAAGCTGGGAAGGGGCTTTTTACAAGGGCTTGCAGTGACAGGACAAAGGTGAAGGATTGAATCTAGAAGAGAGGAGATGAGGAAGAAATTCTTGACAGTGAAGGTGGGAAGACACTGGAATAGGTTGCCCAGGGAGGTTGTGGATGCCTCCTCCCCAGGGGTGTTCAAGCCCAGGCTGGATGAGGCCTTGAGCAACCTGTGCTAGTGGTAGATGATTGGAACTGTATGATGCTTAAGGTCCCTTCCAACCCAAGCCATTCTATGACTCTATGAATCATCTAGTCCCTTTCCAACACTTCTCAAGGGAGAAGTCCCATCAGACCTGACCTACTGCTCACCAAACCAAACAGACCCTCCAGAGGTCTTTCAAGTGGTTGCTAACCACTAACACAGTTACAAGTCAAGCAATGCACCCACATGTAGAAGGGTGAGGTCTGTACACTGGATCCTTTCCTTAAGTTCCAGGCAGCCCTTCATAAGTGGCATGAGCAAAGGTAGCTGCTTACACCTTGAGCCAGCTCAGAGCTTCTCCAGCCATGAGGCTCAGATGCAGATCGTGTTCCTGTGCTTGCTTTTCAAGGCAGAGCAGCCCAAGCTTGATTAAAGAGTTTGAGGCATGCATGAAAATTGAAGCCCAAAGTCTCCCCTCTGGATCAGTTAACAGCAATGTCTGAGGATGTCCTCTAGAAAACCACTGCCAGAGGAGCTGTGCATGCTGCCAGGTCTGCTTCTCTGCCCAGCATGCAGCCATTTAACAGGCACGGAGCTAAACAAAACAGCCTGGCCTCTGGGCAGCCACGGCATGGAGGAGTTCTCGGCAGCCTGAAGGCAGTTTGTCACTCCTGACCACACCACCAGGCAGCTCTGGCTCCAAAAGGAGCCCTTCTTAACGCTGTATTTACCTTCATTTGCTAGAGCAAAACATGCACCAGGGATTTATCACTGTTTGTGGATGAAGTGCCTGGGGCAGTCTGGGCCAAACATGTATAAGCAGCATTGTTAATTACAGAGAGCACCACAAAGAGGCTGTCAGCAAGTGAAATGTTCTCATCTCAGTTTGGTTTCCTCATCTTTATTTATCCTGGGAGTTCTTGAGAGCAGCCCAGCACCACAACTGGCTAAGAGCCGTGCTCAAGGTGCAGCCAGTGCTTGCCATATTAAACCTTTAGAGTTCAGCAGTGTTTGTGTGTGACAGAATCTGCCTGACGATGAGAGCTCAGGGTTAGAGGGCCCTGGCAGTGGTGGGTTTGGATGGCTCACAACACCTCCCCTGAGGGCATGCCAAACCTTGAGCTCCGTCAGCCTTTATTAAGTGCTTGTGGTGACTTCTCTGCAATCTTCTGGGGTCTCCAATCCCTTTACAAATTCACCTGCACTTCCCAAAGCTTGGGTGGTCCCACAGGTTGTTTGGGTAAGAACTGCCCAGTGATACAGGTTAACGATAGCTCTGTACCAGTCTGTAACAACGGCGTAGAAATGGTCAGAACTGGGCAGCACAGCTCTTTGGAACGTTCTAAGTGGTGTGTCTGCCCGGATCGGGGTGTGCTGCTGCTGCTGCTGCACCCTGCGGGCCACCAACCGACCAGCTCCCAAGCCAGCTGCCTGCCTGCGGCCGCTCCGCCCGCCCGGCCTGCTCCGCCTCGGCCCGGCGTAAGGCTGCTGGCGCCCGACCCCCAGAGGCCGAGGGCCTGCTTGGGCCCGACCCTGCCCCGGGAAAGGGACAACGCCCTGGTGGTGCCCCGAAACCCTGCTGAGCTGCTGGCTGGGAGTGGACTGATGAGCTCTTAATATCGAAACTGAACAACTCCAGAGACCTATGTAGAGTCACAGAATCAAGCAGGTTGGCAGAGACCTCCAGGCTCAGCCAGCCCAACCTAGCACCCAGCCCTGCCCAGTCAACCAGCCCATGGCACTGAGTGCCCCAGCCAGGCTTGGCTCCAACACCTCCAGCCACAGCCACTCCACCACCTCCCTGGGCAGCCCATTCCAGTGCCAATCACTCTCTAACAACAACTTCCTCCTAACATCCAGCCTAGACCTGCCCTGGCACAGCTTCAGGCTGTGTCCCCTTCTTCTGTTGCTGGGTGTCTGGCAGCAGAGCCCAACCCCACCTGGCTACAGCCTCCCTGCAGGCAGCTGCAGGCAGCAATGAGCTCTGCCCTGAGCCTCCTCTTCTTCTCCCCTGAGCCTCCTCTTCTTGTTTCTGAACAAACCAAAGACCTGTTAAAGAGACTTTTAACAACCTAATTATTTTTTCTTCCACCTACTCCCTCTCAACCACTCCAGTGAAAGGCAGAACCACCTCAGCCCAATGGGAGTTGAACGCATGCAGCACTAATGCCTCATTCATCAGCCCAAGCTCTCACACTCCCCTGTAAGATGGTTTCTTCTTGCAGAGAGCCAGACTGACAACACTGCAACAGAAGCTGCTATCCAAGGGAGATTTTTCCCATCTCAGCCTTCTTATTACTTTTATGTGGCAAAAAAATAGACCCTGAATACCACTGATGCCTTTAAGACAATGGTCTTGTAGTCAAGTGGTCTGGATTGAATTCTCAACCCTCCCACAGACCGCTGGGGCCATTCAACAAATTGTTGCCATATGATTCTATCAAGCCCTGAGCACTTGCCTCTGCTTGCCCTCCAGGTGGTCAAAGGGACTTTTAGCTGTGCTAGGGGCAGATTTAGCCTAGCACCCATCACTGCTGAGAATCCCTACCTTAACTTTGCTGGATATGGGCTCTGGAAGGGAGGATAATGATCTGTTCTTGTAGGAGACACTTCCTTGCTGAAAGATCTTGAGTACTGTGTTCAGTTTTGGGCTCCCCTGTTGAAGAGGGACAGAGATCTGCTGGAGAGAGTCCAGCAGAGGGCTACGAGGATGATGAGGGCACTGGAGCACTGTCTGATGGGGAAAGGCTGAGGGACCTGAGGCTGCTAAGTCTGGAGAAGAGAAGACTGAGAGGGGATTTAATCAATGTCTGTAACTATCTGAGGGCTGCGGTTTAGGAGAGGGGGGACAGGCTCTGCTCACTGCTCCCTGAGGTAGGACAAGGAGCAATGGATGGAAGCTGCAGCACAGGAGGTTCCAGCTCAACACAAGGGGGAACTTCTTGACTGGAAGGGTCCCAGAGCCTGGCACAGGCTGCTCAGAGAGGCTGTGGAGTCTCCATCTCTGAAGCCTTTCCAGGCCTGTCTGGATGTGTTCCTGTGTGCCCTGAGCTAGATTGGATGGTCCTGCTCTGGCAGGGGGATTGGACTTATCATAGAATCAACCAGGTTGGAAGGGACCTCCAAGTTCATCCAGTCCAACCTGTCACCCAGCCCTGTTCAATCAACTAGACCATGGCACTAAGTGCCTCATCCAGGCTTGTATTCATGATCTCTTTGGGTCCCTTCCAACCCCTGACATCCTGTGAGCCTGTGAAGATCTTTGTCCGCTTCACCTCTTAAACTCGAGCTGGGTGTTGGAAGGAGCAATCTCCTCTCCCAGTGCACAGTAGCTATGTCACTAAGCTGCCTCTCAGCTGCAGCCCCCCCCTCAGCTGCACATCTACCACAGATCACCCAGGACACATTTCCCGAGACCAGTTCCCATGTCTCTACCAAGGCAAAGCAGCTTTTTATTCCCTCAGCATCTCCATGCATTCAACACAAATGCTTTTAACTATTTCCTACACCCTTTAGCCTTGATTAAACCCCTTCTAGATAGTTAATCATTAATGGTTTCTTTACAGCTGCTGTGCAAACAGCTCATTCATGCCTGTGACACACCAAGTTTCGCAGCCGTGTCCTTTAATTGGATCCGTTTATTTCTAATCTGCTTAAGCCCTCACTACTGTAATGCTTGACTAAATATACATTAAACTCACTTATTTAAACTGCTAAAATAAATTCAGGCTGTATTCCATGAATAAAAATACTCGACTGAATACATGTGATGCCATTGTTATTGTGTACCTAACTGAGCAGAAATCATTGGCAGTAGCACTCCAGATCGCGCTGCCTGGACAAAAGGATTTGAGAGGATGCTGATGGCTTCTTGGCAGAGATGATGGATTCACAGGTTTCCAAATGCTAAGGATTCCTATTGCGCTCTAAGGAGAACCAAAGCTCCTCGTGGTTTTCATGAAGGATGCTGGAGGTTTTCATTTCAGCATCCAGGAACCCTTTTTTTAAGAGATAAGAGCCTCATATCAGTTCTTTCCTCCCATGGCAAGGAAAAGGGCTGAAATAGCCAAGATACTGCCAAGCTGTGACTCTTCTTTGTTTTGTAAGTAACAGCAACTGAAAAGCCAGCCCAAAATTGCAGAGAAGCCTTTTTTTCTGGGTGTTTAGAAGCCATAAAAGACAATTATGTAGCTGTGGACTCTGAGTTCTTAGGTCATATACAACTCTTTCCCCTATGGGGCTTCAGAATAGTCTTTACAATTTAGTTCCCCTTCATCCCCTTAATCATATGAAGCAACACCTGTGCAAATGCTGCTCTGTACCCTCTCTCCTGTTGCTTCCTTGGTCACACTAGATCCCACCACAGAAGCATGTTCTCATGTGAAGTCACACAGCTATGCAGGTTCCTTTGGACTAAAGCCACATTCCCACCCCTGCTGCTGGTTTTCACAGACTAGAAAGCACTAAGGAATGCTGATCACCTTCCAGAAGACACTTCAGCTTTGCTAGGCCAGCTCATTTAATCTCCACTATCACCTAGGAAGGTGGGACCAGATGATCCTTGTGGTCCCTTCTAACCTGGCATTCTGGGATTCTTGCCTACTGGCAGCTTAAGACCACCAGAATTATTTTGGGAGGGCACTTCTCAGCTGTTTGGCTGCAGAGGGGATGATGGTGTCAGGATATTTCATCCCCAACTCCGGTCCTTACTTCAGCAAATATTCTACTGGGATGTGGCTGGTGAAACAGTCAGAACAGATCATGATTTTCTTCTGTGCACAAAACAATCTTTGGAAACAGCAAGGGAAAAACAGCAGGCAGTGCCTTTGGGTGGACTGCAGTTAACCAGAGCCTAAGTCAGAGAGAGAGAGAGAGCTTTGTACAGCAAAAGCCCAGGCTAGCAGCTGCCAAACTTCATACAGAGATGATGGAAAGCCACAGGCTACTCAGGAACAGGCTGCCCTCGGGGCAGAGCCTGCATGTTTGCTCCCCAACTCGAAGCACAGATGTAAGAACCTTGAAGGTTGGATGGGTTTAAAGATCTTCACTCCAGGTTGTGTCAAAACATCCAGACAATGCCAGGGATGCAGCCAAACTCGAGTTAGGCAGGCATTTGAGTTTCCATGGCTGCACTGAAACTTCAGCAGATAATAGCTGTTCTTTCCAGCGTCGCTGCCCCCCAGGATTTATACCCAGCGGTTTGTAGCTGCACAACTGTGGCTGCTCTTGATTAGGCCCCAATTCAACACAGTAACAAATGCGTCCTTCCAGCCATCTCTCCTTGGCAAAGCCAAGGGATATTCTTATTTCTAAGCCTGTGCCTGAGGGTTGGTTGTTTAGGGGTTTGGGTTTTTCCTATTTCAGAGCTGGATTCTCTAGGATACACTCATGGACTGAAAGTGATGGCTAAGCACTTCTAGAGCCTGCCATGTGCTCCGGTGCCTTACTAAATCAGGACTTCTCCAGTTTAATTGCACTAAGTGGATGATAACAAAAGACTACAAGAGGAATGAATTGTCTCACTGTGTTGCAGATCATGAGATTGACTCCAGCCCTCAGCCATCCCC
Organism: Pogoniulus pusillus; assembly: GCF_015220805.1. NCBI lineage: Eukaryota > Metazoa > Chordata > Aves > Piciformes > Lybiidae > Pogoniulus > Pogoniulus pusillus. The sequence goes on from NC_087296.1 coordinate 1,249,019, forward strand.
AGCCCTCAGAAGGGTCAGATGCTGTACCCTTGTTCGCACAGAGCAGAGCCTGCCTCCATAAATAGTGTCACCAAAGTGAAGGGGCTGCTCTGGAGTAACCTGCCGAGCACAAACACTTGTGCTGGAGCTTGGCCCACTCTGAGAAGTACAAAAGAGAGGTGAGGGAAGGAGAAATAGATTTTAAGCAGATACTTGCCACTGTTGAAGGGACAAAGGAGCTTTACTCACTAGCACTTCATTTAGCCGGTGTCAGAACACCATGTTCGTGTGTGCTCCACACAAAACTAGCAGGAGCACCGCACCGTGGGGTTCGGAAGCTGCTTGGCAACTGTTACACCTGTTGGGTCTCATGATAACTGCAGGCACACAGCATGGGAACCACAGCAGCACTGGGGTGCAGCCCAGAGCAAAAGGACCAAACACACAACAGATGAAGGAAGCAGAAGCAGAGGTAGGAAAACTGTAAACCTGCTGAGGGAAAATACTACTGGTGCCAGGACAGCAGGAGCCAGTTGTGCAGCCAGTCTTGTGCAGAGTATTGAGAGACAGTGTGGAGGGAATCCTCTGGTAGCAGTCCAACTGCCCCCTGCAAGAGCAGAACACACAGGAACACATCCTCCAGGTGGACCTCCAATGTCTCCAGAGGTGGAGACTCCACCACCTCTGCATGGGAGCACTGGACTTGAAGCTGCAGCTCAGCTGTTCCTGCTACAGACACTGAATACTCTCCCTGCTCTTCATCCTCTGAGTGGCAACCACCAGGCTTGTGAACACCACTCTAGCAACTGGGTGCTCCATTCCCTTTGGGGACCATCCCTGGTGCTCCTCCTACGTGGTGAACCTGCCCTGGCAGCAAGAGTGCAGTCTGTGATCTTTGTAGGTCCCTTCCAAGCCCAATCTTTCTGTGGCAGGGAGCTCTGGGGCAGTTTACCTTAAACCACAAACTGAGCCATTTGTAGGAGTAAAGTCTCTGGTGATGGCCCTGTAGCTTTCATCAGTGAAACCAGGCAGACAGCTGGAGAGAAGACCTGCTTTGACCACGGTCCCTGTTGGATGCATCTCAATCCCAGACAAGCATTTTACAAGATCCATAACCCAGTGTTTGGGAGCAGACCTGGAACAGGTCCACTCCAAGTGGAAGCAGGATGAAGTGGAAAGCATTTGAAGCCACTTTTCTTTCTTGGAATAGAGACAGCTCTTTGCAACCCTGACTTTCATGCAGTATGAGGCTATCAGCATGCATGCATTTAAACTAATGACTGCTTTTTTCCTGCGGAGCTGAGCTGCAATCCTTTAATCCTTACCCTAGCAAATAAAACTTGCTTCCTACCAGCAGTGACTGGAGACTCTGGCCCACAGGTTTTAGTGCCTTGGCCATTACAGTCACCTGGTTTAAATACAAGCATAGAAATTTGGAGTGAATTAAATGAATGGTAGCTAGGAAAAGCTCCTACATGAACAAAGAAGAACTGCAGAAACGTCTTGTGGACACCTGGCCAAGCCTGTCTCCTATTTGCAGGAAATATATAAACAACGTTCCAGGGAGACAAGTCTGTAATAAAAACTAATGGTGAACAAACAGAATACTGCCTGCAGTCGCTCGAGAGGAATCCTTTTATGCTCTCTTTCCTGCTTCGAGACATGTGCTGCCCGAGCATTTTGATGTATTAAAGTGATTCCTCTAGATACTTACACTGCTAATCAAATCATGGGAATGATGGGAGGCTTCCCAGCCTTAGGGGCAAAGAAGCACTCTGCAGATTGGGGAGATGAACTGGGAGCAGGTTCTGTGCACCACCAGGCCACTGGCAGAGCTCACGTTTGCACAGAGACATTTTTGTTTCTGCTGCTTACAAAATGCACAACTTTCTTCACAGGAAAGATGCCTGATCCTGTTGAAGCCACAAAGCCTCCTCCTCAGTGTCACAATCAGATGGCTAAGCTTTCTCAGACAATGAGATACAACAATGACACAAGGAAGGGTGTGCAGGATTCCTCCTGCAAGTAGTACCCCCCCAGAGCATTCGTTATTTTACGCACTCCGACACACGCTTGAGCAGCAAGAGAGCATATACAGGCTTTATACTAGGAAGAAGTTGTTGGCAGAGAGAGTGACTGGCATTGGAATGGGCTGCCCAGGGAGGTGGTGGAGTCTCTGTGGCTGGAGGTGTTGAAGCCAAGCCTGGCTGGGGCACTTAGTGCCATGGTCTGGTTGATTGGCCAGGGCTGGGTGCTAGGTTGGGCTGGATGAGCTTGGAGCTCTCTTCCAACCTGGTTGATTCTATGATGCTATGTATCTGCCTGCCTTTGACTGAGGGGAGCACTCTGTGGCAGTTCCAAACAGGTCAGTTTGAGAGAAGCAATGGAGAAAGGTAAGCCTGGAGCTGTGGAAACACAGCTTGATGAGCTTCCTGTTGACTGGGAAGAGAAGGAGGTGAGACCTGATGTCCCAGAGACAGGCTGAAAAGATTTCTGTGAAGAGCTGTAAGGATATTTCACTGCAACTGTCCAAAAAGAATGAGGGAAGAGCTTTTTGATTTTTCCACCTGAAACCCACATAATGTGCCAGGGAGGAATGTTGCAAAGTCTGAGCCCTCACACACGGCAATAGCACATTCTGGAGTCATTTTAAACCTACCAGTAGCAGGCAAACCTACAAATGGCCAGAACAATGCAAAGATGAAGTGCGTAGATACAATTAATGGCTAATTTAGTCTAAATTACATTTAGCACATCATTAAGCAGAACGTTTGTCAAGGTGGCAGCTCTTTGTGAAACAATCTTTTCAACAAATCGCATTCCATTTGTGCTCCTAACCAGCCAGCTTCACAATGCAGCGTGCAGGGGTCAGCTGGAACTCCCTCCTACAGGTACCGCATCCCCACTGCGGAGATTAGCCACAATTAGGCGTCTAATCCACTTCATCTGTACCTGCCACCCCTGTCGCTATTCTTTTAAATGATGAAGGATGACAAAACACATCTAGACAAGCTCCCTCGGCTTCCTCTGGGGGCAGAATATTACAGTGTTTGCTCTTGCCTCAAAAAGTCAAAGGATTTGCACTTTGTGTTACCCGTTTGTCTAAAGGCAGCTTGTTGTTTGCGGTCTAAATATAAACTTCACTGCAGTGGTCGCTCCTCTATTAATTGACTCGTGCTGGAGTCCCTCTCTGTGATCAACATGCACAGCTAATAATCGATGGTATGGCAACTGTGTGTACAGAACAAACAAGGGCAGAAACAAATATTCTGTGTCTGTACTCACCTATGCCAAGCAGAATACAGAGGAGAGCAAATAGGTCTGCTGGAAAGCTGAAGTCCTTAAAGGTCATTTGTATTAATTTCTGACTCGCTGCTATTGCATACAAAAAATAACCTTTCCTCTTGCTGCTAAAACGCTGCTGCCACCCTACCTGGTTAGTTCAGATGTGCTTATGACAAACATTTGTTCTTGAGCCTAGAATTCACTTTCTCATAGCTTGGGATTTATGGAAGATGGAAATGACCCCTTTTTGATACTCTTCACTGTGGGGCAGGGGCCCCTCTGCATAAACCCTTTCTCATTCTTTTTGTTTCCATCATCTATATCACCCAAGGGAGTTGCTAAGCTGTAAGATCAGATTCTTGCTCTTGCTGCCCAGCCCACAGTGAAACTGGTGCTCCAAACCAGGCTTGGCATTTGTGCCACTCAGTATCTGCCCCATCACAAACCATCAGAGCGTTCAGGCTATTCTCAACAGCAACAAGAAGCTTCTCATTCCACAAACAAACAAAACCACCCTCCTGAGGCTTTCCCTGAGGGACAAAGTCCTGCATGAGAGGACCACAGACACAGAAGGTCAAAAGCCTGCACCACACCTTCCAAAGCTTCTGGTCCCTTTTGCTATTGTCACCTCAGTTGAGTGGACATCCCCCAACACTTCCAACTTCCAAAGGAACCTTTGGCAAGAAGCATCCCGCCTTTCAAGCTCCGCCCTGCAATCCCAAACACAACCCTGCTAGTTCAGAACACAAATCGCCTGGGTTGCACTTCTTTTGCTTTCTCCTCGGCTTCCATGCACAGCAGTCAAGAGCAACAGTTTGACTTGCTCTTTTGTAAGCATTCTTCTCCTTGCGGGGTTTATAACACCAGGAGGCTGCAGTGAGGAAACCTGCACCTCTGCCAGGAGCCACATCTGCACAGGCGGCTCTGCCACGCAACCCGCTGCTGGGTGGGTGAAGTGTGGGAGGAACCCTCCATGCACACACAGACACACAGATGTATCTTGGCTGCTCCTGGCTTCCTGGAGTAATCCAGGAATTGCAGTAGCTATGGGGGTTATACTGGAATGAAATACATTAAACACTTGCAAATTTGGAGTGCTACAGGGCTACTTGGCTCTCCTGGAGCAGAGCTTACCTCATATCAGAAGAAACCTTGATTACTGGGTTCAGTTTTGGGGCCACTCACTCCAAGAAGGACACCGAGGTGCTGGAGCAGGTCAAGAGAAGGGCAGCAAAACTGGGGAAGGGTTTAGAGAACAGGTCTGGAGCAGCTGGGGGAACTGGCGTCATTTAGTCTGCACAACAGGGGGCTGAGCAAGACCACCTGGTTCTCTATAACTCCCTGAAAGGAGGCTGGAGCCAGGTGGGGGTTGTTATCTTCTCCCAAGTAACAAGCAGCAAGACAAGAGGAGATGCCCTCAAGTTGTATCAGGTGGGGGATTAGGTTGGGTATTAGAAGACACTTCTTAGAGAAGGTTCTCAAAGACTGGAACAGGCTCCCCAGGGAGGTGGTTGAGTTCCCATCTTCAGAGGTCTTTCAAAAAGGCAGATGCACTGAGGGACAGGGTTTAGGCCCAGCCTTGGTAGAGTTAGCTGGTTCTTGGACTTGGTGATCTTAAAGATCTTTTCCAACCAAAACCGTTCTGTGATCCTACTCTGACTCCTTCCCTGTCCTCTTGCCCTCCTCTGCACTCCAGGTAATTACACAAAGAGCACAAGGGTGCCTTACACCGAGGTGTAAAAAAGCCATGCTGTGGTGTGACATCATTCTCCAAGAGAGATGCTGAAGAACACTTCCAGTCCTGCTACACATCAGCCTGGCTCAAAACAGGTTGAACACGACCTTGTCCTTAAAATCCATGGGCACAAAACCACAAAGAGGCTGCCCCAGCACAAGCCAGACAAGGAGGAATAATCACAATGATTTGGCACTGCTCTTTGGGAGAAGCCAGCTGCCCTGCAGTGCCAGTTTGAGGGGGCACAGTGAGACCCAGGGTTCCCCAAGCCCAGTGTCCTGGCTGCTGAATGGGGCATGGAGAAATACAAGGGCTGTTCAGGGGGTCAAAAAGGGCATAAATGGCCTCAGACCCACCTGGCCATGGTGGCCACAGACCCCTAAACCACCAGTCCCCATCCCGGGTTGGGTTACAGCAGAGGTGACTGGGGCACTGGCATGAAGGGAAAGCAGCGAGGGGCAGCACATGGTTTAACTGGTCCTGCTGCTGGAAACCAGTTCCCAAGGAGTCGTCTGACTGGCTCACATACAGCAGGGTGCTACATCCCCACCTGAATTCACTCCCACCCGGGTCATCTCAGGTAGAGATCAGAGAGTGGTATGGATGCTATTGAGATTAAAGGAGAGGGAAGGCACCAACACTGTCTGGTCCTCGTGGGAAAACGTGCAGTAATTCTGGTGCAAACCCACCCTGGCACAGGAGCTCTCTCTGGGTTCCTTGGTTCTTAGTGTCACCATACAGGGGAGAAGGACAAGAGGAGGGAAAGGGAGCAGAGGAACAAGGAATATGACAGACATGAGGATGGGGAGCTCATTGTAAGAGAGACATGGGAATGTGGGAGGATGAGAACACAGGAGACAGGGACACGAAGGACAGAGGGTCATGGGGACAGAGATTTCGTGGTGACAAATGGACACATAAGTGTGGGATGACAAGAGAACACAGCACCCAGGGGAACATGGGGACACGGAGGACCCGAGAGGGGGGTATTTGTAAAGGGACTTCTGCCTTTGCAGTTCACCTAAAGCAAGTTCTTGACATTAACCGAGAGGTGTAAACCGTGAAAAATACCGAGAGGGGCTGGGGCAGGGGCACAGGGGCGCACGGAGCAGCTGCACAGCGCTGCTGATGCCTCTGCTGATCCGTACCCTTGCTGGGTGACCGCCGGAGGATGCCGCCGCGCTCCACAGGGGTTTTTAAAGTAAAAGAAAGCGATTTTCCCTCAGGGAGAACTGACACTTTACTCCCTGCACTCCCCCAAATGTGTGCCTTGCCCCGCAAGCTCGATTAGTCCCCGCGGTCTCACCCTGCCTACCCAAGTGATTACACCCTGGCAACGCAGGCGCCGAGCCCCCGCGACCCCTTCCCCACGCCACCAGCCGCTCCTTCACACGCCAGCAGAGCCCTTGCCTCCCACCTCAGCCGCCTCGCTTTGAGAAGCACTTCTTAAACTTGGCCACCAAATCCTTGTCACAGGCACCAAACCTTGTGCACCAAACCCGCAGCGGCGAGGTCGCGACGCTGCCATCGCCGCGGGTTTAGGAACGGGCAGGGACATCTCCAGCACCTACATCTGCCTCCAGGATGGAACGGGGGCAGCGGAACAGAGGAATATTCAGTCCCAGCATATCTGTACTCCGCCCTAGGATCAAGAAGGTGCCACCGACCTGATTGGCATCATGGTCATACTGAAGCATCAGTGCCGCAGCCAGAGACTGCTGCCGTATCCAGGGGGAAATGCTGACAAAGCCAGCGACAAACAGGACAAAACCAGTGGCGAACACCTCAAAAGAGTCCGAGATTGCTTCGCCACCCTCACTGGGCCTCTGTGCTTCGGTTCAAGCAGCAGAGCTAGAGCACAAGCCGGCAATGCCTAGGCACAGGAGACACTCGCGGCGCTGGGATCCTGTCTCAGCAGTCACTCTGATTTATTGGGGCTTCAATATGCTATTCGAAAATTGGGTTTACTCTACCTTTCTGAAAAAAGTTTCACTGACCCTTCTGGTCACCAACTTTCTTTGTGGTTCACTGTACAGATCTCTCTCTCTCTCTCTCTCCCCGAGAACAAAAAAGAAATCTCGGAGCTTTGATAGAGACTCTGGATGAAATTAAGAACTTCAAACCCCAGATTTTTGAAAAGAAAAACAGATGTCCTGTTTGTTGAGTATAAATAACTCCGTACGTGGAGACTTCTCTTTTTTTCCTCTTTTTTTTTCCCTCCATTTTCTCTCTCTCTCTCTCTCTTTTTTTTTTTTTAATAGTTTAAATTAATTTTGTGGGTTTTGTTGTTTTTTGTTTTTTTTTAAGGTGGGGGCAAAAGAAGCATCAAAATATGTGGGTGCCAACCCCCCTAAATCTTTTCCTCTCTCCAAAAAAGAAGGAAGAAGCAGGCAGACGGGAAACCCTTCATCTAGATGAAAGTGTTCCGTGTGTTTCCTAGCCGTCCTGGCTGGGCACTGTGACACCGAGGGGGGGTCAGCACCTCTGACGGGGGAAGGGGCTCGTCGAGCACGGCTTGGCACGGCTTGGAACGAGTCCGTACAACCTGGTCTGACTTACGTGAGGACGTAGTTGACGCTGACGATGCAGTGCGGGCGGGAGGAGCGGCTGTTGTGCACGATGGTGGCGTAGCTCTGCACCCAGACCCAGCCGCCGTGCTTGGCCAGGAAGCGATAGTACTTGGTGGTCACTTGTCCCTTCACCAGCACTGCGGGAACAAAGCAGGGACAAGCTCAGCGCGGTTCCCACCTCCCTTTCCATCAGCTATGGGAAGGGCGGGATGCATCACTACCACCCACCCCCCTCGATCCCCCAGCCCCGTGGTTGGGAATCCCTTCAGCATCACATGGGGAAGCGGCGTGGACCACCACTCCCTCAACCCCCCCTCCCCATTGGCATCGCCAACCCAGACCTGATCTTCCCGCTCGTTAGCAAAAGCTATTCGGGGAGACTGATTAGCACACCGTGGAGAGGTTGAATCCCCACCACCCTCCCCCGTCCCTACGCATAGTCATCAAGATTTAATTCTATAAATCTGGCTTTGGGTTTTAGCACTGTTAAGGAAACTTACCGGAAATTAATCTCCTTTTTATTCTTCTAACCATGTATTAATGTCACCAAGATATCAAAATAGAAAAAAGAACAGCTCTCCGAATCGGGCTCACTACTGCAGTCAAAATTAGATACACAGATAAGGCTTTGTGAGACTTGGTGGGAGTGGAAAAAAAGTATTTGAATTTCACTGGCATCGCTTTTTTCTTCCCCTTTTTCCTCACCCTGTTCTTTTCTTTGGAGCAAGGAAATAAGAGTTTTCCCTAACCGGAATTGGAAGTGAACTGAGCGCCTGAGATTTGTGCAGAGGACTTCTTGTCCTGCAACTGTGAGCTGAGGAGGGAGGAAAAAAAACTTTTCACTGACGCTGCATCTCCTCCATCTCTCTCCTGCCTGCGGCTCAAAGCTGGGTCTCTAACGTCTTGCTTCACTAAAACTTGCTGCAGGCTTTGCTTTTTCTCCTCTCCCGGCAGCTGTCTTTCCCCCTTCCGACCTAAAGGTCAGTGCTGACAAACCCAAAGCACATCTGCAGAGGGAAAAGGTGAGGGGCGAGGAGTAGGAGAAGAAGAACACCGTCTCCTTACACAAGTGATGTGCGCATCGCAGGTGGAAGGTGTCACAGCCGTGGACATGGTGGTAAAGGGTCTTCTCTATCAAGTCCTGGGGCTCGTAACCTGTTAACTCAGCTACCCTGCAAGAGACACAAGCAGCAGATATCATTGAGTGAGAAGACAACAGAGGAGGCCTGAGGAGGAAGAAGGGAGAGGCTAGGGAGCGGATTTGGATAACCCCGGCTCTACCTGGAATCTAAGAATATGAGCTTCATGTCTAGGCTGGCCCGAAACATGAACATATTGCTGTGGAGCTTGATCTCCGTCACGGCGCTGGGTGGCAGCGAGTGGCCCACGGCGACCAAGCCAACGTTTTGATAGCAGCCATCGAAGGGGGACATGTCTAGGCTGTATTGGCGGATCTTCAGGTACCCGCTGCAGTGAATAACCTGCCGGAGACACAGGAAAGCTCATGGGGGCTGCCTAGCGAGGGGTGGGCTGTGACAGGTTAGGGGACCCGGACAGACCCTCATGCCCACCCGGTTGACGCTGATGTGGCCCCGCTGGGTGCCCCGCAGCCGCTGCCCCTCACCACCCTCCCGGCAAAGCGGCAGTGCTCGGGTTCAAGCTCCTCTCTTTGGGTTGACTTTTTCCCACACGAAAGCCCAGCACTGTTCTAAGCCCCGTGAAAGTCACCGAGGTTTTGGTTGTTTTTTTCCACTGACTTAAGTGGGTTTTGGATCACTTCTACTAACGATGCTTTCATTATTCCCCTAAAAGGGAGGGCCCGACAGTGCCAAGCCAGTTCCAGCTCCATAACGAGGAGCGAACGAGTGTGGAAGAGTTTGCACGTGTGCCTGTGTCGCCACGGCCAGAACCTCTCTTTTTGGACGCAGTTTCAGGTACGTATCCTTACAGAGGAGCGTTTTGTGCTTCCATCCCCACTTCTCTACTGTTGGGGTGTTTCTTCCTGCTTCAGTAGATGTCCTTGCTATACAGCACGTCCAGGCACAACGCCTGAGAAGATGGCACAAATTCCCACTGCTTTCTAGAATTGTGCAGCTGGCACAAAAGCGGGGAGCGGGCAGGAGGGCAAGAGGTGTCCCCATCGAGGAGCTCTGAGCAGAAGCGTGGGAAGCACCAGAGCAGAACATCCTCGGCTTGGAGAGCTGCCTCTGAAGCTGACGAGTTACACAATAAAGACACAAATTAACCCAAGGCTGCAATCGTGTCACCTTGACAGCTTCCATAAACACCTCGGGATCGTCAGCGGTCAGGTTAGAAGTCAAAATTTAAATAAATAACTAATGAAATAAAAAAAATACCCAAGCAAACCGCGGGGAGCTCCATGCCTTGGGTTTGTGGTTTGAGCCCTTGAACCTGAATATTCCGAGCGAAATTCTGGCACTGGACCACATGAAAGGACGCCAGGCTGGGACAGAGGGTTCCATCCCCAGCTCTGTCCCCATTGTCACTGCGCTACTGGAACAGGGTGCGGGAGGGATGGGAATGGGAGAGGGCAGGTGGAGGTTGTCCTGGCCGCTGGCACGCACCTTGTAGCCTCCGCAGGTCAGACCCGCGTTCCTCTTGGCCAGGACGCACTTCATCCTCAGGAAAAACGACCTCTCGATCTCGTATTCTGGGAAGCGGGGAAAGACACAGGGGTGAGCCTCGGGCTCTGCTGCCCCTGCGTGTTGCCCTGCACGGTGCCCTCCGCGGCTGCGCAGACCAGGCGAGGGCGGAGGGATGGGTATTTTACCCTGCACGAAATGCGAGTGGTAGGGCTGGTGGGCTGTGAGCACTGCGGTCATCTCGTCGTGGTCGGCAGGGTGGATGTACTCATAAATGCTGTTGCCAGTCAGCTCTACCTGTGAGAGAGGAGGAAGCGGAAGAGGAAGGGATTCATGGCCAGCATCGCTTCCTGCAAGCCCTTCCCTTGCCAGCCGGGGTTGGGGGGCAGGTATAGGGGGTAGTTGGACCTCCAGCGTACCTGTGACAAGCCCAAGTGCACCGAGGCGGTCTCTGAGATGTACATTATCTTGCCATCCGGAGCCACGACAAATATGAAACCGTCCAAGGTCTGCAGAAATTGTGATTGAGGGGTGGGAAGTGTAAATATATCCATAGTCAGGCAGACAGAACCACCCCCGAAAGCTGATGGATCCACCAAGTAAGCGCTTGCCCCTCGGAGTTACTGTAGCAGACAGGCCTTCCTGTCCGGACATTGGAAGGAAATGGGCAAGTCCTGGGCAGGAATCCCTATAAAGCTCCTGGACCCAAATACTTTATTCCAACGCAACCCACTCCTCAGAGGAGCTGCGCTCAAAAGCCGTGCAAAGTGCTTGGGAAGTGTCTAAGAATAGGTCACAGGAATCTACTTCTACCCCATTCCAGGTGTCTCTAGGGAGTTTGGAGAGTGCGTATTTGCTAAGGAGACTTGAAGGGAGAGAGAAGCATCTAAAACTTTCGACTCTGTAAATAAGGGGCGCGATAATTTATCAGGCATGTTTCAGCAGACAGGGATGGGACTTCTGGGTGCGCCGAGGGCAGAGTCGGACCCCCGCAAGGCCACACAACTTCACCCAAACTGCGTGTTGGTGGTAACCGCTAATACTCCTAACAGCTCAAACCTTAGCGGCTTTTCAAATGTGCTCTGCTTGTGTCCACGCTAAGTTCTGTGCCTGCTCAGCCTGTCCGTCGCACCTCTAACATGTCCCTAAAGTCTCGCCCTGGTTCTGCACTATCCTGAGCTTCCGCCCATCGACCTTGTTAATTAATACTTTGGGAAAAATTCATCATGCTCCTGAGTCCTGGCGCAGAAGGATGTAGTGTGAATCCCTCTGCTAGAACCCTGCTGTGGACAGCGCTGGGGCCAGGGAGAACCAAACCGCAGCCCCAACACTCAGCCGAGACGGTTCCTCTTTCTGAAGTTATTTCCCCCCACACACGCACCCCTTTTTATTAAACATGTGAACAGTTAAAAATTAGTCAAGGTGGCAATTAAAAGCTCAGTAGAGGGAATGATTTCTTTAATCATTAATACCACATGGTTGTCGTTTCCAGACCCGTACCTGCAAAAGATGGGATCCCAGTTCCCGTCCAACGTTATCCAGCGGGCTGGTTCGGCTGGAGTGGCCCCAGGCTTCTCCGAGTCCTGTTGATTTAAGACAGAAAAAAAAAAAGTGAGGAGATAAAATTTTGGCTCCCGTTTGAGACGAACTTTTTGTCAATGTTGTGCTTGTACTCGTTCTCCACCTTGCACACAAATAAATCTTTGTAGGACTAGGCAGGGTTTCGTTGCACAGAGCAGCCTCTTTCGTGGATTTTTTTTTTTTTTAAAGGGGAAAAAACCCAACCCCCGTGAGAGAAAAGTACCAAAATACCTATTTTTGAGTTAATAGCGAAGTTCATTTCTAAGAGCTAATTAGGGAAGCAGCCTGCCTGATAAGAAAGGGCTTTTTAGTGCTGTCCTCGGCTGCTGGTGAAAGGGCGTTTTCTCCTCACGCCACCGAAGGGATCCTGGACAAACCCGGGAGTTGTTTAAAGTGAAAGAAAGAGGTGTGCTGGGGAGGTCTTTGATGGGGAGAGAAGGACGCGGTTAGCTTGGCAGGATGGTGTCTAGGAAGCCAAAGCTCTCGGCGGTGGCCAGCAGGAGATGCGAGATCGATCACGGCAGCATCCCGGTGGTTAATCTCCCTGCAGAAGGTAGAGCTTGGTCACAACCTGTCGGGACATTAGTCAGCAGGCTTTGGAGGGATAAGAATGGGTTAGACCCTCTGCTTGCCAGAGATCACCTTCCAGTTTGACCTGTGACATTTTCTCTCACTGAATCACAGAATGGTTTGGTTTGGTAAGGAACATAAAGACCATCTAGTTCCAACCCTCCTTCCATGGGCAGGGTTATCTTCTACTAGACCTATCCAACCTGGAATGTGGAAATCCTCTCATCTGGAAGGTTTGCAATCACCTATTTCGGGAGGGAAAAAGGAGAGACCAGATGTGACCCATGCAGCTCTTCCCGAGAGCCGTGTTTATAAAGTATTTTCCCCTTTTAGTGATCCTCCCCAAAAGCCAACCACCTGCAGCTGAGCCCAGTGCGGTTTGACGGCTGCTAGAAGGGACAGCCTAGGAAAGTCACTGGTGGCATGGACCATCCTCCCTCATGCCCCACGGAACCGTGTCCGAGGGACCCACCTCCTGCCCCAACTTCTCCTCAAGCGAGAGGGATAGTTCTGTCTGCAGGGAGGGATGATCTGTCCCCAAAGACTATCTGCACGCAAAGAGAGTCGATCTATCCCCCAAAGAAGAATTGTCTGCCTCCTGAGAAGATTCATCTCCAAACAGCCCCCTCCAAAACTGAATCTTTCCATTCCTCTCTAATGCTTCAGACGCTGCTTGTTTTTCTCCTATGCAAAGTGAGGAGGAATAAAAGCCAGATGGAAATTACTTCACCGGGGTAGAACTACTTCTTTACCGGCGAAGCCTTTTCACAGCCTCGTTGTTGCTGAAATAATTCAAACAGGGCGGTTAACACCTTTCACGCTTATGGCATAAAATAAGGCTCGGCCTGACACGCACAGACACTAAGACAGAGTGAAAAAGAAAATAAGTCCAACTCCATGGATGGATGCGGTGCGAATGGCCCAGGGGAGGCGAGAGCCGAGCCGGAGAGGTCTCCGTCCCGCAGTGGCTGGGCTCGGAGAAGACAAGACCCCGTTTCCCAGCTATTTCGAGCCAAACGAGCGAGGTGGTGACAGCAGGCAGCCGCCGGCATCCCCGGCTATTGACCGGTTTCACCCAGGTGTCTGCCGGTCTCAGCAACACCAACGATTCCCTCCGCCCGTTTCGAACGGCACTCCCCCACCGCCGCAGGGCCGCAGCCTGTGTGCCTCTCGTCCCCGCCTTTCCCTGTCCTCCCCCTTCCTCGGCCACCTCTTCAGGTTTGTCTCTCCTACACCTCTCTGGTCTGGCCCCTACCCCACAGCCTCAGACAGACGCAGGCTTCTTCCCTTTATTTTTTCCTCCCCACTTAAGGGAGACTTTTTGCAAATTCCCCGGACTTTCCTTGTCCAAACAGAGCAGATTTATGAGGGATGCACCAGGGGGCTCCACAGGTACCTTTACTCCCCAGCCAGGAAACAGCAAATAGGACAGAGGGTCACCTTGCGCCCCCCTCCCCCCCCATCCATCCAGAATCAGCAAAGAGCTGGCAAGTCTTGAGCAGCTTCCAGGGAAAGTGAGACAAGAACTTGCTGTGTATTTCTTTTGCCCCAGTTCCTCAGAGGTTTCCCTGCTGGGGAACCAGCAGGGCCAGTTAGAGCAGAGCGGGGGCCAAGGCACCTCCTTGCGACGTGCCAAAACCAAGAGAAATCTGAGTGACAGTTTCCAGTATCCAGGACTAAAGCTGCAACTCCCCACCTATTATTTAAGTTGCTCATTAATCGAAGTTTACGACTCTAATTATTCTTCTTCTAAAAGGGAAAACAACCCGACGCCGGCGGGTTAATGAACAGCCCCTGGGCATGGCAGGTGAGCCTCCCCCACCCCCCCGAGAGGGCGGCTCTTCACGGGGCGCTGAGCTCCGGTGCCAACCCGGCGCTGCTGGGCTCTGGCAGTTAGTGCTTGAAAACGGAACGTTTTAATTTCTCTACCTGGACAGCTGGGTTTTTTTTTGGTCCTGTGACACCAGACCATTATTTGTCCTTCCCAGATGTTTCAGGCACTTTCAAGCTGGAGACCGCTTCTATCCACTGCCCAACCCAACCTCTCCCAAACCGACGGGTTCTCCTGATGCCCCTTGAGTATTACTGTCAAAGATTAGACGAAAATCAAAATCAAACCCCAAAACCTTTCCGTTAATATTCTTTTTTAACCACACACCGCCAACACCCTCCCCCCCGCCGTCTATTCGCTTTAACATCCCATTTCCTTTTATCGAGGGGGGCAAACTGTGATTTCTTGCACTTGACCTACCGCAGAAAATTCTGCGAATTCTTTGACTGTCTATTTAAAACAAAACAAGGAAATCAGCTCTCCCTTTCGCTTCAGGATTAGGGTCGGAAACGAGATCTAAAGATTCTCTTGTAATTTGGAGAGCCAACAGCATAATGGGTTTGGAATAGAAACAAGCAGCTTTGTGAGGGGAAGGATAACTAAATCGGTTTTTAGGCAAAGGATTTTCCCAGCTAAAGTGGCCGAAGACAAAGGAAAACATAATCTATTTTGGAAGATTTCCAAGATATGCCACATTAACCTTTCGTAGATAAAATTTGCTTTCTTCTTTGCGCCCCCTCCCCCTCCCAAGGTCTGGTTTATCATATTTACATAAGTAGCCTTAGAAGGGATGTGTCTATTAGGGATCTAAGGAGCTAGCGAGCTCACATTTCATTTGGAAATAGAGGCGAAGTTTTACTGTTGCTTAATAACTCGCTGCATTGTAGAACCATTTCCATTTAAATACCCCCCGACCCACGGATTACCTCCCTGGACTGGCTGCATGGGCTTTGTAATTTCCTGAAAATGAGATTTCGATTTATAAAACAAGAAACCAATTAGTAACCAAATGAGGCGAAGTAGATCCACTAAAATTGACCTAATCCCACAGGCACCATTTAGGCCAGTTCTTGGCGAATGAATGATGAGCAACCGCCTAGCATAAGCTGAAGGCATCATCCAGCTGTGTTATTCAAGCAGCAAAAATAAACGGCTCGAGCTTTTCTTTCGGAATGAGTTTGATACTCTTGACAAAATGTAGATTATAGGCTCCCGCCTAACAATCTCCTCCACTCTAAGATTTCTTTTTTCTTAAGAAGTTAAATAATTTGGGCCACAAGAAGGTGCCCTCTGTCAGGAGAGAGAAAAAAAAATAAATTTATTTTAAAAATAAAATTAGAAAAAATATAATAAAAATAAGAAGAAAATAATAAAATTTAAAAGAAGTAAAAAAGAGGAAAATTGAAAGAAAAAGAAAGAAGAAGAAGAAAATGAGAAGCAAAAGGGGAAAAAAGAAAATAAAAAGGAGGAAAGATAAAAAGGAAACAGAAAAAATAAGAAAATAAGTGGGAGGGGGGGGGGGGGGGGGGGGGGGGGGAGAGAGGGGAAAGAAAAAAATAATATTAGCTGTTGCTTAGTTTGCCAGCAACACCCTCGTTACCTAACAGGGTGGCAGAGCTTGCGCGGGTCCTGCGCGGAGCCAGCGTGCTGACTCATCTTTTCTCCCAGCACTTCCCAGTGAAAAACCACTACGCTTTCCACACCAAAAAGCATCTCCATCGCTTTCACGGCTCCGCCTCACCGGTGGGTCCATGTGAGATGACTTTCCCCAGCCGTGTCCGCCCCTGGAACCCTGCATACGGGTCCCTACCGCCAGCCTGTCCCTCCGGGACGGCTAGAGGCTGCGCTGGCCCTGTCCTTCCTCTCACTGCTTGATTGATATGAGCCTTGAGGCAGCCAATGGAGGGGTTGGGTGGGCATCGTCCCTATCCAATGTCGATAGCGTCGCAAGAAGCTCCTCTGTCCCACCGAAGGGAGAAGGGGTTCCCCAATCATTCCTAATTTGATCTAAGAAAGACGGAGGAAGAAGGGAAAGAGGCAGGAGCAGGCAAATGAGATTTCAAGAGGCCTGGGCAACTCCTTGGCCCTGGCAAATCTCTGGGTTACTTGTCCCTCTCCGAGAGTCTGCAGCGCAGAACCCACCTCGACCCCCTCCTTTGTCTGGCAATAGCAGAGGGAGGAGGTGGGGGTGGGATGGCCAGAAGATAGAAGCCTTTGGCTTGCGTTGATCTGCAGGCTTTTCAATGCGGTCTCCCAGAGGACCTGGAGCCTCCGCGGAATCCGCGTTTGGGGGGCAGAAAGCAGCCGCGAGGAGGGCTCCCTTCCTCAAAAAAAATCACCTTGTGCTGGGTCCAGGTCGAGGTCAAGGTTCTCCAGGGCCAGGGCTGAGTGAGCGGCTCCCTCCGGCCCCCGGAGACCCCGCTCCTAAGGACATTCCCCTGAGCCCTGTCTGGCCGCATCGCCCAGGCGAAGCACAGGGCCGAGGGCTGCGGCGCTAGGGCCAGCGGAGCCGGGTGGATGCGGGCCTGGGGACAGGGCTGACCCGGTAGAGTTTTGTTGTGTCGCTGAGGGCACGAAGAGGCGCAGGGGACTAGCCCGGGGCCGTCGGGGCACCAGCGGGGACTTTGGCTGAGCCAGCTCCAAGGAATTCCACCGCCGTTCCGCTTCCAGACGCTTCCTATAACTCCCCCTCCTCTCGCCCGCTCTCCCGGGCTCGCCCCGATGCCGGGCCGTCTCGCTTTTGTTCCGGTGCGTTTCGTTTTGCCCTTTTAAGAGCCTCTCTCTCTCCGTTCAAGGTGGAGGAGCGCAGCTCGATCGGGATTCTGACTCTCCAAAGAGATGCGGGACCCTCCGGTCTCCTCTGCATGCGCTGCTCGCCCCTCCCGTACCTGTTTCGGGGCAGGCCGGGCCCCGTAGAACTGGGGAGGGTGAGAAGGAGTGATTTGGGCCCCTCTCCCCTCCCAGCCTCTCAACCTGCTCGGCGAATCCGCTTTTAGAGCTTTAAGGGGGAGCATGGCCATTTCAATTCCTCCCTAGGCAGCAAGTAGAGCAGCACCTTCCCCATCGCCCCTCCCTGGCACCACTGTTGTCTTGTACCTCTCTCTGCTGCGGGAAGCAGTGGGGCACGGAGGGTTGCGTTCCCGGGAAGCGGGAGGCAGAACAGCTCGGTCCCCATCTTCAAAAGGGGGGGTCATTTCTGTACCCATCTTCAAGGCGGGTCATTTTCCCTCGCTGCCTAGGGAAAAATGACAAATAGAAGGGCCGGAACCGCAAGCTGCACGCCCTGATCACCGCCAAACGAAAAGGCAACTGGATGTTGTACGGAGGAATTAGCTTGATTCGATTAACCATGTCATTATATCGCCTACCGCTAGCACTCCGCTTTGCCAGCGCCCAGCGCCCGGCGAGGCAGATTTCTCAGTTAATTTAGCAAGCAGTGGTTAATGATAACTCCATATCTTAGCCAAATGAGGTTTCTGTGAAGGAGTGGGTCTCCGTCAGAGGGCTCAGATTAAATGGAATAAGATATATTAAAAAGGAAAAAAAAAAAAAAAGGGGGGGGGGGGGGGGGGGGGGGATAAAAATACAGGAGAAGAGCGCAGCTCACTTCCAACTGCCTGCAGAGGCCATTAGCAAGGTTCTGTGAAGATTTATTATCTCGGTAAATCACATGTGTTCATTCGAAGCAGGGAGAAGTTAGCAGCCCGCTTTCTTTATATAAAAAAAAAGTAATAATAAGAGGGAGGAAAAGTCCTGTTGTCTAAACAAACAACCCTGCTAAGAAAATGGTAGTGGAGATAATACCGAGACTGAAGGAAATCCCAGCGTTTTGGCACACGGAGGGTAACGGGATTGCGCTCTGCAAACAAACGGAACCGTGCTCGGATTGGAGAGAGAGAGAGGGGAAAGAACAGAACAAAACAAAAAAAAACCCGACCGACAATCAAGGAAATTTTCAAGCGCAGCTCCTTCTTTGCTTCCACAGAAGACACAGACTTAAACAGCCCTATTCTGAGGAAACCGGGAAGGAATTGCACCAAGGCGCTTGGAGCGCACGCTTGAAAACCATCCTCCACCACCACCACGGTTCTGTGCCACTCAAAAGGAAGAGGAAGCTTCGAAAGAAATTAACACATAAATCTCCTTTTCCAACGATCATGTTAGTAGTTTAGCCGTACGCTTCACATTTTAGGTTCACATCAAAACCGGAATTAAACAGAGAGTAAACGGCAGCTTAAATGGGAAAAACTTCTGTAAGAAAATAAACACTGAAACCTAATGCTCAATCATTTCCCTCAGCAGTAAGAAAAACAGCATTAAATCACCTATCCACGTGGGAAACGGATTTCTTTTTTTTCCCCTTCCACCCCCCCTTCCTGTTGATCTCTTTCCCCTTTAAAATAAAACAAGGTTAAGGGTTTCGATATTGAAATGTTAACCATCCTGATTCACAGAAGTTTATGTAAACGGAGCCTCCTCCGCTTTTGTCTCAAAAATCAATCCCTTCTTCCGCGCCGAAATGATCCATCCCCACTAGGACAGGGACAACGAACCTTCCTGTTCCCTCTCTGTTCACGGAAAGAGAATAGGACCCTGAAAATATTCCTAATTAAAAAAAAAGGAAAAAAAAAAAAAAAAGCCCCAAAACTCTGAAAAAAATAAAACAAACAACCGCCCCAAAAAGAACTACCCTAAAAAAAAATCAACCAACCAAACAACCCCCCAAAAAACAACGACAAAAAAAACCCCAATCACACACACACCCCCAAAAAAAAAAACCAAGCAACCAAGCATCAAGAGCAACGAAAACAAAATCCCCAAACCCACACAACCAAAAATCTACATATTGGACCACCTGGGGGGGTTCGTTTGTTTGTTTGTTTGGGGCGAGGGTTGTTGATTTGGGGTGGGGGTTGTTGATTTGGGGTGGGGTTTTTTTGTTTGGTGATTTTTTTTTTTTGAAGGGGAGGGCGTTTGGGGCTGGTGTCCCCCACCCCCTGCCCTTTTCATTTTTGATACTGGCAGGGGTCAGAGAAGAATTACCTCTCTAGCTATAGCGACCAGCCTGGCTTTGAGTGAAGCTCTTTGGCATCTCAAAGATTTAGTGACGCTTTTTTAAATAAGGCTACATTTCTTGGCATTAAATATTTAATGTTAAATTGGGAGAGTAGGATTTTTTTGTTTTAATTAACATTAGCTCAAGAATTAAATTATCAGGAAGATCTGCTTTAAACAACAACAACAACAAAAAATTAAAAGCAGCATGTTTTCTACTGTCTTCAGCGGTCTGGAGCCTTTCCAAACGCTGCTCACTGAAAAATGCAGGTCTGAGAGGTGTTCTCCTCCGGAGGCAGAAGAGTTTTAGCATCGAAATAATACAAGCTACCCCAGCCGCTCAACACTTTTTGCCCTTGACAGATGTAATCTTCTGGAGACCCAGTAAAGCGAAATCAGGGGTAGAGAGAACAACACAGGCAGTTCAACAGCTTGTAAGAATTACACAGCCGTTAAGAGAAGGAGCTCGCTGGGGAGAAAAAAAAAACCCTCTGCTCGGTTTGTCCAGTTTATTTGGTGGCACTGTTTAGATTTCTGGGTGTGAGATGGAAACAGTACAAAGATTCCTGTGCGTGTGGCTCTCCTGGCATTTCACTCCTAGAAAACTCTCTTGTTTCCAAACCGAACCCGGAATGTTGTGACCTCCTCTCTCTCAGACGAACCCCTCAGCCGTAAAAATAAAAGCGCACAGAGAAACGCGCACTGATTCTTGCTGCCTGTCCCCCTGTCCTCCGCCCCGCCTGTACATCTTCCTGCCCGTGACCACGCACAAGCAGCCCCCCGAGCAGACCCTCTCCGGGCAGCTGGAAATTCGCTTTGGTGCCGAGGAGAGAGAGCATGAGTTAGACTCTGGAAGGGCAACACAGCTTCTCAATCCTGGCTCCTCCAGCATATCTTGCAGCACATGACAGGATACTGCCGTGCTCCCGAGCCTCTAGCTGCCCACCTTCAGCTCTGTGCCCAAACCAGGGAGCCTCTCACCCTGCTTGTATTGCTTTCCTCTCCAGAGAAAATCAAGCAACTGGACCCCCACACACACCCTCCGGTAAATCTATCCAGCATCACTGCCCTGCCTTTCAGAGCGGCTTTTCCGTCGGGGACATAATTTCCGCGGCTGCCACTACCTGCCCTCCCTTCCCAGCGAAGCGATAACTCCACAAAGGGGCCAGGATTGTCCGTGTCGTGGTGCCCCCCTCCACTCTCGGGAACAACCTCAAAGAGCCAACACACAAGGAAATCTGCACCGGGACCCGTAGCCCCGCTCCCGGAGCCCCCCGAGGTTTTGGGGAGAGGCCCCGGGCTCGGGTTCCGCACGGCCGCAGCACCGAGAGGCCTCTCGTGGGCGAGCGGGTCGTGATCAATGCGACACCGGGCACCTCGCCACTTCCCTTCTCCCTCACTTCCTCGGAGGTGCGTGGGCAGGAGACCCCGGTAGGACCACGGCCCTACGCAGGGTACGCGGCCCGGAGGGCTGGGACGGCAACAAGCTTGGGAGGGACGACCGAGCCCTTTTGGTGCCTGCTCGCTGCCTTTCTGTTTAATTTGCAGTTTGTCTTTAATGAGGCCGCCAAGGCTCAGCCACCCCTAGGTCTCCGCGCTCGAATTAGCATCGGCGGCGGGAGGCAGCGGCCCCGGCCCCGGCGCACTTGGCCGCAGGGTTCCCCAGGGCATTCAAACATCCAGCGCGGCCACCGAGGAACGGGGATCAGCTATTCTTCTCTTCTCGTGATTACTCACAGCCTACAAGCAACACCATATGCTTCTTCTGATCAAACAACCCGCTACATAGGCAGCAGTAATTGACGAGACCTGCTGGAAATCACGCAGAAAGGTAGCCCACTGAGACCGCAGGAGTTGACAAATCATTGCTAATAATCCTTTTAGGAACATCACGGGCAGCAGCGTTTGCAATAGCTTTATTTTTATAAAGTATGCGCTGACAATATAAAGGACAACTCAGTCTCCTTTGAAAGTGTCCCGCATAATGATCTTCAAGGTGGCAGAGCGCAGTGAAGAGGCTTGATGAGCTTTAATTAGTATTTTTCTTTCTAAAGGATTAATTTATCCCTTCGGTTCTGTGTGACTGGGAGGTGTGGAAGACAATTTGTTTAAGCTATTGCAAAACGCACTAGACTAGAAAATAGTGCTACAGACTTGAAGTATAAACCTTTGTACGCGACCATGGCGGGTACCTCAAGTCCAAATGACTCTCTGGGTTGCATTTTAAAAGCAGAATTAGGACCATTCAAAGCTAGAATTAGGAGCAGCAGCTACCAGACGTAATCAGGTTAAAAAACAAAACCCGGCAACAAACCCAAACAACCGAACAAACCGTTCCGACACCAAAGCAAAGCAAACCCAGGCCCTAGTATGTACTCTTGATTTG
The DNA here is from genome assembly GCF_015220805.1 of Pogoniulus pusillus. Classification (NCBI taxonomy): domain Eukaryota; kingdom Metazoa; phylum Chordata; class Aves; order Piciformes; family Lybiidae; genus Pogoniulus; species Pogoniulus pusillus. Next base: position 1,270,614 of record NC_087296.1, read on the forward strand.
TAAAACAGGCAGAGCGACCAGCTCCAGGTACAGACACAGAAAGCACAGAGGGACTTGGCTAGGATACTTTGTTCCTCATCTGCACACTTTACAACAAAAGATTGAGGTTTTTTCTGTTGGTTTTGTTTGTTTGTTTGTTTTGGTTTGTTGTTTTTTTTTCTGGGTGGAGGGGACAAAAAAAGCTTTTAATGCTATTTCTTTTACCTCTCGATCGAATTGACCTAAATAAAGGATGCACGACATACCTTCGGTGCTTTGTTTTTTTTTTAGGGGTTTTGTTTTACCTCATCTTTTACAAAAAGCAGCAAAGTGAGAACGCAGAACTTTATCCCGACTCTCTTAACTTTCTGTGCTGTTTGTTTTTCTCAGCAGCCTGTTTAGAAGCCTCGAGACGGCGACTTTAAATCCTAATTCTACTCCAAAGTAGGACACACTGTAGGACACTGCTATTGCTGGACAGACGGGACCGTGGAAGTCAATATCAAGTTGACTGATCACGGAAGAGAAGCAGGCTCTACAGAGCGACTGGTAAAAATATCCGAGGTCTCTTAAGGCCCCTAAACCGCCGCAGTGAAGCTCAGGGCGAGCCCCACGGCATTGGCTCTGCGGCTGGGTGCCGTATTTATTTGGGCTGTGCGTGTGTGGGCAGGCGTGTGCCCTACCTGCACACAGCACCTTCGCTCCGTACTTGATCTAAGCCTTGAGGACTTCGCATAGGCTTATGTAAATATTTACCCATATATTAACTCCCCCCATAGCCGGACTATAAATAGGGGTGAATCGCCCCCTCTTTCCCCACACACGTGCTTGGCGGGGGAAGCACATCTTACTAGGGGGAGACTGGGGGGGGGGGGGGGGGAAGAAAACCCTTGTTTGCTTTAGCAAGGCTCAGTGCCTTCAAGTGTTGACAAAAAGCACCTTAACTCCCCAACCAAACCTGCCGGCGAAGTATTTACGCCATAGAAAAAAGTGCGAGCGGAGAGCACCCTGCCTCTGAGCACACCACTCCAGGCCATTTGTCTCTGGGTTTTTAAAAGTAAAACCGACAAGAAACACCTAAATAAGAATGGAAATAGAGGCCGACAAGCCATTCCCACCTACCTTCTGGAAAAACCACCCTCATTTTTAAATAGCTGGTGGTGAGTCTGATTATGGATGCTTTGTCCAGCTGAGAGGTGATAGCGGAGGGCAGGGGTAGTAATTTAGCCAGTTCATAAAATTCGCTGTTTTCTTTCTCCCGTCTAGTCCGGGCGGCATTTTTGGACTTCTCTTTCATGATGTTTTCTTCCCCCCTTTCTTCCTACAATTTAAACTCCAGAAATTCATCCAAAGGTGGAAGGGAAACTTTCAGCTGTGCTTCATCTCTCCGGAGCATCACGCTGTGGTTCCGAGCGCAGCCATGGCTCTCACGCCGTTCACTTGTGTAGAATGCAAACAAAAATTGAAGACCAGAGAGGTGTTCTTAAAAGAAAAATCAACCTTTACCAATAATTCTCTGAAAGCAGAGTCAATCACATGGGAGAAGGCATTTATCCAATGCAGCTCAGAAACTCCAAGCAACTGCAGGAAGAAACAATCTAAAATTAAAAAGCTGGAAGCTTGCGGCACCACACAGCAACCAAAGGAGGTGTTTCTGGCCTTTTTTTCCTACTCATGGCGGGCAGCAGAGCTCCTCGGCAGAGCCTCATCATAATCCCGTTTCTTCCCGTGGTCTGCTGTCAATCCGAGCCCCGAAACGCTGCTTTCCAGGGCGCTGGGTGACTTCCTGGGAGCCTCTGTGAAGACAACACCGAGTCCTGGGATGAGAGAGCCGGGACACAACGAGGAGCTGCGGGAAATAATAACCAGCAGCCAAGGCTCTGCCAGGGGTAGGCTGCGTTTGCTCCCACCAGAAAGGAAAGAAAAAAAACCCAACCCAACAAAACCCAACCCAACAATCCTTCAAAAGTCTCTCTTTTTCTCGTCGAGCGCAGCGCGGAGCAGCCTGCCCCGCACCCTCCTCCCACAGCCCTCATAACCCTCAGCCCAGGTGTGGGCTGCATGGGCCAGAACGAAACCAGCCCCTAACTCCCGGTCAGGGGCGGAGGAGTTACCGGCTGCTCCCGGGGCTGCGCCGGCCCCTCCGCTCTGCACTCCCGCGGGCTCGGATCAACCCGGCCCCTCATCGGGGCAAGCGTTTCCCATCCCGGAGTAGTTCTACTTTTTCCTTTGTTTTATATTTTTCCTTTTCCTTTCTCCCTTTTCCTCCTCCCCTTCTTTTTTCTTAATTACTTTTTTTTGGTGTTGTTGTTCTGTTTCCTTCTCTTTTTTTTGGTCTTTTTTTCCCCTTTTCCTCCTCTTTATTCTCTTCTTCTACTCTTTCTTCCCTTTTCCCCCCCTCTATTTCCCCTATCTTTCTTCTTTCTCTCTCTCTCTTAATTTTTTGTTGGTTTTTTCCCCCCCTTTTTCCTCCCCCCTTCTTCCCCCTCCCCCCCTTCGCTTTTTAATTTTGCCCTCCACTAGTCTGCTTCCCTCACTCCCCACCTGGAATCGAAGAGGCGTGGGCTGGTGATGTTCTGCCTACCCCAGCTGCACCCCAGCCCGGGGAACCACGCTCTGCTCACCCTTACCCCAATCCCCAAATCCCTTCCCATAACATCACATTTTTTCCAAACAAATTGTTTCTTTCCCCCTCTTTTTCCACCGGCCTTGCCTCCTCCACCTCCGAGGCTCCGCGCTGAGGTTGGCAGCTTGTGGGTGGGTTGCGATCTGTGGGGTTGTACCTACCTTGAGTGCCTGAGCCCGGCAGCCTGCGGAGAGCTCTCCCGGGGCGAGGAGCCCAACTCTTTAATTGGCTCATTAATGGTACAGGGAAAAGTTTGCGCCTGTCACTGCTCCTGACACCGATGGCAGGCAGACATTGCCGCCTCCCCAGCCCCTTTATCGGCTCCCAGGCTCTCCCTCTTTCGCAAAACCGGGGGGGGGGGGCGAGATGGTGTGGGCAGGGGGGGGGGTGGCAGTGGGGGGGCGCGCTCGGTATTAATGAAGAATCCCTAATTTGCGGCTGAGAAATGCCTAATAACTTCTTGATGGCTAAAAGCCCTTTTAGCACAACTTCATTTCTCCCCTAGCCCCCCCCCCCCCTCTTCCGCGCCCCCTCTGCCTCTCCGGCCAAACCCTCCCTAAATGCCACTCACGGACTCACCTCGCTTCCCATTGGCTGCCCCCACCCGGCGCCCGGCAGCTGATTGGTGGAGGCGCGGTGACGGCGCTGCGCGCCGGACGGAGCCCCCGCCCCTCTGTCTCTCCCTCTTCCCCGCGGCGGGGGTCGCGCTGGCCCTCCCCGCTCCCCTCAGTGCGTACCGGCCCGCTCCACTTTGTTGTTATTTATCTGGGGGTTTTGGGGCCGTCGCCAACCAAGCGACTCCCCGGGCTCCCCTGGGGACTGCGGGTTGTGAGGATCGGCTGTTTTATCCCCCCCCCTCGCCCAAACCCCCAAGGGAAATTAACCGCCTCCAAAACTTCCAGCCACCCCCAAAGGCAATGGTCGCTCTTGGGAGAAATAAGCTTCAGCCACGTCCCCTGTCACACCCTTCTAGCCCCCCCCTTCAAGGGGGTACGGTTCAGCCCAGGGGTGATGCGCTGTGGGACAGCGTGAAACGACTCGCAGGGTGTCGGGGCGGGGGAGGAGGAAGGGGAAAAAAATTCAACAACAAATCTTCTTGCTACGTGCTGAAAAAAACCCCACTGTCAATCCTGCAAACAGACCAAAAAAGAGCAAAAATCACCCCAAACCCAATCCTCCAGCAACAGGAGACAGAGATACTTTAAAACTGCCCGCAAAGTCGATGTGGAACGAGGTGGTGGTGGCGGTAGGGTCTTTCATTCACGGGGGCTGGCACTATTCCTGATATCCCTAGTCCCTGGCAAAAAAAAAACCCACCCAACCAACCAACTGACCAAAAAAACAACAGAAACAGCTTCTAAACCTGCTGGCTCCTGAAAAAAAAAAGAGTAGATAGAAGGAGAACGCCTGTGGAGTCCTCCCTAAACCCGTAACGGACTCTCAAAAGCCTGAAATTATTGCCAAACCACTCGGTGAGAGAGTTCGGCTGAAATAATTGCTTAAAATGAGATTGTCCTGGCGCGGCGGCCGCCGGGGTATTCGAGGAAGAAGGAATCACCTAGGTTTTCGAAAGAAAAAATGTGTGTGTGGGGAAAAAAACCCCAGACCACTAAAACAGCCTTGGAAGCGCAATGTCCCTTTTGCTCCACGGAGGGCTGCAGCTTTGCTGCTTATCACCTTAAATCTCCCTTCAGTTAACAGCTTTCCCTGTGTTCATTTGGGTAAATAAAGGAAGGATGGAAGGAGAGGCGTTCGACAACTCCTCTGGGTGTCCAGGCGTCGACGAGCAGCAGAGAAACGGATCTACCTACCCTGAAATGTTCTTTTGATTGTCTTGTTTATCGAGGCGACCCGTTGCTAAACAAACAGAAATGCGGAGTCATTCAGTGACCGTGTGGAAAGAAGGAAAGAAAGATAGAGAGAAAGAAGGAAGGACAGAAAGGAGCAATGAGGGAAAGAAAGAAAGAAAGAAAGAAAGAAAGAAAGAAAGAAAGAAAGAAAGAAAGAAAGAAAGAAAGAAAGAAAGAAAGAAAGAAAGAAAGAAAGAAAGAAAGAAAGAAAGAAAGAAAGAAAGAAAGAAAGAAAGAAAGAAAGAAAGAAGAGACAAAGAAAGAAAAAAGAGACAAAGAAAGGAAGAAAGAAAGGGAGAAAGAAAGAGAGAAAGAAAGGAAGAACGAAAAAACAACAACCACCCCTCTCCACTCCCCTGTTAGGTGTTGAAACGATCGCTTTGTCAAAAAAATCTTCCCTGTGCCTTACTGCATTCAGGTGTAAAGTGAGTTTAGGAGGGAAGAGGAAGGGGAAAAAAGGAGGGGGAAAAAAAAAAAGCAAACTCCCAACATATTCCTTCTGGTTTTCATTTGAGGTAATTCTCTATCTAACCGCCCCTGGCGTCTCTCGCAGGGTATTTAGACATATGGGCAACAACTGGGCTAACACGGTCAGGTAGCTCACGAGTTATTTGTCACCAGGAGCCGCAGGGAATGTCCTTTACAGCACCCTCAGGTTGGGAAAAATAAAGAAATCAGACGGATACACTCCGCTAGTTTACAGCAGGGAAGGTGAGCATCCCCCTGACCGAGCTCGCACAGCCCCAGTGAGGACGGCAGCTCTCCCGCTGTACCGGGACTCGGGCTCTTCCCGGTGGGTGCCGGCCGCCGTCCCGGTTCCCTCAGTGGCAGGAGCCCGGGGAGCTTGGACTCGACGAGTCCCTGGGTAATTTTTGATGTGTAAATGCCACGGTACATAAAGCCCAAGATGTGGAAGGAGCAGCGCACGGAAGGCGATTATTAAGCTTGTCAAGTTGTACCGACCGCGGAGAAAATCCCCGCGCCGCGGAGCGACTGGCATGGGGTAGGGGACATTGCCCGGCAAATCTCAAGAGGCAGTTCCCGAAGGATGGGAGAATTTTGGGGTCGTTTCAGAGGCATAAACCTTGATTTCTCTCCTCAAAATACGCTATTTGTGACTGCGGAGATGAGAGTGAGCATTGTCCTGCTGCAGGGACAGGGCAGGACATTTATCTGCCCAAGCAGATAAATTCGTGGTCTTCCTATCCACTGACACTCGCCGTGGGTGCAGTGAGGCCACCACCACACCCCACTGAGGCTGCAGGGTCTCGGACTGGGGTCACACGGCGCTGTTTAAAACACGAAGTGAAGGCACAGCGACGGGTTGACCCCATCGCAGCTACTCCGCTGTCGGAGAAGGGTTTACAACAGTGAGAGTGCTGCCAGCGCCTTGAGGACACCTGAGAGCAGAGTGGCTGAGCCTCGGGAGGTGCGGGGAGGGTCCCCCGTGTCCTTCCCCACGCCGTGTCTGAAGCGCGGAACAAAGAGGCTCGGCAGCACCAAGGGGTCGGGGCACGGAGGAAGGGGACCGGGAGACCTCTTCCACAGAATTCAGACGTATCCGTTCTTGCGGGAGAATACTCTGGAAAACAGAGAAAATAGGGCAAACGGAATAAAGGGGTGCCGCAGCCCAGCCGGAGTCTGAAGACACACAATAAAATGGGTCTCCGAAGAAAGGCTGGGTGAAAGCAGAGCGCTTCACGGCCAGGTTTCCAAGCCCACGTAGCGGAAAAGTTGTGTGAGCAGGCACATCACGCAGCGTGTAGCGCGGAGTGCCTGTGCGTGCGGAGAAAGGGCTGGGGGGTGGAGAGAACTGTGTAAATCAAAGCAGAGATGGGGAAGAAGAAAGAAAAGCCCCACCGGGTCACTTCCCTATAAGACAAGTCTGATCCAGTTTCTCCTCCGGCACATTCTGGCTCACTCTGAGATTTTTTTTTTTTTTGTGGATTTGGATGCGTTTAGTATCCCCTTCCCCAAAAATCGAGTGGCCTTTTCTCCTGCAGAGAGAAAACCATTTCTTGTGCAGAGAGAAAGATCTTCTCAAGCATAAGCAGCTTACACACTGCTTTCCTGGCAGCGTTGTAAGAAGGTAACCATTAGCAATTTAACACATCCACGATTGCGTAAAACCCCCCACATCGGCCTGGTGTTAGGAGAGGACAGACAGACAGACATGCCAGACCCACCCGCCCCTGCCCCGGCTCTGTGCCGGCAGGACGCCAGGACCCGACCTCGCAAGGACCCGCAGGCTAAAGGGAACGCACCGGCGCCGCACTGCTTCCCACGGGATGCCTTCCCCTTCGGGAGAGTGGCACAGCTCCAGGAAGAGGGACACAGCCTCGGTACAGCTTTAAGGAGAGGGGCAAAGCTTTGGGGAGAGGTACACAGGCTCGGGGAGAAGGGCACGGCTTGGCTCCTGCACACCCAGACCGCTTTTTGAAGAGACCAGTAACTCCAGACACAGACACTCGGGTACCCTCTGGTGAATTGGAGTGTGATGTGAATTTCCATTCGTGCCCTCATCAAGGCTTTATTGACATAAATATAGATGGCAAATGCTCTTTGAGACCATTCAGAAGCAATTAATATGTTTTAACTGATCTAGATCTTAACCTCCAAGATTCAAGCCATGCTCTAGGTACTTCATTCCTGCTCTTTTGCTAATGTCATTAGGAGCAGGACGAGGAGAGAGCAGATTCTCTAACTAGACGCAGGGAACAGTTAAGAGAGCCTGGGATAGCAGCGCTCGGATCTGAGCCATTCGGAATGCACCTCTTAATCACAGAAACATCGCAGAATCAGAGCACTCCACCACCACCACCACCACGGCTGCTGGGGATTTGCAGTAACTCTTTTAAAGAATTTTTGGCACTGTATCTGTGGATTTTTTTTTTTTAAGAGATGCTGTGGAGGAGGGACACGCAGACAGACACACAGACACACACACACATATGCTTCTCTTGACCACGCACTCATTTCAGTTTTATTGTTTTGGGCATAAATGGAGTGAGATGATTTATGTTCATTTTCCCAGTGGAGTCAGAGGTCAGCAACTTTTAGCCCTTATCTTAGTGGAGACACTCTTGCTAATGCTCCCAGGTCAAGCCATCTTGCTGTTACGTGGAGCAGGGCACAAAAACATAAGCTAAATATGAGAAAAAAAGCTTACAATCACCACACATCCCCCTCCCCCCCCAAAAAGCTACTTTACAATCAGTAACAATTACACACACACACACCCTAGGCGCATTTTTGTCCCTTTCTGTATTTCCAAAGGATCCTGGTGCACTGAAGCGACCTGAGATGCCCTCAGAGGGGATGTCTGGGAGGGATGTGGGACTGGAAACTGACTTCGAAGATCTTACAAACTTCAGAAAGTGTTTCCTGCCCTCCCTGTCTCTCCGCAGACATCTTGCTCAGTCCCTGCATTTATTTCTGCTTCGTCATTTGTTCCATTTTTCCTCTCCTGCTCCGGAATGCTGCTGCCCCAGGTCCCTCCCCCCCCCCCCCCCCCGGCCAGCCACATGGGTGCCTGTTGCTGGGGACATGTCTCCGAGCCCCGTACCCCTTGTCCCTGCTGTCTCCTATTGCAGGGGCTGCTCCTCTGGCACTGGCCGTGTGCTTACCTGCCTCCCAAACCGAGCCTCTGCCTCAGGTAACTCAGAGGGAGGCTTCCCAGGGACACTCTGCCCAGCCCCGTTCTGTCCCCTCAGCACTGTCCTGCCGTACACACACCAAGACAGGTGGACACATCTCAGTGCCGCCTCCATGTCCCAGTTAGTGCCCCCTCACCTGCAGTGAAGCCCCCGGGGGTGGGGACGAATGAAACCTCTGCCCAGGGTTGGAGCTGTCCTTCTCACCCCTAAATGGCAGTCCTGGAGTTGGACCTGCCCCCCTCACTCACCCAGCAATGTGCCCTCCTGGCCAAGAAATCCAGTGGTTTCCTGGAGTGCATGAAGGACACTGTGGTCTGCAGGTGGGGGAGGTTCTCCTACCCACCTGGTCTGCCCTGGGGAGGCCACATCTGTAGTACTGTTTCCAGTTCTGGGCTCCCCAGTTCAAGAGAGGCAGGGAACTATTGGAGAGAGTCCAGTGGAGGCCACGAAGACGCTGAGGAGAGCATCTCTCCTATGGGGAGAGGCTGAGAGACCTCCTCAGCCTGGAGAAGAGCAGCCTGAGAGGAGATCTCAGTGCTGATCAGTTGCTAAAGGGATGATGGGGAGGACTCTTATGTCACTTCATTTGCTTGAGTTTCCCTGGTTGGATTTCACTCTCCCTGTCCCAAACCAAGAGTGTCCCAGCAGGGGCTGTGCCCTGGTACAGGCTGGTGACAGGGAGGCCAAATAGGCTGCCTCAAAAGTTCTCAAACACTGGACCAGGCTCCCCAGTAAAGTGTTTGAGTCCCCAACCCGAGAGGTGCTTAAGAGATAGAGATGTGGTGCTGAGGGACATGGTTTGGCACCAGGCTTGGCAGAAGTAGAGAACGGCTGAACTTGAGGCTCTTAAAGGGCTTTTCCAACCAACATGAATCCGTGGTTCTACAACTCTGTGATCTAAGCTCTGTGATTTTATGATTCTATGTTTCATGGCAGGAAGAACCTCCTTGGGAGGGAGCTCTCCTACAGCCCTTGGGTACCACCTGAGATCTGTGCTGGCTCATGTGTGCTGGTGGAGCTGGAGCTGTGTCAGGCTTCCTCCAGCCCTTGCTATCGCTGTAATCTCCTTTCTGACGGCCTGGCTTTCATTAGCAAAGAAGTTACTTCATTAGTTGGGGGAAAATCTGTCAGCAGAAGCCTGTTTAAATTTCAGCACCCCAAAGAATAATACCCCAGATAGTGGGATCTGTTCCTCAGCCTGCTCTTACCATCAGCCTGGTAACGAAGAGGTCACAGACTTGCGGCACTGCTTTGTTTCGGCAGAGGAAAGCAGCCTGACCACCTCCAGGGCACACTCTGCCTCAAAACTACACATGCTGCTTCAGCTGAGGTCAGGAGCAAGAGGAACCACCCTCCTGTGCTGCTCTGAGACTGCCTCCAGCCCCCCATCACCTCAGAGAGCAGCACCTCAGGAGGGACACAGGGTGTGAGGCTACCTGGCAGCTCCAGAGCTGGTGCCTGGTGTGTGCCAGAGGCACTGTAGCTCTGTTGCAAGGCAAAGTGGGATTTTACTTGGAGCTTTACTTAAAGAATCACAGAATGGTTTAGGTTGGAAGGGAGCTCAAAGCTCAGCCAGCTCCAACCACTTGCCATAGGCAGGGACACCTCCCACTAGAACAGGTTGCTCAAGGCCTCATCCAACCTGGCCTTGAACATCTCCAGGGAGGTTGTGGAGCACAGAAGCACAGAATGTGATCATATTCTGTGATTCTGTGCTCCACAACCTCCCTGGGCAACCTGTGCCAGTGTCTCACCACCCTCACTGCAAACAACTTCTTCCTAACATCCACTTTCAATCTCCCCTCTGCCACTTCAAACCCTTTCCTCCTGTCATGACAAGACCATGTCAGTAGTCCCTCCACGGCCCTCCTGGAGCCACCTTCAGATACTGGAAGGCCACTCCAAGGGCTCCTCCAAGCCTTCTCTTCTCCAGGCTGTGAAGCTCCAACTCTCTCAGCCTGTGCTCACAGCAGAGCTGCTGCAGCCCTCTCAGCATCTTGGTGGCCTCCTCTGGCATCCTACTTGTGTTGGGGGCTCCAGAACTGCACCCAGGACTGCAGGTGGGGTCTGAGGAGAGCAGAGCCAAGGGGCAGAATCCCCTCCCTTGCCCTGCTGCCCACTCAGGGGCAGGACCTTACACTTGGCCTTGTTGAATTTCATGAAGTTAGTTTAGTCTTCATGAGGTTGTTTTAGACTTGTTTCAGTCTTGTACCTGTTTGTGGTTACAGGTCTAATTATATTTTTGAATTACCTTTAATTATCTTTGATAACAGAACTATCAATAATAATAATAATCTCTAATACTAATTATGTCTATGTGCTGACCTGGGAGCAATCCCTCTGTCACTCACCAGCTTCTGAACGACCTGGGTGCTCTGCAAGCCCATGGATGCTCTCTCCTCTGCCTTCCACAAGTGGTGAATGGATGCAGGAAGAAGTTCTTTACAGTTGTGGTTTGGTTTAAGGGGGGCACCCAGGATCCCTCCAGCTACCACAACAGTGAGGGTGGTGAGACACCAGAACAGGTGCCCCAGGGAGGCTGTGGATGGTCCCTCCCTGGACATGTTCAAATCCAGGTTGGATGAGGCCTTGAGCAAGCTGCTCCAGCGGGAGGTGTCCCTGCCCATGGCAGGGGGTTGGAACCAAATGATCTTTAAGATCCCTTCCACCCAAACCATGCTGTGATTCTGTTTGCAGCTGCTCTGTGAGCTGAGTTTGTCACTGGTTTCTTCAGGTGCGGGGTGCTGAGGAGGCGATGTCTCCGCTGAGGGACCACTGCCTGCACTGGAAGAGGGACACAGGGGGACAGCAGCAGGCCTGCAAGGCTGAATCCAGCTTTAACCTGTTTCAGGCACTGCTCAGGGGCGTGGGAGTGCTTCCCAAGGCAATCAGTGGCTGCTGAGGCGTGGGGGTGTTTCCCCAGGCTTGGCATATGCCCCTGATTCATATTTATTGTCTGTAGGTTTTGCCTCACTATTGAAATGGTTTCCCTAGCCCCTGGATCCTGACTGTTCTTCACTGGGGGTGGGACTCCACTTACAAAATGCCACAGCTGGCTGGAACTAGCTGAAGCCAGAGCTTATTAAAAGGACATTTCCCCTGCAGTGCCTCTCCTGAGGAGTGTCCACTGCTTGCAGCTGAAGGGAGGAAGCTCCAAGGATTGCTTGCTGCAATTCCCAGCGGATTTAGCTGGTAAATGGACAAGAGATTGCCACTGCTCTGCTCCTGTAGTGGCTTGGTGATGTTAATGCTACCTGTTTGCACCCTGCCAAAGCCTTAGGACGTTCCAGAGTCTGGTTTGATTTTTGGCTTCAGCACGAAATGCTCCTGGGGCATAGCTCAGTACAGCCACTGGTCAGAACAGCCATGCTGGGGGGAGAAGAGAGGAGTGAGCAGCACATGCCAGGGTGCACAGTGAGCCCCAACTGGCTCGAGCAGCCTCACCTGCAGCCGCAGCCGCCCCTCTGCACCCCGCACCCGCTCAGCTGGGCTGGAGAGCTTCCTGCTCCAGCAGCACCACAGCTCTGTCTTTACCTGGGTAGGGACCCTGCTCATCTGGACCCTGACCCACAGACTGGCTTCCTGGCTTCACCTCGGGCCTGCCTTGCCACCAGGAACTTGCCTGACAACCCAAGCTGTGGTCTGAGCCTGGCTGCCAGGCCTGTGCCAGCCCTGCTCTGCTCGCTCAGGCAGTGTGGGGTGGGTCCTGGCCCCTTCCCTCATGGCCTGGCTCTCACTTGGCTTGTGCCGGCCTGTCCTGCCCTCACAGCCCAACCCTCGTTGTTTACTGGGGCTGGGCTGCTTCTCTTCCCTGTAGGGCTCCAGTGCCCTCCCTCTGGGAAGAAGGATGCTCTGTTGCTAGCCTGCTTGCCTCTGCTCTCTCGCTTTTCCAAGGGCAGTGCCTGTCCCACAGGCTGTTGTGCTCTGGGGAGCCTCCTGAGAGGTACCTCAGACCTCTCCGTGGGTGCAGGAGTCTGTGTGCTGTTCTGGGACCCCACAGAGCACAGGGCTGGGGAGGCAAAGGTGGTACACGGTGCAGAGCTCCCTCTGGTTTGCCAGCAGCAGAGCTGGAGGGACATAAACGAGGGTCAGAAGCTTGGTGAGATGTGGTCACAGCTATGCTTGGTCATGCCTCAGCCGCCAAAGGGCAGGAGAGGAAAGGATTGCAAAGGCTCAGGCTCCCTGCACCGGGAGCTTGCCACTTCTCCACGCAAGAGGGTTACACAGGAAGCTCTGATGGCCTTGAGGGGCTGGGGGGCTCCCCAGGGACACAAGAATCCATCTACTCAGAGCAGTTACCAGGGCTAGGACCATACAATGCAAGCTCTTGGAGGCAAGGGCTGTGTCTATCTCCATAGAGTGCCGATCACAATGGGATCCTATTTCTGTTTAGAGCTTCCAGATGCAAGGCTGCTCGATGTTTATAATAAACAATAATATTAATAATAAGTATTAACATGCCAAGCTGCAAATCACTGACACAGCTTTCTAATGCTGCTGGGTGCTTTCCAGTATTGTCCTCCAGCCTTGCTGCAGAACATTGTATGCAGAAGAATGGGAGCCCACTACCGGGCCTGTCAGGGCTCTGAAGGGCATGATCACATCATTTGCCTTCTCTGCTTTTTGCCTCTAAAAACTCATCTGCTGAGGCTGACATCACAACCAGTGAGCTCACCTCGGCCTGACGAGCCCAGCGTCCAGCAGGCACAGGCTGTGCCAGGGCAGCCCCAGCCAGGCTGCTGCTGCCTGCAGCCGCCGGGGGGGAAGCGCTCAAAGTTAGGCGTAATGGGAGCACAACTTGGTGCAAAGACGAGCAGTGGCCAGCAGGTACAGCATTTGCCTCGCACGGGAGGGCAGGCAGCCGAAAGGCAGGCTTGAGCCGTAATTTGCTGCCTCTGCTTTGCCGAGCCTATAAAAAGCCCAGAGCGATTTGCCCCCTCCCGCCCGCAGTGATGCAGCCGCAGAGCGGAGCAGGAGCGCAGCCTGGCAATGCAGGTTTTAATTTCGCCTCTGATTGCAGACAGAGTACGAAACTTTACCCTAAAATAACACAACAACATTTCTTCTGCAGCCAGCTCCTTTTGTGCTGCTGAAGGAAATAATAATGAGAAAGTATTCCAGCAGGAGGAGCTGGTTTAGAAGCAAATGGATTCCATGGCAACTCCTGACTCTCCATGACACCTCCTAACCAGCAGTTAGCTTGGAAATTGCCTCTGGTAGCTTCTACCCCAGACCTGATCTTCTTAGAGGGTTTTCCCCTCATTTGAACGCAGAAAAACCCCCAACAACCCCTCCCCCAAAGCCACTGGGTGGGGTGGGGTTGGGGTTGATTTTGTTCGTTGGTTGGGTAGCATTCTGCAATTCATTTGTTGTTGTTTGTCTGCTTGGTTTGGGTTTTTTTTAATGTGTGGGTGTTTGATTTTGATTTTTTTTTTTTGGTAATACAGATCCAATAATTTTTAACAATGCAGATCCAATCAAGTTGTAAATATAGATCCAATCATTCAAAAAACCAACACCTCAGGTGTTAAAAAATAGAGGTGAAATACTTAAAAAGAGAGACCAAATGTTAAAAAATCACAGATCAAATATTAAAGAACAGATCAAGTATAAGAAATAGACCAAATATTACAGATCTAATATCAAAACAATAGATCAAATAGTAAAAAATAAAGGCAACAGATTAAAAATGTAGATCACATATTAAAAATTATAGATAACAGATTAAAAACAGATCAAATATAAAAAATAGAGATAAACATTAAAAAGATAGATCAAGTATTAAACAATAGGTCAAATATAAAAAAATAGACCCAAAATTATAGATCAAATATTAAAATATAGATCAAATATTAACAATTAGAGATAACAGATAAAAATAGATCAAATACAAAAAATAGAGAGAAAAAATTAAAAAGAGAGATCAAATATTAAATAATAGATCAAATATAAAACATAGACCAAATATTATAGATCAAATATTAAAATATAGATCAAATATTAAAATATAGATCAAATATAAAAAATAGACCAAATATTATAGATCAAATATTAAAATATAGATCAAATATTAAAAGTTAGAGATAACAGATAAAAAATAGATCAAATATAAAAAGAGATAAAATATTTTAAATTATAGGTCAAATATTAAACAATAGATCAAAGATTAAAGAATAGATCAAATATTAAAAATTTCAAATATTAAAAAATAGAGTAAAGATTAAAAAATCAAATATTAAAAATATAGATTAAATATTTAAAAAATCAAATATTAAAATATATAGATTAAAGACTAAAAAATCAAATATTTAAAAACAGAAAGATTAAAAAATAGACCAAATATGATAGATAAAATATTTTAAATAATAGATCAAATATTAAAAAAGATCAAATATTAAAAAATATAGATCAAATATATAAAGATTTAAAAACTCGAATATTTAAAATATTATAGAACAAATATTTTAAAAAAGTTATAAATCAAATATTAAAAAAATCAAAGATGTTAAAAGTTATAGATCAAATATAAAAAATCAATATTAAAAAAGATGAACTATTAAAAAAGAATAGATCAGAGAGTTAAAAGAAAAAGTTAAAAATTATAGACCAAAGAGTAAAAAAAAAATCAAATAAAGTCAAATATTTTAAAAAGTATAGATCAAATAGTTAAAAAAAAAGTTAAAAATTATAGACCAAAGAGTAAAAAAAATCAAATAGTCAAATATTTAAAAAAATTATAGATCAAATAGTAAAAAAAAAATAGAGAATTATAAAATTCTGTATAATTATAAAAATTATAAAAATAAAGAGTGAAAAAAAATCAAATTAAAACCATAGATCAAATATTTAAACAAATATAAAGTGTAAAAAAAAAATGTTAAAAATTATAGATCAAATATTTAAAAAATCAAATATGAAAAATTAAATCATACAGTAAAAAAATTATAGATCAAATAGTAAAAAAAATGTTCCAAATTATAGATCAAATCTAAAACCAAAAAAGATCGAACATTAAAAAATGGAATATGGTAAAAAGTTTAGATCAAATAGGAAATAAAATCTGATGTGTTAAAAATTATAGGTCAAAGACTAAAAAAAAAGTAAATATTAAGAAAAGATCAAATAATTTTTAAAAGGATCAAATTTTTTTTAAATATAGGCCAAATAAAATACAGCTCCCATATTGATTAAAAATATGTCGAATATTTTTTTCAACATGGGTCCAATAATTTTTTAAACATAGATTCAGTCATTTTTAAAATATATAGATCCAATGCTTTAAAAAATAGAGATCAGGTTTTAAACCAGAGACCAAATAGTTACAAAAATCTCCATCTAATCATTATTTAAATCTAGATCTAATAATTCTTTAAGTCTAAAGAATTACTCAAATCTATAGCTAATAATTACGTAACTACAGATCTAATCATTGTTTATATCTAGATCCAACAATTAAAGTCTAGATAATTATTTCAATCTAGGTCAAATGATTATTTAAATCTAGATGTAATAATTATTTAAATCTAAAGAAAATCATTATCTAGATCTAATAATTACTTGCATCTAAATCTAATCATTATTTATGTCTAGATTACATAATTATTTAAATCTAAATCAAATCATTATTTAAGTCTGGATGAAATCATTATTTAAATCTAGAGATAATAATTATTTAAGTCTAATTATTTAAATCTAGATCTAATCATTATTTAAATCTAGATCTAATAATTATTTAAATCTAAACCAAATCATTATTTAAGTCTGGATGAAATCATTATTTAAATCTAGAGATAATAATTATTTAAGTCTAATTATTTAAATCTAGATCTAATCATTATTTAAATCTAGATACAATAATTATTTAAATCTAAATCAAATAATTACCTAAATCTTAATAAAATATATTTAAATCTAGATATAATTATTATTTAAATCTAGATCTAATCATTATTTAAATCTAGGTCAACTACTTCAATCTAGACCTAATAATGATTTAAATCTAGACCTAATAGTGATTTATATCTAGACCTAATAGTGATTTATATCTTGACCTAATAGTGATTTATATCTAGACCTAATAGTGATTTAAATCTAGACCTAATAGTGATCTAAATCTAGACCTAATAGTGATTTATATCTTGACCTAATAATGACCTAAATCTAGACCTAACAATTCTTTGAACACAGATCTAATAATTCTTTGAACACAGATCTAAGAATTCTTTGACCACAGAGACAATAACTACCTAACTCTGGGTCTTTAATAGGGCCCCCCCTACTGCCCCTCCTTCCAGAGCCAAAGGTTTCTCAGTGTAGCTCCAATAGATGTTTTTACATACAGATCCCATCAGGTTTTTCACCACAGGTGCAAGACGTTTTTAATTAGCATAGATCCCAGGTTCACTTTTGGTTTAACAGAGACCCACAAAGCCAAATGCTTTTGCCCCAGAGGTGTGCTGAGGCAAAGCTGTTGTCAAGGGAAGAGATGATTTCCTTTGTGTTAAAACCCCAAGTCACTTTGGGAAGAAGCTGAATGGTTTGGGAATGCTCTGACCTGCCCAGGGCTCTGTGCAGGAGCAGGGCACCACAACTGCCTGTTTTTTAACGTGGGGAGATCTCCACGTTCAGCACTTGGAAACCCAACACAAGAGGCTCCAGCTGAGGCAGAGCAGCAGCTTGGTTCTCACAGTGCTGGATGCAGAGGGGAATCCCCTGGAGGGTAACCCAGTCCTAGGGGGGTCCCCCCGGCAGTCACCCTGACTGATTTACGACCTGCAGAGTGTGGAGTTTTATCCTTCTGTGCCATGACCCAGTCTAGTGCATGTGTGGGGCCTGACAACTGTTGCTCTGTGTGTGGAATATTTGAGTTTGCTATTCTATACCTACACTGAAAGGAATCTGCTCTGAAGCTCTCATGTGCCGAGCAACCTTTGCCTGCCACAGCTCCAGCAGCACTTCGTGGCCAAGAGGGCATTAGCTGAAGTTGACCCCGGGGATGAGTTTTCCTGCAGACACTTGGTGGCCTGGCTGGATTCTCAGTCAGATGTTGTCTAAAAACTGGTTTCTGGAGGGTCTCAGATGGTGGAAGGGCATAGTCTAGGCTTGGGGGAAGATACTCAGCACTTCTTGGAGGGAATCTTGCTGTTTTCCCTACAAATTAAAAGAAGTTGGTTACTGAAACTCTGCTAAGGCACAGGCTGCAGAGCACGGTGCCAAAGGAAGACTACAGCCCCCAATTTGCATGAATTCCAGTCTCTTTAATGGTTTTATTTTGATGTCTCAAAACACAGCTAACAACATGACTGACCCCTGACAGGAGAAAGATGAGACAAGGAAGGACAAATCCTCAGAAAGGACTAAGGCCACTGTGGCTAACTCTGCCTGACCAGAGACAGTACAGCAGTCACTTGCAACTTCCCACTTGTTTTGAGGTTTGAAGTTGGTTCCACTAAGGCATCTCTTTTTGGGTGTGCAGGTGTCTCAGCTGCAAGAGCAGTTCTTTTGGGTGGACTTTGCAGGTGGCCTCACTGCAGAGCCAGGTGACTCAGAGCATCTGACACCTCTGCTGGGGCTTGTGCCGGCGTCCTGGCCGGTATAATGTTCAGGTAAATATCATACTGCTGGTCCAGGCCAAGGTAGCTGTCACTCATGAGATACAAGGTGTAGATACACCTGCAACAGAACAAGCAAATCATCAGTTTGGACAGGAGGCCTTGGCTCCTTGGATAAAGGAATGATTTGCAAATCTCTTACTTTCCAGGGGTTTCTGGGGTGTAAAAAGCGAGGGAGGCAGTGCTGCGATTTCTGACGTAGCCACTTCTCTTCAGGGCAATCAGCTCTCTCTTATCCACTTCTCCCAGTATCAGGAACCATCCTTCATCCTTCACCTTGGGGAATCGAGGAGCCACTGCTTTGCTGTCTTGCTTTCCCTGTTGGGGAGAAGAAACAGCTCAGCAAAATCAGAAACCAACTTCCCAAAATGCCATCCTGCCTCGAAAGGAAAACTGCCTCAGAGTCACCTGCTTGTGAATGGCCACATGGGACTGGAACTTGGCCAGACAAGCAATGGCATCCTGGGCTGGCTCAGGAGCAGTGTAGCCAGCAGGACAAGGGGACACAGCCTCAAGTGGTGCCAGTGGAGGTATAGGCTGGACGTTAGGAGGGATCCACAGCCTCCCTGGGGGTGTTCAAGGCCAGGTTGGATGAGGCCTTGGGCAACCTGGGCTGGTGAGAGGTTTCCCTGCCCATAGCAGTGGATTGGAACTGGATGGTCCTTAAGGTCCCTTCCAACTCAAGCCACTCTGTGATTCTTTTGTGAGCTCTCAATCCCTGAATGGAAATCCTGTTCCCTTTCTGTGATTTAATAGATTCCAAGCTCTGTTCTCTGCAGAAGGGTTAATTGTAAACCTAGTGCCTTTAAACGAGGCTGAACAGTGTTGTTCAAGATTAATATAAAGACAGAAGCAGCACTTGAAGTCTTTGCTTGAGGCTGATGCAGCACAAGGCAAGATTATTTCAGTGATTCTTTAAGGCAGTGACTTTGCTGCTGACAGCTGAAGATGCAACGCTGCACACTCCATCATCATTCACTCCACGTGCTGGAGGTGGAAAGCTTTTACCTAAGATTTATACAGAAGGAAAAAAAGAGCACCACCACAGCAATGGAGCTTCAGAAACAGTTTGATCCAGCTGTTCCTTACAAAAGAGGGATCAAATTCCAGGAGAGGTGTATAAAAGAGCGATCGCTGCGTGAAATGCTCCTGCTCCCTTCTGTTCCATGGCTTCTGGCTAGGGGAAGCCTCTGTTGGTAACTGGCACCATAAACAGAAGTGATGAAAATACTCATTCATAGAGTGGGGTTTGGGAGTTCATTACCAGCACAGAATTGGCTTTGAGAGTGTTGCTAATTTACGTAATCATAGGATCAGTCAGGGTTGGAAGGGACCACAAGGATCAGCCAGTCCCAACCTCCCTGCCATGGGCAGGGACACCTCACACTAGAGCAGGCTGCCCAGGGCCTCATCCAGCCTGGCCTTAAATACTTTCAGGGATGAGGCTTCCACCACCTCCCTGGGCAACCTGTTCCACGCTCTCATCACCCTCATGCTGAAGAACTTCTTAACATCCAGTCTGAATCTACCCATTTCCAGCTTTGTTTCATTCCCCCCCAGGTCCCCCTCCTCAGGGCTGCTCTCAAGCCAGTCGCTGCCCATAGTAATGAAACTGCCCACAACATAACCCCTGT
Organism: Pogoniulus pusillus; assembly: GCF_015220805.1. Taxonomy (NCBI): domain Eukaryota; kingdom Metazoa; phylum Chordata; class Aves; order Piciformes; family Lybiidae; genus Pogoniulus; species Pogoniulus pusillus. Next base: position 1,289,970 of record NC_087296.1, read on the forward strand.
TTTGCTGTATAAAGCATTAGTGATACTGCAGAGGGATCATCAGAAGGCCCTGAGAAGGTCATGTACCTGGTAGCCCATCTGGCTTCTCTGCAGGTTAATCTGGAGCACGTACTCTCGGTCAGCGTGGAGTTGGAGCCACCTTCTGTCATCTGCGGCTGAAGAAGGGACAGGCACCTCGCTCTGTGCCTCAGCCTGGTCATCCCAGCAGCCCTTGATGCTCAGGCTGATGTTCAGGATTGGCAAACGACACAAGAAATTCCAAGCCTGTGGGAAAAGAAACCTCAATCCCAGTGGATTACCCCAGGCAATCCCTGCCAACGCTGGCACCACCGCAGCAGCAGCTCAGCCTGCGCTCAATGCATTTACTCTACATGACTCAGGTTTTTGTTATCTCCCAGAATATCATATGTGTAATTGTAGGACTCTCAAGCACAAGCATAAAATACTTTTCATTAACCTCCTACTCCACTTCCTTCTAAGCAACTAAAACAAACAGGAACCTCCTCGAGCACGCTGCGTGTGCCCTGCCAAGCTTGCGGCGCCGCGAACGCAGGAACAATTCCTTCCCACTCCCGATTAAAGTATTTTTTCCCTATAAGCCACTTAAAAACTGGCATAATTAAGTTTTAAATTAAACTTCCTTAGCATAATCCATAAAGAAGGAGTCATTGCAGTGCTAATTAACAATGGGCAAACCTCAGAGAGTTCAGAGGATCAGTTCAGATAATTAACCAAAAGTTCGGCTGCACACCCAGAGTTATCCCTGGGTTTCTTTTCTCTCTAAGGTTTTCCTGCACTGATCTTCACAAACTCTCCTTTCTCACAGCCCTCCCGAGAAATCTGAAGGCTCTGTGGTTTCTCATGAACTGCTACAGCTCAGAAGCCCTCAACTTTCAATTATCCTTGGATGGAGAACTGTTTGTGTTAGATGCATAGGGCTGCAGCAAGAGCAGTGCAGCCAGAGGGCAAGAGAGGGGATTCTGCCCTTTGCTCTGCTCTGCTGAGAGCCCACCTCAAACACTGCATCCAGTTCTGGTGTCGTGGAATCACAGAATCAAGCAGGTTGGAAGAGAGCTCCAAGATCATCCAGTACAAAGTAGCACCCAGCCCTATCCAGTCAACTAGATCATGGCACTAAGTGCCCCAGCCAGGCTTGGCTTCAACACCTCCAGGCACAGCCACTCCACCACCTCCCTGGACAGCCCATTCCAATGCCAATCACTCTCTCTGACAACAGCTTCCTCCTAACATCCAGCCTAGACCTCCCCTGACACCACTTGAGGCTGTGTCCCCTTGTTCTGCTGCTGGGTGCCTGGCAGAAGAGACCAACCTCAGCTGGCTACAGCCTCCCTGCAGGGGACAGCAATGAGCTCTGCCCTGAGCCTCCTCTGCTGCAGGCTGCACCCCCCCAGCTCCCTCAGCCTCTCCTCTCAGGGCTGTGCTCCAGGCCCCTCACAGCTTTGGCGCCCTCCTGTGGACACCTTCCTGTACTTCAACATCTCTCTTGAATGGAGGAGCCCAGAACTGGACACAGCACTCAAGGTGTGGCCTGAGCAGCGCTGAGCACAGGGGCAGAAGAACCTCCCTTGTCCTGCTGCCCATGCTCATCATGAGAAGGACCTCACGAGAAGGACATGGAGCTGTTGGAGCAAGTCCAAAGGAGGGCGCCAAAGTGATCCAAGGGCTGGAGCAGCTCTGCTACAATTCACAGTTGGTGTAGCTGAACAGGAGGCTCTCCTCCACCTTCACAAGGCACCCTGAAAATGCAGCCCCAGGAGCTCTCATTTTGGTCTGTCAGGGAGGAAAAGCAGCAGCTTTGTCTGGAAAAAGGCTAACCCAGGTTTTCGTTTTTGTGGGCCAAGCAGCTTGTGTTTCTGGCAACCTCCTTGCACGTTGGTGGTGCTTGGTGTGCTGCCCATGGCCTTCTCTGTGCTGCAAGACCCAGAGCCCTAACAACCACTCAGTCTGTGCTCTGGTGACATCAGCACCGTCACTTGTGCTGCTGGGGACACACAGTCAGGGACACAGTGGCCAGGGCGAGCAGACCTGAGCCCACTGCCACAGGAGAAGCTGCTGCTGTCCCTCTCTCCAGCACTCTCCCACCAGCTGGCTGTCCCCTGCCCCATCCCGACGTGCCCTGTGCTGTGATGGTGCAGCTGGCTGGACCAGCTTGTGAGCCATTCTGGTGATGGCATGAACTGAGGCAGCTTAAAGGCTGCTTGTGGAAGCAAGTTCTGCAATGCTGTCAGTGCTCTGCATGGGCACAAACTCTCCATGCCACTGAGAGATGTGGCCCAGCCTCCTGCCAGGCTGGCACAAGCCACTTGGCTACAGGTCATTTTGACTGCCAGTGAAAGGGCTGGTATGGTCCCTCCTTCCCTCCTCTGCAGATGCTGGTTCCCACCTCCTTGCCAGCACCAGCGCCAGGAGTTGTGCAGCTGTGCAGGGAGCCAGGTCAGGAGAGGTGAAAGTGGCACACAGAGGGCAGGGCTGCCCATTCTGGCGGCAGTGCTGACTTAGGCCAGATTAAAATGGCTGCACCACCAGAGCCTGGCTGCAGCAAATGAGAAAACCCATTTAGGCTAGAAACTAATCTCCCCTTTCCCTCTTGTGTGTGCTGCATGAACAGCTGTGTCTGCTCAGTGGGGAAGCGGCAGAGGGCCAGCTGTGAGCCCTCAAGAGCTGCAGGGTAAAAGCAGGGGATGCTGAGGAGTTGCACTGCTGCTCTTCCTAGTGCCTTAGCTGAGAAAGGACAGGGAAACTAAGAGAAAGCAACCGGCTAGAGCCATAAAAGATGCCTCTTTGCCCACATTCCAAACTGGAAAAGGGGAGGAGAAAAGGCAGCACCCTGAAGGAGGAGAAAACCCACCACAGACACTAATTAATTGGCTGTTGCCAGGATTTTGCTACACAGAGGACACTCCTAAAATCACCCCAGCAGGTGACAGCAGCTGAGGCAGGCTGGGCAGGAGCACCTCGGCTGGCAGAAAGTTACTGCAGGAACCGCAGAGACCGCTGAGAGAAACGCAGAGATCAGAGGCACAGCCTAAGTGGTCCTCCAATCGAGGCTGTCAGCTCTCAAAGTCTGCCTTTCAGCGAGGGTTAGGACTGTAACTAACTTGGGGCAAATTAAACTCAGGCTCCCCACAGCACTTAGCTATTTCTTGACTGTTTTCCTGGGTGTGTTTTTGCTGTATAGGAGGACGACACAAGTCAATCACCCCCTCTAAAACATGCCAGCCTGCCCAAAGCCTGCCTGCACAGACACACCAGACACACATGTATTTACCTACCAAAGCCACAATCACAGGAGAAATTCTTCCTGAACCCTCTGATAACATCATTAGCATTTCTGCCAATAAGCTGTCTCTCCAGGACTTAGCCTAATATTCCAAATCCATGAGCAGCTTCAAGAGCTGCTATTTAACAATTAATTACCAATCTGCTTAAAAGATATTCCCTTCTTTCCAAATGTGACGATTCCTTCCTTTCCCAGGCTGCTTCAGACTGATGACACAATCACAGGAGCACCCAGGTTAGCAAAGCCCCTCAGGATCACCAAGTCCAACCTAGAACCCTACTCTACAGCATTCACCTTAAACCATACCCCTAAGCACCACAACCAAATGATCTTTTAAACAGTCTCAAGTTGTGCCAGGGGAGGTCTAGGCTGGATGTTAGGAGGAAGTTGTTGGCAGAGAGAGTGATTGGCATTGGAATGGGCTGCCCAGGGAGGTGGTGGAGTGGCCGTGGCTGGAGGTGTTGAAGTCAAGCGTGGCTGGGGCACTTAGTGCCATGGTCTGGTTGATTAGCCAGGGCTGAGTGCTAGGTTTGGCTGGGTGACCTTGGAGGCCTCTTCCAGCCTGGTTGATTCTATGATGCTGTCCAGCTCCAGCATTTTGTTGTAGCAGTTTGATGCTAGTAGCAGGTTTCAGATATATGTTCAATACACTGTAAGGGAGGAGCAAAAGGCTTGGTAAGAAAAGAGCAGTTTTGGCAATTCAGTGGTGCCCTTACCACTTAATCTGACTGTGTTCAGGTTTGGTGCCACGATGCTAAGCCTGCAAACTTAAGATTTTTTCTGGAAAGAAAACACATCCTAAAGGTGAGGATAATTTCCTGCTTAGCCCCTAAGCCTGCACTGAAAGACTTTCTGCATGAAGACACTCAAAGGGCCATTTCAATCTGAATTTTCACTCCTGCAAGGGATTATAATAGGTTGTTTTTTTTTTTCTCCTGGGGAAAAAAACAACCCCAAACCAGAAGCCATAAAGAATACAAACTACTGGCACTGAGATTTCACATCTGCAGCAGTAACACTGCTGTGGCTTTGCCTTTCCCAACCCAGGGAAACGAAACTTTGTGCTTGGCTGATGCTAAGATTCTGTTTCCCTCTCTCCTCCGCATCTGTATTTACAAACAGATCTGGGGAGGCAGAGAGTCACTCACAGTGTGAACGGAGACACCACATACACACAAGCTATTTTGGAAGAAGCTGCTAAGACATTTCAATACCAGCCAAACATATTTATCTGAGGATTAATCTTCATCTATTGAATCAGACGAGAACACTGCCATGCATACAATTATTTAATTAGCAGCCAAATCCTCTGCCAGTCAGCAGCCGTTCCAGGCATACTGATGGGGCAGGAGATGCAAATCTCACAGTAGTACTGCTTTTTCTCATTACTACTGCAATTAGCACTTAAATTGATGCTTTAAACATACTAATTTCTGGAATAATTCAGGATTTGTATGTTACCTGGAATCGCCTCGCTGCGGAGACGCCACCAGATTGCTACGCAAATTGAAGCACTTTTGAGCCAAATAACCATCATCATATCAGACAGAGCCAATTTGCATTTGCTTTTAAAGATAACAGAATGGCAATTTATGCAAATAAATTAACTAAGTTTACTTCTGAGTTCTCCCTGAACTAATTACGACTATGTTCTGATTTTTTTCCTTCCCTGGCAGCTCCAAGTTGGACTGGAATCAATGTGTATTATGTTAGAAGTCTGTTGTTCAGGGAAGCCTTCTCTGGAGCTCTCTGCATTCCCTTAATTCAGAATTTTGATGTTAATTTAGTTACAAATGCAGATGTCTGTTATAGGCATTTCAGCTCTTTTCTGACTGTTTGCAGCCCAGTAAATAGCTTTAGCTGGAGCTGAACAGTCAAAGGCAGGACATGTTGCTCTGCTTTTAAACAGTCAAACCAAAAAACCAACCCCCAACCCCATCTGAAATGTGGGTTTTGGAGCTTCTCATCTTTTGTACGCTGATTTGAAAGCAATCAGCTTAGCAAGTGGTGGATGCTGTGGAGCTGAGAGCTGTGCTTTGCTGGGAATGGCTGGAAAATCAAACTGGGAACAAGGCTCCAGCAGCACCAACCATTTGGAGCAGCTTTTTTATTCTGCCAAGTGTGAATTTCCAACCTGCCTTCTGGTTTTTTGGTTTCCAATAGACAGTGAGTGCTGGATCTTTTACCCGAGGTGTCTCAGGAAACAATGGTGTTTGAGAGAGCACTTCAGCAGGCAGCCGTGCTGACATTTGCAATGCATGTATTCCTCCTGCCAGGGAGAGGTGCCTAACACTCGGCAGATTGAATGACCCAGAGAAGCGTCTTTAGGGCAAAGAGATGTGCTAAAATCAGCCAGAAATCAGCCTCTGTTACTGCTTAGTAGGGAATAAGTGAAGATAATATTCAGAAAGCAGGCAGAGAAGAACCTTTGTGAAGCCAGCAGCACCTGCAAATTAGAGCATTGAACGTGGTGCACTTTATACAGGACATCAGATGGTATTTGCTGAGGGGAAATGAGGAAAGGATTTCTTTCCCCAACCGCTCTTCATTCCCAATCCCACTGCTAACGAGCAGGGGTAGGAAGCATTACCTGTGAAACCTGTGCTGCTTGCAACTCGCTGCCCACAATGGAAGCAAAAACATTCTCCTTTCCTTCACAGGCAGCCATTAGTTCGGGAAGACACTCGATAGGTCCTTGGTAACCTCCATGCGCACTCTTCCTTTTGCCTTGGCTCCACTTCCTGACACAGACAGCAAAACATATGCGCAGGGAGGGAAAGCAAACATTTGTTTTCAGTTGTTTTGCTGCTAAAACTCAATGGTGGTTTCTGTTATTAGGTCTGGGTAGCATTAAGCACTGCATCATTCAGGCATCTGGAGAGCTGTGCGTTACCTATGATGCTAAGATAGATACTAATGTGTTTTAAAAATGGATTAAAACAAAGAGATAATTCATATACAGAGTTAGAGTTGGAACCCTTCCTCTTGTTAATTTGTCTGGCATCCTGATCCTCAAAATTACCTGTGGGGGTTAATTAATCAATGAATATTGAAAACAAACCCAGAAACTGCATGTGGGAGAGCATCAGTTCTTAACTGTAAGGGTGACACAGGCTGCCCAGAGAGGTTGCCTTTCCATCCCTGTCTGGATGTGTTCCTGTGCAACCTGCACTGGATTCAATGGTCCTGCTCTGGCAGAGGGGTTGGACTGGAAGACCTCCAGTGGTGCCTTCCAAACCCTAACATCCTGTGATCCTGTCATCACTGAGGAAGAATTTTATTCAAGGCTTGACAGGGCTCTGGGCAACCTAATCTAGTTGAGGATGTCCCTGCTGACTGCAGCAGGGGTTGGACTGGATGACCTTCGGAGGCGCCTTCCAACCCAGACCATTTTGTGACTGCATGAAGAGTTCTGCTCCCGCTGCATCAGTAAACACCTTCGGGCACAACAAGGACACTCAGAGACGATCAGCAGTCAGAAGGGGAATGGCTGCAAAGGCTTAGGAGAGTTACCTACCGGAAAAGGTAGAGGTGGTGCAGCTCTACGTTGGGCAAAGTAAGCAGGGAAGAGTCATGGATCCACCTGCCCTGGACCACCATCTGCACCAGGTTGGTGATGTTGAGAGCGGTCACCAGCCAGCCGTGGTGTGCTGCGACGTCCAACATTGCCTGGGCAAAAGGAACACACACAGAGCAGGCAAGCTCAGCTGTGCCGCTGGGGCAAACGGAATCATTGAGTGCCAGGCTGCAAGGGACCCTGAGCATCATCACCTGCTCCAACCTCACACACACCAGTGACAGCATTTCCTTACTTCATGCTTTGGATACAGCAGCTTCTGGGCTTTTGACTCGGGAATTTACTTCAGTCTCTATTGATGTCAGTAGGCACCTTTGGAATGAACCTTGAAACACCCAGGGATTAAACCCTGCATCATCATCGACTCTCACCCTTGAAAAGGAAACATGGCCCACGTTTTTGGGGGTGAGAGCAGAAGGTGGGACTGTTTTGTAAGGAAAGATGTCTCTTCTACTTAATCCAACTCGGAACGAAAGGAACAAACCTCAGTGCTCACTGTCAAGGAGGACACCACTAACTGCAGCGCTGGGTTGCACTCTGAAATGAGAGCTCGGCCAGGCCTGCACCATTACTCTCAGCTGTTTAAGGACAAGCACCAGGTTCTTACATTTGTGCACAAAATGAATCCTGATGGCACTTACCAGTAGCAGTTGTTGTTATTTTAACTCTTGAAGTGGACTGGATAAAACTCCTCAAACTTAATGAGAATTTCTGAGGTTTAGCAAATCTTGAAGAAGAAACACAAACCAGCTAAGAGTTTAGCTAGGGTGAGCCAGGGCAGGCAGAAATGAGGTGGATTTCCCCCTGGCCATTTTCAACAGTTGGCTGTTTTGGGACTGAGGGGTGCTCGGCTGTCTCTTCTTAGGCATCTCTATCCTGAAGCTGAAAAGCTTTCCCAAAGTACTGAACCCCCCCCAAAGCACCAAAAATCCCCTGTCCAGCTACACATCAAAGCACCACTCCGCGTTCCATGCTCTGGGAGGTTCTGCTGCGTTTTCACTTAGTGTGTTTTTGCCAACACAAGTACAAGATACACTCTGAGTATTACTACCATAAAGACCTCAACCTGCGAAACTCAGTGGGGATGGAGCACTGCAAGAGGCCAAACTGACAGGAAAACAAATCTTCTGCCTCTTTTTTTTGTCCTGACTGGACTTAGACTCTGTTTGGTTAGCCAGACTTTAGGAGAAGGCACTAAATGAGCTTTTGGCTGCACCATTTTCTTTCTTACATGTTTATTTCTTTTGAGTATATAGCACAACTTTTATCCTGTCTGGACCACATTAAAGTCCTTATTATCATTTACAGAAGCACATCAGCTGTTGCAGAAGATGATGTTCCAACATTAGTTGTCTTGCTTGCTTGCTTGGCATCACAATAAATTGTGGGCCCTCTAGCTCAGTAAAAAGTCATGTATTTAAAAGTGGTTTGCCAGGTGGGAAGTAAAGAATTTGATCCAAAGCACTAGAAAATGTTTTCTAAAGCAAGTAAGAGAAGAGGCTGCTCTGCTCACCAGCTCCAGTGCTTTAAATACCATCCTCTGGGCGTTAGGATTTTAGGACTGGGCCGAAGATGCTTCCAGGGGAGTTTTTCTTTTAAAGACAAACGATACTGTTTGACACTTCCTCAGCCAGCAGATCTCTGCGTGGCTTCAACTTATTTTCCAGGCAGTGGTGCAATGAGGAGAGGCTGTCTATGGAAAGTCTTTACATGGAATCCAATGTTTTACGGCCAAACAAAAGGCAGCATTTACTTAAGGCAAACTAAACAGTGAAATCTTCTTTAAACAAAGGAGTTGTTTACACACGCAGAGCTATTTCAATTAAATCACCCTGATTCTGGAGAAATACTGAGCTGAAAGACAGAAGGCAGCCCCCGGCCTGGCCCAGCCACTCAGTTGATTTTAGCAGTTTACAAAGCAATTCCAACAGGTTTGATTCCAGCTCGGGGGCGAGAAGATCAGAGGCGCTTAGAAAAATATTGAACGCCTCAGCCTGCATTGCACAAACGTTGGCTCATTTCTCAGCAGTTGTGGATAAAGTGCCTCCCAGCTAATAAAGAGCAAGATTTAACATTTAACTTGGCTGCTTGGGGGGGAAGAGCCCTGCTACCCTGCCGTGCTCCAGGAACATTCCCAACGACCCTAAGAATAAGCACCTGGCAGCGCAACAGCCGTGGGGTTCTCTCCCTGCCTTTTCACTGCGGCTCACCGAGCTGATTTCCAGGTACGACTATTTGTTTGCCTGGCAGAAAAGAACATCAGGTGAGACTTCACACCTCAAAGGAGCAGCTTCGTGGCCTTATATTTTACCTGACAGACAATAAAATTAGGTTAGAACACACACCTGAAAGGAGCAGCTTCGTGGCCTTACTTTTCCTGCCTAACAGAAAACAAAATCAGGTAAAAGCCCAAGCAAACAAAAAATCACACCTGAAAGGGGCAGGTTTGTGGCCTTATTTTTTTGCCTAACAGAAAACAGAACCAAGTAAAAAAAAAAAATCACACCTGAAAGGAGCAGCTTCGTGGCCTTACTTTTTTTTGCCTAACAGAAAACAAAATCAGGGCAAAAAACCACCACCACCAAAAATCTCATCTGAAAGGAGCAGCTTCGTGGGCGCAGGATTTCTGTGCTGGTTCACTTGGCTGTCAGTCAGATAGAGCTGTTCTCAGCAAGCACCAGAGTGAAGCCCAGGTTTCAGACTTGCCAGCTGAGTCACTCTTTGCCTGCTCTCACACTTTCAAGCACGATGAAGCCTACCCACATGCTGCAGCCCATGTCTCTGGGTGTTTGGCTGAGACAATGTGGAGTCCCTCTCCTTTCCTCCACTACCTGGCTCTTGTCCTTTCCTTCCTGCTGTTCTGACACAGTCTGAAGCAGCATTTTCCTCAGTGCTAGGTGAGGGACAGTGGCTGGCAGCTCTCCTGTCTGTCCCACAAGCAGCACCAGTAAGCTCTACTTCCAGCCAGCATGAAGCAGTGGTACTGTCACAGGACGCTTCTGAGGACACAAGCACAACACTGCTCTCATTGTTTTCTTCCTTTTGCTGTCTTCAAATCTACTCCCCTACCCCCATCCCTCTTTTAACAGAGGTTTGAAAAGGGGAAAGGAAGAGAGAGGACGTAAGAGAAAGATAAATCTAACCCAAGCTATGCACTGAAATTAACTGGAGGATCCTTTCACACAGAAAATCTCCTGGAAATTGATAGAGGCCTCCAGACAGATACCCCGTGGGGAGCAAGGAAAGCCTCTGTGTGTGAGGCTCTGTGTTCCACATTGTTATAATGAATCCACATGGCAAATCCTCTTTTCCTCCTTATTTTCTGCTTCTTCACCCATAGAATTTATTCACAGCATCTCTATCTGGATGCGAAATCCAAGGCAGTGACATTGTGAAGAAGCCAGAACAATGGTGAAGTTGGCTGGTTTCAGCTGCTGCCTTGGAAACCTGCACACGTTTTGCTTCCCCCTAAGTGTAAAACACACAGAGGCTTGAGACTCACTCAGATGGGCACTCACATGCCTCTGAATACTCAAGGTAACAAACTGAGTCACTCCATTACCTCCAAATCAGCTCTATGAAAAGGAGCAGCTATTAAAGTACAGAAGTGGTGAAGGAAAAGTGTGCAAGCATTTAATATTTACCTCAGCTGCTGCCTAACAGTTTCTCCTCCAGCCACTTGCTTGGTTTGCTGTTGTTTTTAAGTGCAAAACCAGCATCACTTTCTAGAGATTGGTGGCTTTTCAACTTGCATCTTGCAAAGAAGGAAGCAGTTTCTAAACACTGTAAAGCCAACAAGACAGGAACAGATTAGAGTATTACTCCAAACCAAAAGATGGCACAAATTGGTTAGCTGCCTTTCCTCTCAGCACAGGCTAAGTCTCATCACAGAGAAAACAACAGACACGAAGTAACTGCTGCAGAACAAGCACATCTGCCTTCCTCACATGCCCACCCATCCCCACCAGATCTGTCTAGCAACTGCAGGGGCTTGCATTTTAGCAGCTGTTGGCAAAGTTGAGCATTATTTTTCTTGGTATTACTTCCACATCTTTCCTTTGCAAGCCAGACACTGTGGCTCACTCTTGTAGGACTGGGTAGGTGGCAGGGGAGCAGTCTGTGCACCTAGCTGAGCTCCTGTTCAAATGACTTAAGCAGCTTTTTGCCCTTATGCTGAGTTATTGCAGTGTTCAAATGAAAGAGCTTGCATCTGATTAGCACAGACTGCACACTGCTTGCAATAATTTCTTCTGCTGCTTCAAATCACCTGGCACACAACTCTGGATGCACCAAGCATTTGGACTGAAAGACTGTGAATGTAAATGCCATTGTAAATGCTGCAAACATTAATGTCAGCATTTTGTGGCTACATGACAGTCAAAGCAAGTGGTGATGAAGCTAAAGGAACAATGCTGTGGGTAGAGAGGCTAAGGAGCCCAAGGCAACCTAAGCTGAGAACCCCATCTGTGACTACCCAGCTAAAAGGTGACTGGGTGAGGGCACTGCTGGTAATGACTCAGTGGCTGGAGGCTGAAACTTGAGGCTGAGTTACCTGGCTCAAGTTTATCCACTCTGCAAAGCTTCACTTTATTTTTCTTTGGTGCCAGTGCCTTACCACCTTTGACACGTTCTGGAGCACCTCCACTTGGGAAAGAGAGGGTTGGTACATTGATGTATACAGCCCTCCAAGCAGGATGACATTCACCTTAGACTTGAAAGTTCAGGTAATGCAAATCCAGCACATTCCCAGCTGAACTAATGCAAGCCTTACTCTGCAGGGATGCTTGGAGGAAGGCAGTAAGTGTTTCAAAGAATTCAGCTGTGTAAGACACTTCAGAGGCTGTTACTTTACAAAGTTGGTTGGGTTTTGCACCTGAGTTTATGGTGCACTGTGTTCCAATGGAAAGGACTCCAAACATCCTCACTCTTGGCTTTGCTGCATGCCAAGTCCTGCTGTCTAGCATTAGACTTCAGTCTCTGGAGTGACCTCACCTGCAGTGCTGTGCCCAGCTCTGGAGCCCTCAATGCAGCAAGGACACAGACCTGATGGGGAGGGTCCAGAGGAGGGCCACAAAAATGATGAAGAGGGTTGAAGCAGCTCTGCTATGAGGACAGGCTGAGGGAGCTGGGAGTTGTTCAGCCTGGAGAAGAAAAGGCTCCAGGGAGACCTTAAAGCAGCCTGCTGGGACCTGAAAGGGGATACAAGAAAGCTACAGAGGGACTGTTTGCAAAGGCCTGCAGGGACAGGACAAGGGGCAAAGGCTTCAAACTAGAGCAGAACAGATTGGATGTGAGGAACAAATGCTGCACCATGAGGGTGCTGGACCACTGCAACAGGTTGCCCAAGAAAGTGATTGAGGCCCCATCCCTGGAGATATTGAAGGTGAGGCTGGAAGAAGGCTCTGAGCACGCTGCTCTAGTGGAGGATGTCCCTGCTGAGTGCAGGGGGTTGGACTGGATGAGCTTTGGAGGTCCCTTCCAACACAGACCATTCTATGCTTCCATGAAAACTACTAAAGCAAATGGAATGGTCTCTAATGACAGCTTTTTATAGATAGACATATTTTATAGATATATACAGACTGGTACTGAATGAAACAAGAAAGTGTAGAGCATGACAGAGGTAAAGGCAGCTACAGAATGTGCTACCAGCAATGCAGATTGGCAGGGCACAGCCCAAGGTGACCACAACTTGTTGAGCTCCAATAGCCAAATTATTTTCAGACTGATAGTTAATAAATTGTCATTCCCTCCTATGCCAGGGGACTGCAAACACAATCACATGTTTTGAATGCAATTCTCTTGGCAAGGAATCTCAGTTTCCTCCCCTGAACAAGGCTGGCAATGCTGCCAGATCTCCTAGAAACCTCCCCAGGATACGAGGAGCAGCCACAGCCTCTCGCTCACGGTGACGCTGCCCTCTTCCCAGCCAGCTTCAAAGCAGCAATGCAATGTTTTGTCAATAATTAGAATTGTTGGAGTGCATTCACAAGAATCCTTTCCAGTGGCAACAGTTCTTCCCAGTAACTTTCTCCTGAACTTTTAGCCCCATAAGGTTAGCATTCAGGAAGCTCAGCTGCTGTCTAACAAACTTAATTAATCAAAAAGTCATTTCCGAGCTGTAACTATGAGTAAAAGTGCTTCAAGTGTGCTAGCAAGCCTACAAGTTAATCAAAATGCTAATGCAGTACAAATTAAAGTTGTGATTAACATTTCACAGTAGCTGCTTAAGTGAATTGATCACACAAATGGGTTAAGCATTACTCATTTCCTCCAGCCCCAACTGGGAAAAGGTTTGTCATGGGTGGGGGAGGGATTACATCTAAGCGGCACCAAATCATCACTAACCTGGCACCAAGATGCTCACCAGGTATCTGCAGCAAGCCAAAGCCCCCAGCACCACTGCCAGAGAGGTGACCCTCCCTTCTGCCACACACATCTCCAGGAAACACGAGCAGGCAGGAAGCGATCCCAGCACACCCAGGCACCTTCACAACAAAGCCAGCCACTGCTGGCTGGAACTGGAGTGAGCTTTGCTGCCCAGCGCTGGACAGCTGCTGCAGCACCTCTCCGACAAAGACAGGCTGAAAGAGCTGGGGCTGTTCAGCCTGGAGAAGAGAAGGCTCTGGGAAGACCTTAGAGCAGCATTTCAGTATCTGAAGCAGACCTACAGCAAGGCCGAGGAGAGGCTGTTCAGAAGCGCCTGCAGTGACAGAACAAGGGGCAATGGTTTGAAGCTGGAGCAGAGGAGATTTAGGTTGGACAGTAGAAGGAAGTGAGTGGTGAAAACACTGGAAATAGCTGCCCAGGGACGTGGCTGAGGCCCTGGAGACATCCAAGATAATACTGGATGAGTCCAGAGCAGGTCACGAGGATGCCCAGTGGTTCTGTGGTCCACAACCTCCCTGAAGGTGTTCAGCACCAGGTTGGATAAGGACTTGAGCGATCTGTTCTAGCGGGAGGTGCCCCTGCCTGTGGCAGGGGGTTGGTACTGGCTGAGCTTTGAGGTCCCTTTCAACCTAAACCATTCTATGATTCTATGTGGCCCTGGGCAGCCTGCTCTAGTTGGAGGTGTCCTTGCTGACTGCAAGGGGGATGCACAAGATCAGTTTTGGGGGTCTCTTCCAACCCAAAAATCAGATTATGTGGAGGAGGAACATGATGGGAAAGGCAGAGCTGTCAGTGACAGTTCTGAGCTCCTGGGACATGTCCAGAGAGGGGCAGCAAGGCTGGGGAGGGGCCTGGAGCAGAGCCCTGTGAGGAGAGGCTGAGGGAGCTGGGGGGGTGCAGCCTGCAGCAGAGGAGGCTCAGGGCAGAGCTCATTGCTGTCTGCAGCTGCCTGCAGGGAGGCTGTAGCCAGGTGGGGTTGGGTTCCTCTCCCAGGTAACCAACAGAAGAAGGGGACACAGTCTGAAGTGATGCCAGGGGAGGTCTAGGATGGATGTTGGGAGGAAGTTGTTGTCAGAGAGAGTGATTGGCATTGGAATGGGCTGCCCAGGGAGGTGGTGGAGTGGCCATGCCTGGAGGTGTTGCAGCCAAGCCTGGCTGGGGCACTTAGTGCCATTGTCTGGTTGCTTGGCCAGGGCTGGGTGCTAGGTTGGGCTGGCTGAGCTTGGGGCTCTCTTCCAACCTGCTTGATTGTATGATAGCAGCATGAGGTCCTTGCCTTGGGGGTGTGCACATTCCCTGTGTGCTTTGAAATCTGCCTCCATGTCCACCCTCTCTCTGTGCACAGCCACCCTACTGAGATGCATTTAACACCTTCATGGGTAAACACTTCTCAGGGGTTAAGGCTGAGTTCCACAGCAGTTCTACTCCTGCCAACATTAAAATATTTTATCAACGATTACAGCACAAGTGGAGGCTTGTGGCCAATCCCAGTGCAAAGCCAGCCACTGCCACATCATTTCTGAGCAGAGGCTGCCCTGCTGGATCTGAGACTGGCAGCATTACTGCCTCAATTATCCATTTCAATTAATGCAAATATAGGCCAGAGTCTCAGGGCTGCAGAGGAAGAAGTGAGTGCTGAATACACACTCACCAAATGTAAGGCTTGATAAGAGAGGTGGAAGAGAGATTAGTTTGAGTCTGCTGCACATAGTCTGCAGTGAGAGGTAGGAAAAAGGTGGGGCCTTAATAACTACAGCCTCTGAAAACAGCAGAGAAAGCCTTTCAGCAGAACTGTGATTCTTTCACAGTCTTCTGCAAGGAGTGGAGAAGTGTTTGATTTCTGAGCAGCTCCTGGAGTGCTCAGCACCATCTCACTGCCACCTCCCTCTCTGTGCTCAGCAAAAGCGATCTGAGAATGGGTTGGGAGGGACCTTCTCATGCAGAGAGCTGGGCCTGGAGAGAACCTGCACTCTGCTGTCCTTGGGACAAAGGTGACAGAGGCACTGGAACAGGCTGCCCAGGGAGGCTGTGGATGCCTCTATCCTGAACATGTGTTCAGGGCCAGGTTGGATGAGGGCTTGGGCAACTTGGGCCAGTGGGTGGTGTCCCTGCCCATGGTGGGGAGTTGGGAGCTGGAAGAGCTTCAAGGTCCCTTCCCACCCAACCCATCCTGCGAATCCAGGAAAGAACAGGTGAGTGGAGAAGTCTGTGCTGGGCAGAAGCTGGAGGTGGCAGATGTGCTGAGCAGGGCAGCTGGGCTGCAGGCTGCTGCACACACTGAGCTGCAAGCACTTGCCCCAGCTTTCTGCTGGCTCTGGCAGCAGACAGGCAGTGCTGACAGGGGACCTCTGTCAGCTGCACACCCGCCAGCAAAACTAACAGTTTGTGTTCAGGTCACAGTTTGGAGGTTAGCTCTACACCCTCAACAGCAAAGTACTTTGTAAGTCAATAAACAAAAGTTCAACACATCCCAAAGCCCAGCTCCTGTCTCCCTGCTGAAGTCGCCCTTTGGTGGTGCCTGTTCCTCCCCAGGAGCACGCCGCTGCTGAAGGCACTCAGGCTGCATCCTGCCATGCTTCAGTTCCTTTTCTCACAACTAACATCTTCTTGTTTTTTTCCACCTCTGTTGACCCAGAGTTCACCAGCAGGTCAGGGCTAAGGAAAAAGGTAACAACCAGGATTGAAAGTGTAACCCTGCCCATTGCTTAGATTCTGGGAACTTTAACCTCCCTCTGGAGAGTGTGACTAATAAGATGGAACAAATATTCTCCCCAGAGATGTAAACCAGGCACCAGCTTCAAAATACAAAAATGCTTGCATGGGCTTCCTTTTCTCTTTAGTTTAAAGAGGAACTTCCATTTATTTGAAGCTGCCTACATCTAAAGTTGTGGAGTGGTTAACTGAAGGCTTACCAAGGTGCAGCACGGAACGGGATTCTTCTCAACTCTACTTCAGCTTAAAGCAACTACTGAATATTTGAGGGGTTTTATTATCTCCTGAGTGATTATTGCTCCTGAAACACTTCTTATGTAGTAACAGGATAAAAAAAATACATTTCTTAGCAAAGCAGGATAAACACTGAGCAAAAGAATCACTGGGAAAGTCTTTACTTTGCTTTCCCCCCCATATCTATAATTACCTCCTCAATGCTACTTTTTTTCACTCATGGCCTGCAGTCACTACAGTGCTTTTGGGTGCTATTAAAATAGAACTACCCATGGCAGACAGTCTCTTGAGAGGCAGCAACCTGCACGCAACACACCCATGCAGGAATGACTTAGTTGCAACATCCCAAGAGACAGGAGGCTGTTGTGTATGGAAGAGGCAACACAGTGCCTCCAACCACTGTACCACAGTCATCTACCATGTGTTTGTTTACCTCCAGCTCATGGCCATACCTTTCCTGACTCCACCACCTCTCTGAGCAGCCTGTTCCAACTCCTGATCACTCTGCAGCAAAGAAATTATCCCTCATCTCCAACCTAACCCTCCCCTGGCACAATTTCAGGCCATTTCCTCTCCTCCTGTCACCTGATACTGGAGAGAAGAGACTAAATCCTGCCTCACTGCAACCTCCTGTCAGGCAGCTGTAGAGAGCAAAGAGGTCTCCTCTCAGCCTCCTCCACACTAAACACCCCCAGATCCCTCAGCTGCTCCTCACCAGTCCTGTTCTCCAGACCAGCTTTGCTGTCCTTCTCTGGATATGCTCCAGCCCCTCAATGTCTTTCTTGTAGTGAGGGGTCCAAAACTCCTTAAACAAAGAGGTATCACCTAAACACAGAGGTTCCCTCTCCCTAGTACAGAGGTACCCTCTCCCTAAACACAGAGATTCCCTCTCCCTAAGCACAGAGGTAGCACCTCCCTACCAGAGAGCTACCCCAGAGGTCCCTAACACAACCCTGCCATACTGTGTGGTCCCAGCAAGAAACTTTTATGTTTTCCTCTGTTCCCAACCTCACTAGCACAGCAGTAAGCCGTGGGAATGCAGCACTGTACCTGGCATATCCTGATTGCTTGGTCCAGCACTGTCTTTGTGTCAGTTGCATAGTCCGGACAGGGCAGCATGGCGCGGCTGAAGTGGGCTTGCAGCAGGAGATGTGTTTTCGTGTGGGAGCTGTCAAAGGAATGGGGATTGACTTCGACTGGAAGCAGCTTTGCCAGGTCGCTGTTCATCTGGTCCTCGTTGTGCCTGACAGGCAGATCTGCATACTCCTCAGTGTTCTGTGCAAAAGAAAAGGGAGAGATGAGCTGCTGGAGTGAGCTGCAGGCCAACTACTCCTTCTTACTGCGACACAGGGGGGTAACACAAGGCAGAGTCCACTGTTAAAACAGCAGCACAGACACAGTTAGGAAGTGTCCAGGGAGGTGATGGAGTCACCATCCCTAGAGGTGTTGAAGCCAAGCCTGGATGAGGCACTTAGTGCCATGGTCTGGTTGATTGTCTAGGGCTGGCTGCTAGGTTGGGCTGGATGAGCCTGGAGGTCTCTTCCAACCTGCTTGATTCTGTGATTCTATGTCCTAACTTGTGAGAAAAACAAGAGCTAGCAAAATATTCACAAACATTCACACAATCATAGCTCTTAATGTTGAAGGTTTTTTTCCCCCACACAGCTGATCTGAGCATTAGAGCAAAAGAAACCAAAAGCAGCGAAGCAAACACATTCATTGGATGAACTCAGTACTGGAGATTACCTTCCACAGACACCCTGCCCTGGCTGGCTCACAAAACCATTGCCAGGTCAGCTACAGAACAGTCAAGAATTCACATTTTCCATCATCAAGGTTCCCACTTTTTGCACTCAAAACACAGAGGGTTTGAGGCAGCTCAGGTGAGGCTCTTCTGCCGCACACTTTCGGTGTGTAAGCAGAGGACAATCAGCGATCAAAGCGAGGAGCAAAGCTGTAAGTAGGTGCTGAGAAGTGTCCTCTGTGCTCCCCAGTGGGACTAATCCCACGAACAGCAAATGAAACTAAGAACTTCCTCCCTGTTGCAGGAAGGAGCTGCACACCAACAGGCAATCTAAACACAGCCACATCCTCGGGGCTGAGAAGAAGAAATCCTGTTCCAGTAGCCAAAGCAAGAACTGTTCTAGCAGCCAGAGCAGAGATGCTCACTCTTCTGCCAGGGAGATCACCGTCTCTGAAAGCAAGGAAAAAGATCAGAAGCATCCTCAGGACTCTAACTTGGGCTGAAGAGTCAATGCTGTGGCTCAGTTGGTATTGTTTTTCCTCCACAAATTCCTCTTGCGCATGTATGTTGCACTCTGGTGTGCAACGAGAATGAGCCTCCTTAGAGGGCTTCTCCAACCACAAGAGTTCTATGATTCTAAAGCTTCCAAGGAAGAGAAGAGTTTTATAACATGTGACACCATTTCCATCTGTACCTTATGAGAAGTGTCTGAACTAAAAAGCCATTTGGGTAGCCTGAAGGGCAATCTCTTCTCAACCATGACCTTAGTAGATCAAAGCGGTTAGGGCTTTAGGTTCTCCTTAAACTACAGCTCCAGTATTTTAGTCTTAACCTCCAGTCAGGCTTGTTGCAAGTCCATGCTAATGAAACAGCCACCTCAGCACCCAGTGCAGGGGGGATGGAGAGCAAAGTGGCAGTTTTACAACACTCAATGGCACTGGCAAAGTGCTGCATCCACTCCTCCATCTCCTAACACACAAAAGCTGTTCTGGCAATTCCCTAGCCCAGCCACCGAGCTGCTTTTCATCCCCTGCCAAACTGGCAGCACAAAACTTTGCTCTTCTCTTCAAAACAGAAGAAACCAAAGCAGTTTTCATATATATATGGAAACCAAAAAGGTAACAGTTGGAGAACTGAAGATTCTGGAAGGAAAACCAGGATGCCATTAATTTATTTCACATCTTGACTGCAGCTTAGAAGTGGAGCCTGACTACAGACAACCGCTGCTTAATCCTGGATGTCTCTCCTAGATCTCTTGTGAAAACCGTGGCCATTTATTCTCTGAACCCAAGGTCACAATCTTTTGAAGCCCTATAGAAGGCTGCATGTTTGCCTCACTCTTTTTCTTTAACTGGCTTCTCCTTCAAAGATGTTTTAAAGAATATTTACCGAGGAGATTTTTGACTTAGCTCTGCTTGGCAGTTTAAAGTAGCTGAAAGAAGAAGGATCAAGCCAAGTCACTCCAGACCAATTGCTGCTCCTGAAAATGTGTTTTCCCTAATTCTTCCCCAGCACGTTTTATTTACCTCCAAACCACTCTGCTTATTTTAAACAACTTGCCTACTTAATTTCCTGTTTGTGATCATTGACTGTAAGTAAGTGAGGTTCATTTTCTTATCTGCATCGTGTAGGTAATTAAAGGAAATTGAGAATGGGTAGTGAAGCTTTTATACAGCTGAGAATGAAGCTGAATGGAGGGCACTGGGGTCAGCAGAGTCCATTATATTTTGATGTGAGAGGCCAGTACGTCTGCCCTGTCCTTGTTTGCTTAGTGTAGGCTGGACAGACTACTAACTGCAAATCTGTTTCTCTGATTTGCCCAGCTGTCCTTGAATAAAGACATCTCCCATTGCAAAATGCTCAATGACAGTGATTGACAACTTGGTGATGAACTCTGCCTGTAACCCCCTGCTACTGTTTTCAGGTTGCAGAAGAAAAGACAGAATAAAGAAACATCCTTTGTGAGCACCTCGGATGGGCCCTGCTGTTCACTCAAGATTTCTTCATTTTACTTTTCTGCTCCATTGTGAATCTCAATCTGTCCTGCCAAGGCTACAGCCTCAACTATTCCTCACAAGACACAGCAGATATTTCTTTAGGGCCTTGCATCTGCATCCCATCCTTCCTTCCATGGCTGAAGAGACAGATCAAATCGTCTACCAATCATTAATCCCCATCCTGAAGTCAAGAAAGCTCACACAGACTTTAGAGTTACTCCCCCAAGCACTGCTGTGCCTTTCTCGCTTCCCCTGCTCTGTTAATCAGGACCGGAGCAGGCTGTGTGGGGATGTGTTCACAAGCACCCGCAGGGCTAAGTGCACCTTGGAGCACAGCAGGAGCTCACCAGGGATCTGATGCACTCCCAGTCATCTCCTCCCTCTTTTTTCTGCAGCTCTCTGATGGACTTTTCCAGCAGTGTCGCATTTTGGGCACAGAGACTGCAGCATCATTTCCAGGGTGTCAGAGCCTTCTCAAACCTCCATTTCACCCCACATGTGCTGCAGGGTCATAAAGGAGACAGTAACTTGCCTTGGCAGTGAGAAGTGTCACACACAGACCTGCACAAACTCGGCAGTTATGTTTTACAAGGCCAAAGGGCTGCTCTGATAATTGAATTCTGTCTCCTGAATCACACCAGCCACAGAATCACCTCAAGAGTCCTGCCTGCAGCAGGGTGTTCTGAACGTGCAGCTGATCACCAGCCATTGTTTGAATCGTTCTAATTATTCCAAGAGTAAACAACTCATCCCATTTTAAACGATGCATTTGGCAGCCCTCTGGTACTTCCAGCCATTTGAGGAGCCTGACAGAACCGACATTTAACTGAGGCACCCATCACAACGAGGACTATGCTGTGCAGTGGCCATGGGCTTTAGAAAAAATAGCTTTTCTCTCTACACACAAAAGGTTTGGCTGCTGTAGGGTGAGATACAGAAAGCTTCTGCCATGGCTTACCCCTAGACCACAGGTAAACCTGCTGAAGCATTTAAATTCTCAACCACACCTTGCCACCTGTGTACCAAAGAGAAGAGGATACTGCTGGAGCACAGAAATGGGATCAAGGAGAGCAGCTGAAGCCAGCTCGAGTATTTTAAGTTCAGTTCAGTCATGGGAACAGCAAAACTCACCAAGTTAATGAGTTCTAGACTTTAAAGAGCACAGTGGATTAATTTGTAACAATGAGGGCCTAACACACACCAAAAATAGTTTCTCACATTCCAGAGCTGAGTCTTTAGCACTGCTGTTACTGAAACTACCTTAGGATGACTGCTCCTTGTCTTTGCAGACCCAAGCACATCAGAGTGTCAATAAACCTGCAGTGTGCTGTGCTCTAAGCCTCTGACACAGAAAGAAGCAAGTATCAGAAAAAGCTGAAACCAAAATTAACAGTTGTTAAGGCAGAGTATAAAAAAACCTTGCCATAAAAGAGCAGTAAAAGCAACTGCCAGAGCCATAAAAAGGGAGACGAGGTGAAGATCATTTTTAGCTAACAAAAACATCCTCTTTGCCCGAGCCTTGGTTTCAATTACCTGGAGTCCTGGTGTTCTGTGCACATGCTGAAGGACTGCAGAAACCACACAGTCTGTGCACACCACGGAAGGAAATGCAAACAGAAGCTGCCATGACCAAATGCTGGGGGGGAGCTGCCAGCCCCTCTGCCCCTAACGCCAGTAACGTGCTCTGCAGCGAAAGGCAGCTCCGCTGTCAGCACTTCCAAGGCATGCCGATGTGAAACTGATTTCCAAGTCAAAACAGCAAAATCTGATCTTTAAGTAACTGGGCAGGCAAACACAAGCTCCACAAGAGATGATGCGTTTGGCTGTTGTCTTTGTTCCACTGCAGGAAGCCAGGCAGAGGGTTTCAGTGCAGCATCCTGACCTGTCCTGCCCAGACTGCTGCAGTGTGCAGGAAGCAGCTGCACTGCAATCTCTAAAGCAGCCTGTAACTGTCCTGGCTTGGGTGATCCCTGGTACCCTAAGGGCAGGACAGAGAAAAGCAGCATGGCCAGCACAGAGAAGTGACCAGCACTGGGAGGGAGTTTGAGAGCAGCTAGGGGCTGGCATAATAACGACTTGGAATGGAGTCACAAGTCCTGAGTTGTCCTTTGAGGATACTTGAACTGCTGTACTTACTAACACTGCAAACTACTGCTTGCTGTCTGTCTCTCTACTGTGTATCTATCCACCTACCAACCAACCAACCATTCCACTATCTACCCATCCATCTCCCTCTCTCGCCCTCTCCCTATCTATAGATTCATAGAATGGTTTGGGTTGGAAAGAACCCTAAAGGATCATCCAGTTTCAACCCCCTGCCATGGGCAGGGACACCTCCCACCAGCCCAGGTTGCCCAAGGCCTCATCCAGCCTGGCCTTGAACACCTCCAGGGAGGGGGAATACACAACCTCCCTGGGCAACCTGTGCCAGTGTCTCCCCACTCTCACTGTTAAGAATTTCTTCCTCTTCTCCAGTCTCAATCTGCCTTCCTCAAGCTTCAATCCATCCTCCCTGTCTATCACTACAGCCCCTTGTAAAAAGTCCCTTCCCAGCTTTCTTGTAGGTCCCTTTCAGGTACTGGAAGGCTGCTACCTATCTCTGTTCATGTGCTGACAGAAGTCTCTCTCTGTGTTAGAAGGAACATGACTAAACTGCTTAAGTTCCTCTTTTCTTTGCCCATGCTCTTCCCAAGAAGGCAAACCCCTATTATGTGACACAACAAGGACACAAGTATATATATACCATGAAAATGATTTACATAAACCAGCATATTTAGTCTACATTTCACCATCACATTTTCAAGTTTGGGTTTGATGTACATCAGACTTCCCCAGCTGCACCCTGGCAGGCAGCTGGAACAGATGGAAGCTGGCAGCCATCCTCAGAGAGCAGATAAATGTGAGAAAAAAAGTGCTTGAAAATAAAAAAAAGAAGAAAAAACCAAACCCCCCCAAACTGACCACAGGCTTTGAAGTTGTTTTGCAGCCCATCTGAAAAAGTAAATTGAAAAGTGGAACTGGTGAAGCACTTGGTGGAATTACTGCTGTGAAAATGATATCTGTGTTAGTGATTCCATTATAAACTCCTATTTTAAGGAGGTTATTGGCAGCCTATAAATGGAGATGCTTTGGTCTCACTTTTATGGGGCATAATTCAATCTTCCAAAGTTTAAAATGTTTAGGTGCTTCTTTTACTCTTAGATATAAAAAGTCTAGGACAAAATCCCAGTTAAAGACAGTTCTGAACATATATTACTAGCTGCAAGTTTTAAGAATAAACACAATCCACGGTTTCAAGATCCATGTTATAGACAAAAAGGAGCAAACCCCAGCTTAGGAGGCTGCTGTGTAAAATGGGGATATTTAGCTTGGGAGCCCCAGCAGGCACTGGCACAAAGAGCTTGCTCACTCTGCTCCACACGTGTTAAAATACCCTTGGAGAACAGACTTTGCAGAGGTGATGTTCCAGATTGTCAGGGCACCCTGGCAGGCTCTGCTAAGCAACAGAGCAGGCTGAAGTTGGGCAGAGATCCTCCTGACTGGCTAATGTGATGCAAAAGAGGAAAGCCAAAATTGCCAGGATTAGATTTACTGCATGTCACTGGAGTTCAGCACAGGACCCACTCCTGACTGAGCCACTTTGCCTTCATCTACCTTGGAACACCTCTCCCTGTCAGCCTCACGCCTTTGTGGCAGTGCAACCAAATGTCACCCAGCTTGGTGGACTCTGTGACCTCAGAGGTCTTTTCCAACCTCAATGATTCTGTGGCTCTGTATCAGAGCCAACCCTGCAGAGCAGCTCCTTTCCCACGGGGCCTTCCCATCCCTTCCTGTCAGCACTGGTGGCAGGCAGGGAGGAAAGGCAGGAAGCATGGAGGAGTCAGGAACACAATCTCTGGGCAGTGGAAAAGAGTCTCCCTCTGTGGCACTGGTGCCTTGCACCAGAACTCTGCCTGCTCTGACTGTCCACTTCAGCGTGGGTTTTGGGACAGGATCCTGCCACTTCCCTGCTGCTGCATGGGAGAGCTTTCCACTCTCTGCTCTTGGTAAAACGACAGGAGGAAGATAGACACATGCAGGGTGGGGAACAGCATCCAAGGGGTGAGGGCTGCTCAGTGTCTTTCTGAAGCAAATGCTAATATTTGTATTCATTATCTAATTACAGCATTTGTGTAGGAAAAAGATATATGTGGGGGGGGAAGAATAAAAAATGGGAAAAAAAGAAAGAGAAAAAAGGAAAATCAGAGAAAAGCAAAGCAAAAAAGCAAGCAACTAAAACAGCAAAGTGAACCCAACTAACTGGGCAGGAACCAAATAGTGAGGCTGGGCTAAGCCAGCCTCTGTCTCTAGTTTTAAGACTTACCAGAGCAGGCACTGGGCACTTCCAGTTGAGCATGAGAAGCTGAGAGATGAAGTTGTGAAGCCAGCAACATGCAGTGATGTAAATCTATTATGTTAAACAAATGACACTGACTTCTAACTGCACTTCAGCAATGGGATCTATGAACACAGTTAGGAGAGAATGCAGGGTACAAAGTTCTTACAGATCCTTCCAGGTTCTCAGCAGTGAGCAGAGGACTTAGAGCTCATTGTATGCTCAGAGTTCTCCCTTGAAGCAGACAAGGGTTTGAGTGTTGCTTTTAACTAGCTGCATATGATAACCAGCACCAACTGTCCCACTGCAGCCATCACTAAAAGCACAAGGCAGGGCAATGAAACAGTTGAGTGATCACTTAAAAACACCCTGGAGGGTTTAGGTTTCACAAGTTCACCTCTCACTTAAAACATCCAAACTACAAACTACTGATGACATTCCTGATGCCCAGAGGTCAGGAGTCTGAAAGACCTTTGCCACTGTGCACAGAGCAAGAGGAGGTCAGCAATATTAGCTAACAGTGGCAGAGAGTGACCTGGCAGCTCTGGCAACTTCTAAAGTGCTTCTGAAGTTAAACTGCAGACCTCTGCTTCAGCGTGGAGCTGCTGTAAGAAAGTGCCTGCATGCAGGCACATGCAAGAAGGAGGAGGATAGAGAAGAGCAAGAATTTGACATGGAAAGAGAGCCCTGAAGACTTTGATACTAACTTGAAAGACAATTTCCCCTCTATTTTCCTGCAGTGTCCCAAGCAGGGCTTTCAGACGACAGGAAGAGGCAGCAACAGATAACACAACCACTGGTAAAAGACAGACTTCTGGCACACTTCCTTTGCAAACTGCATATTTGACTCAAACGTATTAAAACAAGCAATGGATTCATGATTTGAAGTCCCAATTAGCACAGCCCATATCTCACCAAGTTTCTGAGCACTATCAGAACTCAGTGCTCCAGTGTTGGCCAGTCCTCATAAAAACCATCCTCACAATACACTCATTCCCTCCCAAGATGGGTAGGGACTTCCACCAGTATTAAGCCTGTACAACTTTCACAGAGGTGGCTTTGGTTCACTCTCAGGTTAAGTTAAATCACTGATTCTAAGTAAGCCTGCAATGCTTGCACCATTTAAGGGAAAATAAATGCAAAAGAAGACTGAAGTAGGACAAAAATAAGAGCAAGCATCTGCAACTGGTATCACATATGCATTATTCACCTAGAGGAAGTTACTCTGACCACAGCAAATAAATACAAATGGAATGGGATAAATTCCATTTATGAAGTGAATTAGAGTGATGTGGGAGAATTATTATCACTGGAAATGGCAGAGAGGAGATTTTCACCTCTGCAAGAGGCCTGACTTCTCCTATTACTTCCACGACAACACTTTGAGCCCACAGGTTCTGAATGCATTACCATCACTCCCCTCTAAAACCTTAACACTGCCATGGGGCAGGCACCCACAGCTCTCTTCCCCTTTGATCTCAAGTTGAATCAGGCTGCAAGGGTTGGGGGTGTCCAGCTTGGAGAAGAGAAGGCTCCAGGAAGACCTCAGAGAAGCATTCTGATACCTGAAAGGAGCTACAGGAGAGATGGGGAAGGACTTTTGACACGGGCTGGGAGTGACAGGACAAGGGACAATGGCTTTGAGCTGTGAGAGGGGAGAAGGAGACTGGAAATGAGGAAGAAATTCTTGACAGCAAGGATGAGGAAACACTGGCACAGGTTGCCCAGGAATGCTGTGGATGTCCCTGCCTGGATGTGTTCAAGGCCAATTTGGAAGATGCCTTGAGCAACTTGGGCTGGTGGGAGGTGTCCCCTGCCCATGGCAGGGAGGCTGGAACTGGATGATCATAGAATCACAGAACATCAGGGGCTAGAAGGGAACCTCAAAAGCTCATCCAGTCCAAGCCCCCTGCCAGAGCAGGATCACCTGTACCAGATCACACAGGATCTTCAAGGTCCTTACCAACCCAAACCATTCTATGAATCTTTGAATATCATAGGAGAGATTTAAAGCCAGCTGGGTGGGGCTGCACTGAAAATGATTGTGCTGCAGCCATACAAAGCTTTCCAGTGCAGGGACTCAGTTGTGTGCTAACACCAAGCTGGGGAAACGTCTCTGAGTGGCCATGCAGAAGTCTGCTTGTCATGAGGAATCTCCTTCAGTCCCACTGGGCTGTTTGTCCACATCTGAATCAGCTGGCTCAGCTGCTGCCTGAGGTGATGATAGCAATAAAAGCTGGAACAGCAGATCTTGGCAGGCAGCTTTCCCTGGGAAAGTGATCACTCATTTCCCATCCTTGGCTTTCATCCTCCGTGGGGATCTTCCAGTGCAGAGCCCAGACCAAGAGAAGAAGTTAACAGATCTCTGCATTAAGTTACTGCTGCTCTGCACGGAGACAGGAGTCAGAGCTATCAGTTCTCCACGTGAGATGGAGCCCACGCTCAGTGTAGATGTTAATGCAAGCTGCAACAGCTCTGTGCTGAGAGCCACATCTCAGATTTGCTGACCTGCGGCGGGTCCCCTAGTGGGGAGCCACCAATCCAAACCACTGCGGTTTTGCACCAGATGAAGTTCTGGATCTAGAGTGCTCTGTGACCAGAGAACACAGAGCTGAGTACCTCTCATCACCTGTTGAAAGGCCTGGCAGCCTCTGGGCAAGGCAGGCTCAAGCCCAGACTAACAGAACAGCAAAATGAACTGGCAGGAAGAGATGGGAAACTTGGAAGGTGCCTACATACACAATGTCTTCTCAGCAAGCCAATGCTACTGCTCTCACTTCTAACTGAAAATAGTTTCATGCAATAATAGAACAAAGCCCACAGCTGCAAGAGGAAGTGGCAGCTGCTGCAAGCAAACTCCAGTGAGGGCAGCTCTCTGCTGATAAAAACTGGCACTTCTCCACTCACTTCAGTCTGTCTGGATCAACACGGCTTGAAGAGCTGACACCCTGCTCTGAGGAACTCAGGAGCTCCAAGGGGATGCAGGGCTGGAAGACATTGAGAACTGCCAGGTAAGCACTGAGGAAACAAAAAAAGGCAGTAAAAGGAGAACCACAGGAAGCCTTTCCAACAAATAAACAGTGGCAGTGTTTTGGTGTGTTGGATTTGAGGAAGTTCTATCAGCATTTCTGCCCTGCATGACCAGAGGGCTGACACAGGCAGCAACGCAGCAAAAATATCCTTGTGCCACACTTGGCCTTAACAGAACTTTCCCCAGAACATACCAGGGGATGTGCCACACTAGGGCAGACCTAACCCCTTGGAAAGGCAAGGGATCATTCTTCTTAGTGCTGTTCACTGCACTCGAGTGTGTGAATCACAGAATCATAGAATCAGGCAGGTTGGAAGAGACCTCCAAGATCATCCAGTCCAACCTAGCACCCAGCCCTGGCCAGTCAACCAGACCATGGCACTGAGTGCCCCAGCCAGGCTTTTCTTGAACACCTCCAGGGACAGTGACTCCACCACCTCCCTGGGCAGCCCATTCCAATGCCAATCACTCTCTCTGCCAACAACTTCCTCCTAACATCCAGCCTATACTTTCCCTGGCACAGCTTGAGACTGTGTCCCCTGGTTCTATTGCTGGTTGCCTGAGGATGCTGTAAAGTCAGTGCTCCTCCACGGTGAGCCCAGGTCTTTCCTACCTGTAAAGAGAGGCAACCACCTAAAGCACCTGGCAAAGAGCTGTGCTGCCGCAGAAATAAATGGGAAGGGAGCTGGTGGTTAAGAGAGCTGCAGATATTTTGCCTCTGGTGCAAAGTTTTAAGAACTTCTTTTAAGAGACAAAGAAAGCAGAGCTTTTCAGGACCAGATGTCTAGGAAGATCCCATTTGGATTTGAGCTACTTAAATTTGCAATCATGTATTTATACATCTAACAGAGCTTCTGTTTCCCCCAGAATCTGAAAATTAACTAGCTTTGTAGCATCTTTCTTGATCTGCCACCCGTGCCCCGAGGATTAGAGACTCCACCTGAGCTTGTTTTACAAGCATAACAGAAAAAATTAATCTCTGCTGGCAGTGATCCCACTGGGATACTGATGAATAATGATATCCCTCTCTTGCTGCCCTCTCAGTCCACTAGAAAAGCCACTCTAACCCAGCAACGTGGAGACCGTTGAAACCATTCCAGCTGTGGATTAGCAGGCAGTCAAGCATCCATCTGTTCTGTGTGAGTCGAGAGAAAGCAAACATGCATTCTTGTAGCTGAAGCAGCAGTGAAAATTAGCATCTTACATGACTGCATGTAGCAAATACTAAGACAATCATACACAAAGGCAGAAAAGAAGCTGTTAGCTGCACCTTGTGCGGCTCGCGTTTGCTGGCTGCCTTCAGCAAAGGATGAGGCAGTTGGAATTCATCTCATTAACCTACAGAATCCTGGGATTCACTAGGTTTAAGATTAAAGTTCTTCATATTCTATCAGTTGCACTTCAAAACATTTTGTAAGTAGAGATGCTTACAGATGCTAAAGAAACCAGTGCAGATACAGCAGCATGCCTTCAGCTGGACAAGAGTGACTTCAGAGACCCGATGAGAGAGGGATTTTAGCCATTTTCTCCCCCTCCCAGGTGAGAGGAACAGAACCTGAGCTCCTCTTTCTGGAAGCTCGCAGTCTGAATAGCTTCTGCTGCCTTGCAAGCCTGCCACTGCAAGACAGAAGGGAAAGGCAGTGGGAAGCTGGCAGGAGGATGGCCCAAGCAATTTGGTGGTGCCTGATTTGACTCTGTCATGGGCAACAGGACAACGACCTCTGTAATTTCAGGAGAGCTGCATTCAAGCAGCACCCCAGATAAAATCACTTAGGAAAGTGCCCAGTCTGATGGTTTCCACAGACACTTGCAGTGCCCTGCTGGATGCTTGGCTGGCACTCACGTGGAAGCGAAGCTAACCTGCAGCTGTTTGCTCTCTATAAGCAAGCTCTCTGTGCTAGCCCAAACTCACACACTTCTAGATGAACTGAGGAAAGGTCTGGCCTTTGGTAGCAAGAGCCCATCCATCTGCAGTGTCTTCTACCACTACAGGCAGCACCAGCTACCCAAGTGTGAAATAGAGCACCTTGTAAATACCAGGCAAATAACAGGAGCTGGCCTGAAAAGCTCAGCTGAGATAACACAGAATAGCCACAGCTAAACCAGAATTCAACCTTCTCAAGCTAGCCAGGTTCCAGCAGGAAAAAGGAAGGAAAAGAAGGAGACAAAGAAAGAATCTAAATGTAAATAGGAAAATACAAGTCTCAGATACTTCATCAAGGACTGGGCAGTAATCCTCTTATGTCCTACTATGCTAAAGGAACAATATCTGCTGGACATCAGTCCTGTATGATGTAATCATCACAGCCAAACCAATCCTTAGCCTGAAACGTCTGTTTCAACCAGAGAACAAACAGGCTACAAAATGCCATTCTCCTTCTTGGTAGTTCTGAGCAGTGCCTTCGCTGCTGACAGAGGAAAATGCCTGTGGCAGTGAGGCTGAGCTGGTGTCACTCTGAGCTGGGCTCTGTGCAAATCCATCAGCAGGGTCACTGTAACTGCTCTGATTTCAGATTCATGGGATGGTTTGGGTTGGACAGAGATCATCCAGTTCCACTCCCTCTGACTGGAATACCCGGGACAGCAACACCTTCCACTAGATCAGGTTGCTCAAGGCAAAAATTACTCCCAAGTATCCCTATCTGGTTGTTTTTTGTTTAACCCAGCCTTCTGATCTAATCTCTGCACCTCGCTTTTGGAATGCAAGGAAAAAGCCTTCAGGTACCTCAGGGAAATCCAGCCTGGCACTAATAACTCATGAACACCTTCTCATCAATAATGCTTACTGCAAGGAGCACCATAACTCAGCAGTCCTGAAGAGCACCTGGAGCACCCAGCCTGAAGCATGAGTAGCAAAGCTTTAAACACAGCTCTCTGGAAAGGCCTCTCAGAAAAGCCACAGAGCCCTCAGCATAAGACACCTACAAAAGTGATTGAATCTGCTGGGGACAGAGTGGCTGAGAGCAGCCAGGCAGAGAGGGAGCTGGAGGTGGTGGGAGAGAGCAGCTGAAGATGAGGCAGCAGTGCCCAGGTGGGCAGCAGAGCCAATGGCATCCTGGGCTGGCTCAGGAGCAGTGTGGGCAGCAGGACAAGGGAGGTTCTTCTGTCCCTGTGCTCAGCACTGCTCAGGACACACCTTGACTCCTGTGTCCAGTTCTGGGCTCCTCAACTCAAAAGAGATGTTGAGGTGCTGGAAGGTGTTCGGAGAAGGGTAGCAAGGCTGGGGAGGGTCCTGGAGCACAGCCCTGTGAGGAGAGGCTGAGGGAGCTGGGGGTGTGCAGCCTGCAGCAGAGGAGGCTCAGGGCAGAGCTCATTGCTGTCTGCAGCTCCCTGCAGGGAGGCTGTAGCCAGGTGGGGTTGGGCTCTGCTGCCAAGCAGTCAGCAACAGAACCAGGGGACACAGCCTCAAGTTGTGCCAGGGGAGGAATAGGCTGGATGTTGGGAGGAAGTTGTTGGCGGAGAGAGTGATTGGCATTGGAATGGGCTGCCCAGGGAGGTGGTGGAGTCACCGTCCCTAGAGATGTTGAAGCAAAGCCTGGCTGGGGCACTTGGTGCCATGGTCTGGTTGATTAGCCAGGGCTGGGTGCTAGGTTGGGCTGGATGAGCCCTTAAGCATAGAATCATGGAATCACAGAATGGTTTGGTTTGGAAGTGACCTCCAAAGCTCATCCAGTCCAAGCCCTCTGCAGCCAGCAGGGACATCCCCCACTAAATCAGGTTGCTCAGAGCCTTGTCCAGCCTCACCTTGAATATCTCCAGGGATGGAGCCCAAACCACCTCCCTAGGCAACCTGTTGCAGTGTTCCAGCAGCCTCCTGGTGCAGAACTTGCTCCTCACATCCCACCTCAACCTGGCCTGCTTTTGTAGACTAAACCTCCATGCTGCAAGCACTTATTTCTGAATTCTTGAAGGCATTTTTGCTTTTCCCCCTAGCTTTGCTTCAAACTTTTGCTCCTTTTCCAGTTACACACTGACAATTTGGTCAAAGCTTGGATCTCTCCCATTTCAACCCCACAGCAGCACTATCTGTGAGCATCACTCATATCTGCCTGCTTTTCCTCTGCCTCTGCAAGTGTCTAAAGGTTTGCACGCTGACAAAGCCAACAACAGCAACACCAAGACCCACGGATCACATCCACAAAGCTGCAGTGGAGAAACGTTTTGGACACTTTAATAACACAGCTGAAAACTCCAAATGTTATGCCTGAGTGCTCAACACTGAGTGCTCAGCAGAACAGTCCCAATTATAATGATGGTTTGCAGGGATAACAGGTCCTGTAGCAACTGCAGCTACAGCTTTCACTTCCAGCATCATTAAGAGATTCTTCAAATTACTTTTTAAATATCCTTTTCCCTGAGGATTTTCACTTATACCTAATTAGACTACTTACCCCATGCCATGCAATTCCCCACGGCCAAAACTGCTAAATGCTTCACTAAGGAGGAGGAGGGCACCAGTGGAGCAAGGCAGATGCAATGTCATTGGTTAACAATAGAGGTGTGAAGCAACTGCCATAATTAGAAAACTCATTAATGCACAGTGTTTAGGGGGAAGGGAGAAAAGCCACCTCCTTGGCAAGAACTCTGTGGATATGGCAATTCTTTTCAACACTACATCAGACTGGGGGAAAAAAAAAAACTATCCCACTTTCAATTCACACCTTAAACAAGGCAGAACAGCAGTTCCACCAGTAATTATGAAACCCAACATCTGCACAAATAGGAAGGAAAAACCTGCCAGCTACACTGGCACCCAGCACTCAGACATCCTTTCCATCTTTCACAGTGGCACATTTGATGTATTCTGAGTCTTATTCCTCTTAAGGCTGTAAATGGACAAGTTCCATGACTATTTCCAGAGAAGAAAAAAGAAACTAAAATAATCAGAGAGAATTAAATGAAGATGAATGAATTTAGAACCTCACAGTTCTGCCCAGCAGTAAGTTTTGCCTATACCACCAATAGTTGGCACTTACCTTTGTGCCTCGTGGATGTGAGATGTCTAAATAGACAGGGCAAGGGAGGGGATTCTGACCCTTGGCCCTGCTCTCCTCAGACCCCACATAGAGTACTGTGTGCAGTTCTGGAGCCCCCAACACAAGCAGGACATGGAAGTGTTGGAGCCAGTCCAGAGGAGGGCACCAAGATGCTCAGAGGGCTGCAGCAGCTCTGCTACAAGGACAGGCTGAGAGAGTTGAGGCTCTGCAGCCTGGAGAAGAGAAGGCTTGGAGGAGCCCTTGGAGTGGCCTTCCAGGACCTGAAGGGGGCTAGAGGAAGGCTGGGGAAAGACTGGTCAGGTAATGACAGGACAAGGGGTAATGGGTTTGAACTTGAAAAGGGGAGATTTAAACTAGATGTTAGGAAGAAGTCCTTTGCAGTGAGAGTGGTGAGACACTGGCACAGGTTGCCCAGGGGGCTGTGGAGCACAGAAGCACCAAATGTGATCAAAGATCACAGGCTGGTGGGAGGTGTCCCTGTCCACGGCAGAGTGGGTTGGAATTGGATGATCTTTAAGTTCCCTTTCAACCCAACCCCTTCTGTGATCCTATGAATCTTGCAGAAGCTGCTCACCAGCTTATTCTTACAAGACATCCCCCCTGAGCTAATGCTGTTCTCAAACTTTTCCTGGCCAATTGCTCTGGAAAAAAAACCAAATCTGAGGTTTCAAGGTGAGGAAAACTTTCTCTAAAGAGAAGAGATTTTAAAGAGAGAGAGCTGGAGCAAAGCTCCCACCTTCGTTGCTCACCACAATATGATTTAAGCTCTGGTCAGTGCTTGGGGTTTCCTTTTTAAGTGTCAGCCACTGCACACACAGCACATGTAGGAACTGTCCTGAATTACTATTTGGAGCATTTCCTGACAACAGAACAAGAGATCCTGCAGGGTCAGTGGCAGCAATTCCCCTCTTCAGGTTACCTAACACTTTCCATTACCCCAGGTTACTGTGGTCTTTATTGCTGAGCTCTAACAGTCTGAAATGTCCGCAGCAGGCCCTTTAAATTGATCAGAGAGGAAGTCTCTGTGCTAGCAAAGTGGCTTTGGTAGTGCCATAAAATGCTGATCAGGTTTTATTTAGACACAAACTGTTGAAAAGAATCATTTTGGTTTTATTTTGCTCCTCAGAGAAATTCTGGCAGCATGTCAGAACTCTAATGGATTTCAAAGCCACACAATAAAGCCTGTAAGATGGGACTCCAGATATTGGAATTAACACTTGAAAAACAGAATCTGAAGGAATTTGGGCCACTTGTAGAATGTGTGTGATAGAATAGAAATGACAATCATAAGAAATGAGTTTTCCTGGATAATATTCAGGCCCTTCTTGCTTTCAAGTCTAGGGGTACAAGTGGAATTAGACCATATGGAAGAAGATTTTGTAGCTGTAGTTACTTAGGTACTTAAAAAGGAGAAGAGAGTAAAGCCTGATGATGAAAATGGTGCTCTGCTGTGCACTGTGAGCCCAGAGTGCTGCCCTAAAATCTTTTGCCTTGCCTTGCCTTTTTCTACTCAACAGTCACCAGACCAACTCTCTGAGCTGGTGTAACTGCAGGTGGGGACCTCAGGAACTGTGAGGTGGCTTGGAGAAGGAACAGAAGGTGGTTTAGGTTATGAACAGAAGGTGGTTTAGTTATCCCCATGCCTCCTCACTTCTCGTAGGAGCTCCTGCATCTTCCAGATGGTCCCAGTGCAAAGTGCTGGCTCTGGTACAGATTCAGGATGTTGATATGCAGTTATTATTCTGGTATCTAACTACTTATACCTAACTGACTTAGGAAAAAAAATGAGTATCAGATTTATACAGACCCTGAGAATCATAAAGGGAGCCAAAAAGAGAGACAAATTGTTGTACCCATTCGATTAAATACCTGAAACATCAAAAATGATTCAGGTACAGTACCCAAGCCAACAGAAAATGAAAGTACAGGTCAGGGAAGAGAAGCTTTTCTTCATTTCAGGGTGGTTTCTCACACACTTGTCTCTTTAGCAGTCACAAGCTAAATATGGAGGTGATCAGAAACGTGTAGATGTGGCACTCTGGGGTATGGTTTAATGGCTATGGTGGCACTGAGTTGACGTTTGGGCTCAAAGATCTTAGGGGGCTTTTCCAGCTGAAACAGTTGTATGGTTCAATGTTGAAGCTAAGAAAATACCAGCACTTACTGTCAGAATTAAGAGCAATTCTTCAATGCTGCTTTCAGGTTTCAACTGCTCTTTGAACATCCCAATGCTTGGATGCTTCAGGTAGTAATAGGAAGCAATGCGGCCGTAGGTCAGGGGCTCAATGCTGCGATTGTCCTGGCAGAAGAGGAAGGAAATCAATCAAATGTACACAGCTCCTGCAAGGTTTGGTGGAAATCATCTGACAAAACTGTAATGTACTTTAAGACTACTTCAAAAGAGAGCAGCAAAAACTATTTAGCAGCATCGTTTAGCTGCAACTCCAATTAAGCTCAGGGTTTCAGCAGAGGTCCTACAAATAGCTCCTGTAACGTCTCAGACCTGGACCATGAGCCTTGCTGCTCCCAACTTTCAGGAGCCTGTACCTTAGTAGATCTAGTAAGGCACAGATTAGTCTTACCTCCCCAATTTCAATACAGTAGGAGCATTCCAAATCATAGAGGGACTTCTCCACGAGGCTTGAGAGGTACTTATTCATCGTGTCGTGGCTCACATCATCCAAGTTGTAGTAACTAGATAAATTGAAAGCAGATGCATTACTTTTGACACTCTGAAGATGTTATACAATAAGATCTTGCAGGAAAAGGCTGCTACAGTGCACACACATACTTGGAACAGCAAACAGCCTCATTCAACAATTAAACATAACTATTCCCTTATATAGCTTAACAAGAAATTAATGATTTGTGGGAACAGCCAACACACTGCAAGCCTGTACACATGGCGAGATGGCAAATTATCTATTAATAGAAAGGTTGCTAGAAGCAGAACTGGACTGGGTAGGTTTGGTTAAGAGGGAAAATGAGCAGTGAAAGAAAAAGCTGAGGGTGCCCAGAGACTTCAGCAGTTCTGCATGGAAGCAGAGCAGTGAAACAAACCAGGATTAACCAAAATGGTTAAGGATTTATTGGCATCTCCAAAAGCACAGCAAGCAAAGCTTGTCCCTGCTCATCTAAGTCTGCAAGGTGTTCCTGCAGAAACAAACTCCTGAGGTTGCTGTGCTGATGGAAGATGCTCCTTTGTTCCTGCTAGCTGTGTTACCAACGTGTCCTACTGTTCCAGCTCAGCATCCCCCCTGCAAACAATACCAGCTGCTGTAATGGAGAGCAGGTTCTTTCAGGGCTGGTTTGTGCAGGAGAACACCAGGCTGCAAGACTCTGCTGACATTAATTCTCTCCTAGTTACAGCTACACCTGAGTTAGGCTTTTGAACTCCCTTCACTGCCAAAGGTGTGCTTGCAGAGTGCTGTTCACCTGAAGGATTTGGGGTGAGGGGAAATGTAATCACTGGCTGAAACAAAAGAGGCCTTTTGACAGTCAGTTTGGCTGTCGATGCTATATTTGGGCAGACGAATCCCCTGCTCTGCTTTAAGCTCTATTTGATTTACTGTCATGTGTCTGTCAGCAAATTTCAAGAGACTGAGTTGCATTTTGTATGCTACAAGCATCCTTCCATTACTGTTTTATTAACAGGATCTGATTTGTGTTGTTCTTTTCTTACAGAGGGTTTTGAACGTTTGTCTCTCTGAGTGGCAGCAGCACAACTGCAAAAAGCCTGCGTGCTGAAGAGCAGGACAGCAGCTCCCAGCTTTCCCCCTCCTTCTTATTAATCCCAAATTACAAGGTTAAGTCTGATGCTTGAATGTTCACTTCTCAAAGGGTAAATGACAGAATGGCTCAGGCTGGAAGGGACCTCAGAGCTCATCTACTCCAACCTCCTTGCCATGGGCAGAGACACCTCTCAACAAGACTCGGTTACTCAAAGCCTCCTCTAACCTGGTCCTGAACACCCCCAGGGTGGGAGCATCCGTAACTACTCTGGGCAGCCTGTTGCAGAGTCTCACCACCCTCAGACTGAAGAACTTCTTCCTCAGCTCCAGTCTAACCCTGCTCAGCCTCAGCTTCAAACCATTCCCCCCCTTGCCTTGTCTCCAGGCATCCTCATGACAAGTCCTGTAGGATCCCTTTAGGTACTGGCAGGCAGCTCTGAGGTCCCCCTGGAGTTTTCTCCTCTCCAGGCTGCACACTCCCAGCTCCCTCAGCCTGTCCTCACAGCAGAGCTGCTCCAGCCCTTAGATCACCTTTGTGGCCTTCTCCTCACTCCAGCAGCTCTGTGTCCTTATGCTGGGGACTGGATGCAGTAAGGGAGGTGGAGTCTCAGCAGAGCAGGGTAGAGAGGCAGAAACCCCTCTCTTGGCCTAAAACTCTGCTCACCTGAGAAACAGATTTAAAAGACCTTTTCTGCTGAGGGAAGCAGCTCCAGCAGACTCAGTGGAGTATTCAGCTCTGTGACATTTAATATGGTTGATGCTGATCTCTCATGTTTCAAGCACAGCTATTGCCAAAACCCCAAAAGAAATCTCTCTGCTTTGGCTAAAATGTTTTGCATCAGGAAAGAAAACCTGTTTGCAGCAGGAACACTCTAACTCCTTTCCAATGCAACTTAAATTTCATCATCTCCCTGTCAAGTGTTCTGAGCTCAGTGTTTCCACCCGCACCTTTTCAGCCGCCTGCCATCCCCCCAGCAAACTCCCCTGGCTTCAGCAGCAATCACCTGCTAACTTCTGCTTACCTTCTGCAAACAGCTCAGCAAATCAACGGCACCAACTTGTGGGAAGGAGGTGAGAAGATTTTTCTGGTTTATTCCTCAAAAGCACTTAATGAGTCAATAGGATTTGTCCCCAAATTAAACAGAACTCTACTGAAATGCTGACAATTGAGGCACTTTGTTGTCATGGCACTCAGAGGCTCACCCCAGCCTTTCAGCCTGCAGCAGCACAACACTGGTGATGAAGCCAGCTAAAACAAAGGGGGAGGTATGGGCAACACTGACATTCTCTTTGGAGGCTGCCACTGAAGAGTCATCCAAACAGATCTGATCTAATTTGTAGCATTTCACACTGAAGCTGTAGGCATGAAAGGCATTAGAGCGGCCTTGGAAAAATGATGGCAACTTTAATGTCTTTAAAAATGTTTAATTTGCTGATTGTTATCACCTCAGTGCCAAACGCTGGGTGGCAACAGTGAAAAAGCAGCTCTTTAGCCATGTGCTACCAGGCATGCTCGGCTCCTCCTGCCGAGACACGGAAACCTGAAAGCATCATTGATGATTGAGAATAGGAGTGATGATTGAAAACATGATTGAAGATTGAAAATGTGAAGACTGAAAACAGAATTGATGATTGAAAACAGAATTGAAGATTGAAAATAGGATTGAAGATTGGAAATATCAACGATTGAAAATAGAATTGAAGACTGGAAATAGGATTGAAGATTGAAAATAGGAATGATTGAAAATAGAACTGAAGACTGAAAATAGGATTGAAGATAGGAATGATGATGGAAAACTGAATTGAAGACTGGAAATAGAAGACTGAAAATAGGATTAAAGATTGAAATTGAATGATGATTGAAAATATGACTGAAGAGTGAGATATGAATGAAAATAGAATTGAAGATTGAAAAGGTGAAAATTGAAAACAGAACTGAAGATTGAAAATAGAAGACTGAAAATAGGATTGAAGATTGAAAACAAGACTGAAGATTGAAAATATGAATGATGATTGAAATTAGAATTGAAGACTGAAAACAGATGACTGAAAATAGGATTGAAGATTGAAATATAAATGAAACTAGAATTGAAGATTGAAAGTAAGATTGAAGATTGAAAATAGGATTGAAGATTGAAAATAGAATATGGAAAATATGAATGATGATTGAAAATAGGATTGAAGATTGAAAATATGAATGATTGAAAATAGAACTGAAGACTGAAAATAGGATTGAAGATTGAAGATATGACTGAAGATAGGATTGAAGACTGAAGAATGAATGCTGATTGAAAATAGAAATGAAGATTGAAAACAGGATTGAAAATAGAATTGATGACTGGAAAAGAGACTTGATAGAACAGAACAAAAATACCAACTATAATTGATAAAATAGAACAAAAATATCAACTACAACTGATGAGAGACCAAATGGAACTGATGGCAGCATCTGCCTCAGGTAATTTAATCATCATTTATGCTGCATTATTCCCTCACCCCAGAAAACTTTGTAAGAGTGACATCAAGTGCCCAACACCCCTCACTAAAGCTCTCCTAGCAATGGATCACTAAACCCACTCCTCCGTGCCTTCGGCAGGGGTGTGCTCGCCCACACCGACACACATTCACCAGCCATGGGAATTTCCAACCTGCTCATTCCTTTGGCTCTTTTTTTTTTGGCCAGGGGTGTAAATATCAGGCTGCAAATAAAGCAACACGAAGAAATCAAGAAGCCCTTCACAAGGGTTTGCAATCTGGAGTGAAGTGGCAGCAGTGTGCTTTAACTGCTATCTGTAACGGCAGAAACACCACTTTGAGCACACCCACAGGAGCCTCTCGGTCACTCAGTGTATCTTTTCTCTCTCCCCCCCACCCCAATAAAGCTGCAAAGCTATTCATCTAGAAAGCCTCTGCTAAAATCATTAGTGAGAAGAGCTACCAGGACATTAGGCAGGGTTCTGAATGCACAGGCACAAATGGGAGGTGAATTTTGCACAGTGGCATGCTCCGAGGACAAAAACTGCGTGGCAGAGCTTCACAGAGGAACTCACACATTACCTAACTATTTAATTACAGATAAAGAATAAAAACAATGCAGTTTCATGCTCGCTGCATTGAATCATCCAGTCATTATTTCCCCTCTGCCATAAACAGACAGCCTCCCCTTTTATCAGCACACCATTTCATTTATTTCACAGTGCAGCCCAGTTTCACAATAATTGACTTGTCAGAAGCTCTAATTTATGAGGCTGGGCTCTGTAAGCCTTCTCCTATATTGGACTCAACCTGCACACAAGCAGGGTTGAATATTTACAATGCTGTTAACAGGTGCTGAGTTGTTTAATGATTCTAATAGCCAGAAGCGTACCGAGCAAGCCAGCGGGATCACAATTACAGCCTGTTTGAACACAACAATTACTCGTCCCCTGAGAGGTGTGAAAGTCAAAGGCAGTTTTATCCTAACAGCATCTAGCACATGGGCTAGACAGGCTAACTTCCATTAGTAGTCCACTGGGAAAAGGCAGCAACAAACCTTTAGGTGTCATGAAAATTTACAAAGTATGTAAAATTTAAATCATCCAGGAAAAGCCTGACCTGAGCCCTGGAGCAACTTTTAGTGTCCTCTCAATAATGGATGGATTTCAAACCCCCCAAACCTTGCAGGGCTTAGCAAGAACAACAAACTGTGAAAGGGGAACTTATTTCTCCCATCTAAGCAAGGGCTGTCTCTAATCTGAGGAAGTGTGGAATTTGATCAGCTGGGGCAGACGAGAGCTGTGTGGGGACAGAAATGGAGATGGAGCTACAGCAAACCTCTAGGATTTAACGTGAATGGTGGCAATCATTTCCTGTTCAGCTTAGGTAAACCTGACCTCAGATCTTGCTGGGAAATCTTTCACCAGCCTGGAAATGGTCCTGCTCTAAGTGTCAGTGCTGTGGAGTCATTTGTAACAGCACCCTGGGTTTTATGCTCAGATTAGATGGTGGTGACAGTGACACAGGTAAGGAAAATGGGGGCAGAGTCAGCCAAAAATACCAAAAGGCAAAGAAAGCCCCAAGCCAAACTTGCTAGCCAGAAACAGTGTGCAGAAAGGGACGAACTGACAGCATCCACCTGCTGGCAGCAAATGTGCTCTTTGAGGCTTCACAGTCCTGAAAGCAGAATCAGCTTCTGAACAAGCATGGGGGAAGCAGAGGTAGTGATTTATGCCAATGGCTGCACTGCACCCAACAACTGTGGTTACTGTCCTCAGCTTGCAGCCTTCAGCAGCTGCCATCTGCTAACGGTGCAGTGGAAATGGTACTGAGTTTATGGCACAACTCATGGACCTTTGTGGCCAGAGAGCCACGGACCAGTGACCAACTCACTGCTGTTGTTAAGGCATCTTACAGCTACCTGAAAGGAGGTTGGAGTGAGTTTGGGGTTGGTCTCTTCTCTATGGGGTGATGGGACGAGAGGCAGTGGCCTGAAATTGTGCCAGGGGAAGGTTAGGCTGGAGATGAGGAAAAATGTCTTTGTTGCAAGAGTAGTCAGGGATTGGAACAGGCTGCCCAGGGAGGTGGTGGAATCCCCATCCCTGGAGGTGTTCAAGAAGCTATATAGTTCAGCAGCCATGGCAGCTGGTTTACACTGGGACTCGATGACCTTAAAGGTCTTTTCCAACCTTAATGACTCCATGATTTAGCCAAAATAAGGCTGGGGCAAAGGCAGGCTGCAGTGCTGGAAGTGCTCAGGATGATCTGCATCCCAGCTGGAGCTAGGCAGGACGATAACAATCACTGCAAATATGGCACACATGGTTTCACCAGGGCAGCCTAATGAAAGCAAACTTCATCACAGAGGAACAGCTGAGAGCTATTCTCTGCTTTATTGGAAAAAGCCAAACTTTCATAGATTTTCTACAGAACACTGAGCAGAACATATCAGTGTGGTAGCTAAAAAAGAAAAGCAAAAAGGAACATCTTAGAACTCCAATAGCTACAGGAATGTGCTAATCTGGAGCTCTGTTTCGGGGGTGCTGGTGTAGCCCTCTCTTAAGGCCAGTTTATGGCTGTAACTAAATGGTAAAGTTATCTGCCAAGAAAGGGATTTCTGTTTAGAGGAAAAACCCTACTGAAGAAATGTGCACACGAGTGCTGGTCCATGTGTGGGCCAGCAATGCTCCTGTGTTGGAGCCTGCTAAATATCCCAGGCTCCAACAGCAGTGGGATCACCTTTGGAGCAGCTCTGCTCTCCAGTCCCCTTTGTGTTTTATACTCACGTCGGGTTCATTATAAGGCGACGGAAGAAATAGGTCCAGGTGATATAATCCATTGCATCCTGCTTAGAAGTGATAGTCCCAGCAGCTATTTCAGCATTCAGGTGGTCAGCCAGCACTTCCAGCAAGCTGGAGAACAGGAAACAAAAGGATTTAAGCTGACTTTACAGCCACAAAGGCAGGTAATATATTTTGGAGAGTTGAGCACTAAAAGGTTTACGACTTTTAATCTGAAAATAGTCGTCTTTGGTTAAAAGGGGAGAGGGGAAGAAGGGGGATGTAATTGTGAGGTCAGTCATCTTCTTTACATGCTAGAGGAATGAAGCTCAAATGACTTTTTGATTGGAGCAAGAATGCAGCAGCTGAAGTCATCCATGGAATGCGTTCAGAGGGAGCTGCTCAGCGCTAACCTCTGGCTGCTGTATGTTGACCATATGATCCTGCTGCTGGAGCGCCACAGAGACAAACAGGAAATCAAACAGTGGCAACAGCTTAGCTAATACTTGACAAATACCTCAGGGCCATTAAAATAACAGCAAAACTGCTTCCCCCCCAGATTTTGCCTCACCTCCATCCAATGTAAAAACACCAAAGGGTTATTTTACCCCAAAAGATCTCGGCTCAGACACACAGAAGAATGAAAGCAGCTTAAAATGATTCCTCCCAAGTAAAATACTGCATAGTGTCATTAAATGGAACAAAGACTTCCATTAGGATATCTAATGAGATCATGCCTGGCTAGAGTTCAATCAGGGAATGGCAAATATCTTTAAGGATCAGCCTAATTGTTCTTTCTATTATCATCCTTTTTCTTTTCCTACTGTTCCTTCCCTACTGCTAAAAGTGAAGAGTAATGCTGCCTGGGAAGCTCTTTTACTGCTCTGCACCAATGACTGCAGGGTTCTGAAGGCAAGAGCTGCAGGTGTTGCACTCAGGCTGTCCACCAGAATCTGGACAGATGATTCAGCAGCTCCTTTAGGATGAAGTGCCTGCTCTCTTGCTTCTGATGCACCATACCTCAGGCCCATGCTGCAGGAACTGTGTACTCAGCTCTTACAACTCATACACAGACAAAACCAGGCTTTAATCAAAGATGAAGTTTAATTGCACAACTTGGAAGTCTTCCACAAAGCTGAAAACCTGCTCTTTGGCAGGACAGATGGGAAAGCACTTCTAAAACGAACCCCCTCCCAAACAGTTTCTCTTTGAAACTCTGGGTCCTCTCATTTTAAATAGTTGATCATAAAAGAGACCGAGACAAAAGACAACTCTGGGTTAATTGGTTCACAACCTACACAAAATTTGATGGGATTGCTACAAATAAGTGCATCTGCATCTGAAAACTTACCAAATAGCCTTTGTTTGTAGAGAAAACAGAACACATCAAACAACAAAACAAATACATACACAGAAAACGGGCCAGCAGAAACATGGACCCATCCAACTGCTTGGAAGGGGCCTCTAGAGACACAGAACACATCCAGCATGCCAAGCAGGAGCAAGGGGTGGTGACTGCTGCAATGCTGAAGATAGGATTCCTCCATTAGAAATGGAGAGAGAGGTTTCCCAGTCCGTGCTAGGGCCACACAGTCTGGGCACAGCATCAGCATCTGGATATAGCAGCAATGCTCAGGGAGGGATATTACACAAGGGCTGGTTGGGATAGGGGGAAGGGGAATGGATTGAAGCTTGAGGAGGGCAGACTGAGACTGGGGATTAGGAAGAAATTCTTTCCAGTGAGGGTGGTGAGACACTGGCACAGGTTGCCCAGGGAGGCTGTGGATGCTCCCTCCCTGGAAGTGTTCAAGCCCAGGCTGGATGAGGCCTTGA
Organism: Pogoniulus pusillus; assembly: GCF_015220805.1. NCBI lineage: Eukaryota > Metazoa > Chordata > Aves > Piciformes > Lybiidae > Pogoniulus > Pogoniulus pusillus. The sequence continues at coordinate 1,333,147 of NC_087296.1, forward strand.
GCAACCTGTGCTGGTGGGAGGTGTCCCTGTCCATGGCAGCTGGCTGGAACTGGATGTTCTAGAAGGTCTCTTCCAACTTAAACATTCCATGATCCTAGGATTTTAATCACACTGCTCTTTGACTTTACCTTGATTCCACTGGGAAAGGTTCATAGAGGAATTTTTTGTAGAAGTCTTTCTTAATATCATGAACTAGGATGACAGCTTTGCCTTGGTCATCAAACTGTGGCCTGCCAGCACGGCCCATCATCTGCAGCACATCTGCCCAAGAGACCACAACACACAGACAACTCTTTACCTGGAGGTACAGACTGATGCATGTGGGTCTGCATGAAGTGCACTTCAGGATGTGGGGATTTCTTTGCCCTCCTATGCCCTGTTGGCTTTAACACATCTCAGATACATTCACGAGGAACTCCTTTCCAGCACAGACTGCATACTCACAGCCCACCCACCCCAACAGAATCTGAGCTTCCACCTCAGCTGACTTTCCTCTGCTCTCATTCCTTCCCACATCCACCCCTTGGCTGATCACATGCAATCAAAGCTGATGAGAAAGGGAACTCCTGAAGTCTATAATGGCAACGATTGCTTCCCAGTTTTCAAGTATTTGACTTCACAACAGCAAAAGTTCCTTCAATGAGCATTTCTGCTCACTGGCCTGGGATATTTCAGCGATAAAGGCAAATCCTAATCTATTTCAGAGATAAAATGGTAAAAGGCAAATCCTGATTCCTGTCAGCTATGATCTTTACCACTCACACTTAGGGACAAGTTCTGTTAGCTCCCAGCACTGGAGTAGAGATGGTTTTGCGTCCCTGTTTTGGATCTCAACGCACAAATGCAAGAGCAGGTACAGTCAAGAGCTTACCTCTCCTGCACTTCCTTACTTGCAGTAGTAGTTAATGATTTCTATCAACACTGACAATGTTAATTTATTCAAAACATGCTCAGCTTGCTACCCAGCCCCCAAGACAAGCAGGCTTAGCACCTGCTCCTTTGTGTCCTCTCACAGCCTGAGCAGTGGATCTGCATTAGTAGTTTTGTGTCTCCATCAACAGAGCTCAAGTCTTTTTTTTTTTTGCCTTCAACTGCTCTTTAACTCTGAAGGAGCAATGGAAAAGAAATTCTTAAGGAGGTTTTATACCTTTAAGACTTTTGCTGGTTTGTGTAACCTCTATCAGCTCTCTCATAACTGCACTACATCTGGCTTGCAGGGAGGGTGGAACTAGATGGTCTTTAAGGTCCCTCCCAAGCCAAGCCACTCTATGAATCCATATAGCTATGAATGGAGGGACTGCAGTGACAGGGCAAGGGCAATGGTTTGAGATTAGAGGAGATTTAGATTGGGTGTGAGGAACAAGTTCTGCACCAGGAGACTGCTGGAACACTGCAACAGGCTGCCCAGGGAGGTAGTTGAGGCTCCATCCCTGGAGATATTCATGATCAGGCTCAACAAGGCTCTAAGCAACCTGCTCTGGTGGAGAATGTTCCTGCTGAGTGCAAGGGCCTGGACTGGATGAGCTCTGAAGGTCCCTTCTGACCCAACCCATTCTATAATGCTGTGACTCTATTTGGCATTTGGAAAGCAGTTTGCTTGGCTTCAGAATCAACAAGCTTTTGGTCCAGGCTTCCTCAGGGCAGGAATGGATGTGGCAGGAGCCCATAACAGGAGAAAGAGCCCAGGGACAATTAGCAGCTCTTAGTTAGACATTTTCATCTCCCAACCCAGGAGCGACACAGGCAGCCCTGGCTTCTGGCAGTTGGTTCCTTTTGTTAACTCAGGGGAAGCAGGCAAATGGGGACTGAAGCCAGCCTGAAGATGCTGTCTGCAGTAGGTGTGTGCACAGGAGGGGGACAGAACAACTCCTTGCTGTTCTAATGTGGTGAATTCAATTGTGCACAATACCATAGAGGAAATGGATTGCCCCAAAAGCCTCAGGAAATGATTTCTGCCAACATCCTCTCTGTCGTTACCCAAACCCAGTCTTTTCTTTGCTGACTTTAGGTTGCTTGGCTGCTTTTAACCACTGGCCTGAACTCCTGAAATGTTCAGTGAGCCCCAGCTGGCTGACTGAATGTCTGGCCACTGGGAAAAGGCCCTCCTCAAACCCTCCTGCTTCACTCCAAGAAGAGTTTTGACTCATTCTGAAATTACCAAACACTTCAGAATGATTCATTCTGCCCTCAGCTGCTTCCTTGGAGCCAAATGCATTCCTGACACAGAAAGGTAACTGCAGCAGGAAGAACCCATGGCAGATCAGAGCAAGAATAACTCGAGGGCAGCGCTGAAGGACATCAAACATTGGGAGATTTTGGAACCCTTTCAGAAAGAAATTCATTACATTTTCATTTTATTGCTGCTGCAGAACTGTGCTACCTATCCAGAGAACTTCCAGATGCAGAAATATTCTCTAGAAGGTTAAAAATAAAAATGCTCTAAGCCCCCCATACCACATGTTCCTCCACAAAGCCAGGCAGCTGCATCTTCTGCTGCAGCACAGGCAACAAAACCTACAGGCTCCCAGCACAGATGGTGGTGCTCCAGCTGGCCCTCCCCCTCCGGAGGCTGATGGAAAACTCAAGAGTTGAACAACCTCCCCAGCGCCCAAGCCACCTGAATTCACAGAGTGAAAGCAAAAGCATTCCCTCGAGCCTCTGGGGGTGCTTCTGCAACAGACTTCTACACCAGGACAGAAAGTCTGCCCCAGAGCAGGGCACTCTTGGATGGCTCTGAGTTTCTGATTCCTCTGGGAGACATAACTGACTCTGCCACTGATCTCTGACAGCCCCACAGGTTTAGAACTTGAGCCCTTTTCTTTCCTCATCACCTTGCCCCAGGCAGTGCTGAAGTCAGCTGCTCCTCCAGTCGGGGCCAGCGAGATCCTACTTCTCTGCTGACTCTTTGTACTCCGCTTACGCCAGCCCAAGGCTGCCAGCAAACGCAAGCCTGTGGGGCTGAGCTTCCCAGGTCACTCCAGAATCTTTGGGCTGGGAACTGATCTCAAGTGTCCTGCAGAGCACTAACCACGAAACGAAGCTCTGCAATAGGTTATTTGGAGGGGTAAGCCCTGTGGCATTTTCGGCTTTAGCTGCCTCTAATCAGGAGGTTTCTCTTGCTGGACAGACAGTGAGTGTTGTAAAAGAGTTCAGCTCTTTGTTTACACCTCCAGCAGCACTTAGATCCTCCCTAGGCGTACCCATCTCTAGCGCAGTATAGGAGCACTTACAATAAACTTCCCCTGGCAAAGAGAAAGGGAAAACAGAACAGGAAACCTGGAATAAATTTAATTTGCCCTCATTCTTCAAGCTCAGTACCACCCAGACAAATATTCTCCCTGCCTGAACTCTCAGAGAAGCTCTTCCAGCCTTCACTGTCTTAAGCTTGGTGAAAATAGTGCAGAGCAGTTTATCAAAAGTGGAGTTTCCTGGAGCTGGAGAAGCGATCAACATCTGCATCAAACCAGACATCCAAATATTGAATTTAGCTGCTGATTCCTCAAGTGTCACTTGCTTGAAGTGTCACTTAGACCCCTGAAGACAGCAGAGCAGCTAAGGTGTTTTGGTTACAGTTATTTATGCTCTCACACAGGCATGACTCAGCTGTGGCAGTTCACACCATGGCTGAGGTGACTGTTAAAAACAGGTTTCTCTTTTAGAAAGGCTCCAAAACTAAACCACCAAGCAAAGAAAGAGGGAAAGATTTGCATGCACAAAACCTTCCTTTTCTACACTATAAGTAGGCAGCTAAATACAACTTCATATTGTCCCTTCTGGATGATAGCCACAAAGGGAAGGGAGCAGGAAAAAAGCTTTGCAGAACAGAAACGTTTTTGCTATTACCTAAACCCTTCAGAGCTCTCCTCCAGCTTGCATTGAGCGAGGAAACCCTTTCCCCTCAGCACTCTCTAAGCCTCCCATTAGGTATTTTTAGTGATCACTTCCTAAGAAACTGAGATCATTTGCATAGGCTTGGCAGAGGTTTGAGCAGAGCAGCATCTGCAGTGCCTGTGAGTACCTGTGATGGGATAATCCACGTAGCGCCTTGTTTTGCCGTCGTAGTATTCCGTCCCCTTAACAATCACCAAATGAGCTGGAAAATTCACCCCCCAAGCTAATGTGCTTGTGGCAATCAGAACCTGAAAGAGAAAGAAAGAGTAAGGAGGAGTGAGACACAACAGCTTCTCAACTTCCATGTGCAACTCCTTGCTGCAGGATCCAAGGAGCAAAGGTACCTGGATCTTGCAGTTCACAAAGAGCTCTTCCACGGTTTTCCTGTCCCTCTCGTGCAGGCCTGCATGGTGCATGCCTATTCCAAAAGCCAGGGTCAGCTTCAGGTTGGAGTCTCTGACAGTCACTATAATATCATTCATCTGGAAGAGGAAGGAGAGTTGCACGTTTTAAACCAGGCTCTTCAGGAACCCTGAGCTTTAAGGGTTGGGTTTAGCTTTTTACCTTCTTAGCTCAAGAGTTGTTTTTAGCTTTTCACCTTTTTAGCTAAAGAGTTGTTTTTAGCTTTTTACCTTTTTAGCTAAAGAGTTGTTTTTAGCTTTTTACCTTTTCAGCTCAAGAGTTTTTAGCTTTTCAGCTCTTTAGCTCAAGAGTTGTTTTTAACTTTTTACTTTCTTAGCTCAAGAGTTGTTTTTAGCTTTTTACCTTCTTAGCTTAAGAGTTGTTTTTAGCTTTTTACCTTCTTAGCTCAAGAGCTGTTTTTAGCTTCTCCCCTTTTTAGCCAAAAGGTCCTTTTTATCTCTTAAATTTTTTAGCTACAGGCTTGTTTTTTGGTCGTCCTTCCCCTTCTTTTTCTTTCTTAGAGCAGAGATAATTTGCTCAACACTGTTTATACAAACACCAAACCAGAGTTTTCAGGCTCTGAGCAGTCTGGTTTTAGTCTAAAAAAAACCAAAAGCAACCAACCACCAACAAAAAAAAAATCAAATAGTAGATTAATGGCAGAGGAAGCCAAAATGCACAGGAGTTTATTGACACACCAAGGAGTGTAAGATAAGGAAATGAAAAAGCTGAAAATATCTTGACAGGTCTGGCAACTGCTGTGCATTCTGCTCAGTGTTTGTTTAATGCAATCCCCAGTATCAAAGGGGTTAGAAGTGGTACAAAAACACAGCAAATCCTCGCAACCAGTAACAGAACAACAGCCAGGGAAAGACACTGGGCTCATGCCTGTGAAAAGGCAAGGAGGGAGCTTCAGCTGGAGACCTCTGCAGCTAAATCCAGCTGAACGTTTGCTTATTCTCATGCTTAAATGCAAACTAATCTGAGGGGTTTTAACTTACTTTGGAGTGTAAGTCTGCAGTGTACAGACTCAAACCCTGTAGCAAACCCCAACCTTCACTAAGTGTCTTCATTTAAAAGTCCAGACAAAAATCTGCTTTTTCATTACTATTATTATTATTTTTATTTTTCCCAAGTCTCTGACTACTTGGAAGCATTTCAATGACTCTAATTGAATCTCTGCCTATGTTTTCAAGTGGCAGATTCCATAATAAGCTCATTTATTTCTGCAGACAACCTCTCTGAAAATCCCCTCACTAATAATGACCAAGAGCTTTGTAACTTCTGCCTTCTTTGGCCATTTTACCTCGTTCTGTTGCTTGATTTCCAAAGCCATTTATTATTTTATGTGATTTTAATATAATTATAGCCAGGAACTTCCAACCCTCATCTCTTATTAGTGGTTTCCTGGTGCCACCAGCAGTGGCATGATGATATTGCATACATATGGGCAGCATCGTTCACCGTTCACTCAGGAGCTGCAGCCAAGCTTGGAGAGCAGTGCTGGCAGAGAACAAATTGCTCATGGTGACTGAAGAATGGGGACTGAGTATTCAGCCTCTTCTTGGCCTGAACGTCTCAAAGGACTGAGATATGAAACCTCCATGCCTGCAGAGATATCCTCACTCTGATGTGTTGCACTCCCAGTGTTCAGAATCCTAATCTCTAAAGGTTTCCTGGCTTCTACAGCTCTCAGACCTTAATGCTAATGAAATGATTCACATACCTAAACCCAAGTCACATAAAACATTGCTGTTATATACAGAAAAAAAGCCTTAACAGGGGAAAAAAAGCTGAAGAATATAACAGTCCCTAGGATGTGAGAAAACCCAACCGAAGATACAACAGGAATGCTGCAGGGATAACGCAGCAGAAAAGGTCAATTCCTGAAGCAGTGCTGACTAACAGAACCAGGACTGAGGGAAGCAAGAGAGACCAAGTTAAAGACCCACACTGTTCAAGTCCAGTCTAATCTGCCAGTGAAGCTCCTAAACTTCATCTCCCCTCACAACACAGTCCCCTGGATGTTCCTGCATGTCCTCTAGAAGAGGACAAGGAAGGTTTGTTGTATGCAGGGGAGGAGGGAGCAAGAGAGACTACATAACACTGAAAGGAAGGGAAGCAGAAAGAAACAAAGCAATGAACTGAAGAGGGGAGAAGCCTCTTTAGGAAAGGGAAACAAGGGAGTAAAGAACCGAATGAAAGGAGGATATGTTAGAGGATAACGTTTATCTATCTAGATGCAATCAGCAAACCTTTGATTTCCCTAGCCCCCATGCAGACATGTGCCTGCAGTGCAGACACTGTGAATTATCACCCATCTTCACTTGCTTTTTTGTCTAAGGCAAAAACCCCAACCCCAGTCTGCAAAAACCTCAGAGCCTCTGCACCCTCTCCCGTGCAGTGCTGGCCATGGGCACACAGCAGCAACTATCCTGCTGAACCTGTGAGTGCTTTTTGTCCCATGGATTTCGGAAGTGGGACTAGCTCTGTGCAGTGCTCAGAGAGGCACCTGGAGGAATAAGAGTTTCCTTTGTATGCCTGACAGGGAGTTAGGATGGGAAAAGAGGAAATGGCACTGGCAAGACACCAGAAAAAGAAATGAAAAGTGCTTAGAGAGACACTGAGAAATGAGAGCTAAAACTGTACATCTGAAAGGGAGTTAAGGTGGGAAAACTGGAAGAGGCAGTGCTAAAATACCAGAAAAATGAACAAAAAGTGCTTAGAGAGACACTGTGAGAAATAAGAGTTAAATTTCCAGCTTTGAAAGGGAGTTAAGGTGAGGGAATAGGAAAGTGCAGTGGTAAAGTAACAGCAAAATGAAAGGAAGGAAGGAAGGAAGGAAGGAAGGAAGGAAGGAAGGAAGGAAGGAAGGAAGGAAGGAAGGAAGGAAGGAAGGAAGGAAGGAAGGAAGGAAGGAAGGAAGGAAGGAAGGAAGGAAGGAAGGAAGGAAGTTAGGAGAGAGAGAGAAAGAGAGAAAGAGAGAAAGAGAAAGAGAGAGAGAAAGAGAGAAAGGAAGGAAGGAAGGACAGACATGCTGTATTTACCTTTTTACTCAGCTTTGCACCCAAAAGTTGACAAAAGATATTTACTACTGAATGAATTTTTCTCCTCCCCACCAACCTGCTGACAGGGACAGCTTTCATGCAAAGGAGCAAGCCACTTGCAATGCCATTTATTCCACTACTGAGCAGACTTTGCTGTGGGGAAGATAATGACTCCCAACTCCTTTTTTCTTCTGGAAGGGTGGGGGGATCAGATGAGCTGATCTGGATCAGGCCCTAGCAAGCAGGCTGCTCCCTCAGCACACACTTCTACGCCGCTCTGTAAGTTCAGAGCAGAGCCTGAGCTCAGATCTTTACCAGTTAGTTGCCAGCGTGAAAAAAACACAACCAAACCAAAGCCTCCTAAATCCGCACCGCTGGGAACCTATTCCAAGATGTTCTTCTTGCTTTTACAATCAGTGGTGGTTATTTTTTGCTCTTTCCCCCCTCTGACTTGCATTACAGCAGTGGCCTGTGGCGCTGTGAGCCGTACCTGCGAGGCAGTGTAATTTACCACGGGCAAAGCAAAGAAGCCTTAGCAGGAGAGCTGGCAGTGAGCTCCCAGCCTGTCATTCTAGCAGCAGGGAACCCTCGGCATTTTTAGCTGACCCCTTGCTTTCACAGAGATCAACGTAATAAACACAATTATTTTACCCACAGGCACAATCCAAGGCTTAAAATTCTCATGACAATTTATTACCAAAAAAAAACCCCAACAAACCCAAGTGTGCTATGTCAGGGCGGTGGGAGAAGATGAGGAGGACTTTCTGTGAAGGAGTAATCCCACAATTAACAGGTCTATTAACCAGAAACAGGCACAGCATCGCGAGGAGAGCACAAATGTAATGTTCCTGCCTTGGTAGAACTTCATCACTCTTTATCTTTATAAAAAAGCTGGAATGAAAAGGCCTAAGAGGGTAAAGAAAAGATATTTTAAGATCATAGGAGGGAAAGGTATTTTAAAATCATAGGAGAGTAAAGAAAAGATGTGAAAATCATAGGAGGGTAAAGAAAAAATATAATAGGAGAGTAAAGAAAAGATATGTTAAAATCAGAGGAGAGTAAAGAAAAAATATGTTATAATAGGAGGGGAAAGAAAAGATGTGAAAATCATAGGAGGGTAAAGAAAAAATATAATAGGAGAGTAAAGAAAAGATATGTTAAAATCATAGGAGAGTAAAGAAAAGATATATTAAAATCAGAGGAGAGTAAAGAAAAAATATGTTATAATAGGAGGGGAAAGAAAAGATGTGAAAATCATAGGAAAGAAAAGATATGTTAAAAATCATAGGAGGGTAAAGAAAAGATATGCTAAAATCATAGCAGGTAAAAAAAGGACATGTTAAAATCACAGGAGGGTGAAGAAAAAGTATTTTAAGATCATAAGAGGGCAAAGAAAACATTTTATAACAGAAAGAAAAAAAAAACTCTTTTATCTTAAGTTCCTAAGAGGATAAAGAAAAATTATTCCATCTTAGGATCCTAAGAGAGTAAAGGAAATACATTTTAAGATCATAAGAGGGTAAAGAAAATACATTTTGAGATCATAAGAGGGTAAAGAAAATACATTTTGAGATCATAAGAAGGTAAAGAAAATACATTTTGAGATCATAAGAAGGTAAAGAAAAAACATTTTGAGATCATAAGAAGATAAAGAAAAAACATTTTGAGATCATAAGAGGGTAAAGAGAAATTAAGTTCCACCTTAAGGACAGAGAGAATGATCTAAAGTCGATCTTAAGATCATGAAGGTAAAAATCTTAAGATCATAAAAATGTAAAGAAAAAAAACTCTTTTAAAATCATAGAAAGGTAAAAAAAATTCCATTTAATCTGAAGGCCATAAATGGGTAAAGAAAATCTATTCAGAACAGAAAAAAACCCATCAAGAAATCCACAGTCACCAACACACCCCTCCCATACAGCACTGATCCAGGGAACTTCATGCAGGAAGGATTTTTTCCTGCACTCTCAGCCAGGCAGGATTGGGTTTAGGCAGAAAAGGTTTTGCTATCCACTCCCAGGGTTTTGCTTTTTGGATGGACAAACAAAAACCCTTCCTAACGTTAGGTTGATTGGGAATAAATCTTCATTTAAAACAAACAAACAAAAAACCCAAACGAAAAAGCCCCAAACAAAAATACCTCAAAGAAACAAAATCCAAACAAAAAAGCCCCAAAGGAAAAAAACAAACAAACAAAAATATCTCAAACAAAAAAGCCCCAAAGAAAAATACCTCAAAGAAACAAAACCCAAACAAAAAAGCCCCAAACAATAAAAACAAAGAAACAAAACCCAAACAAAAAAAAACCCAAACAAAAAAGCCCCAAACAAAAATACCTCAAACAAAATCCAGACAAAAAAAGCCCCAAACAAGAACCCCCCCAAAAAAAAACCCAAACAAAAAGCCCCAAACATAAATACCTCAAAGAAACAAAATCCAAACAAAAAAGCCCCCCCCAAAAAACCCAAACAAAAATACCTCAAACAGAAAAGCCCCAAACAAAAATATCTCAAAGAAACAAAACCCAAACAAAAAAGCCCCCAACAAAAATGCCCCAAACAAACGAACAAACAAACCCAAACAAACTCAAACAAATAAAACCCAAACAAAAAAGCTTTAAACAAAAAAAAAAAAAACCAAAACACCCCAAACCAACCCCAAAACACTCAAACAAAAATACCCCAAAACAACTTTGCAAAGGGATTTGGGACTTCCAGTGGCACTGCAAAATATTTATTATAGTACATATATTTATGTAATTATATTTCTCATCTTCACATTGAACATTACCAATAAGTTAGAATGAAATAATAATATTAATAATAATAATAATAATAATAATTTATAGCTACTATTTAATATTATTCTATTTAAAGCCAAAGCAAACCAAAAAAGAAAGTAAGAAAGTTCATTTCTGCATTTTCTACCCTACTCTCTGAGCAGGGCAGCTTTTCCTCCAAGTAGCAGGCAGCCCTTCTCCTCCTCTTTGTGCCTGCACACATGCAAACTGTTGAACCATTTACTTTAGGCTAATAGAAGTTGGGTTGGGTTTTTTTTTTGGGGGGTGGAGGGGGAGGTTGTTGTTTTGTTTTGTTATATTTCAGATTTATTCTAGTTAAAAAGCTTTTGTAGAAAGATAGGATTCCATTTAAGTAGATACATTATCCTGTGCCTGAAATACATTCCAGCCAGAGTATAATTCAGCAAGTTGATGACAATGCTGGCTCCAAAAGAAAGGAGGAGACCAGATTGGACAAGAATGAGCTAACAGATTGCGCAGCCCAGTTCTGTCCCTTTGAGTGTGATATATTGTTTCAAGATGCTGGAGCCCCCATACTTTCTCAAAGCATATCTGTTGGGCTGCTTTTCCCATTTTCACAGAATCCTCATTATTAGGACTCTGTACTCTTTTCAAAGCACGTCAGACTCAGACCATATGCCACTGAATAATGCTTATCAATTGTCTCCAGTGCCCAATAGAAGAAAGATGTTGCCAAACAAAAGGATCGGGAAAGTTATGAAGGCTTGGACAGAAATAATTACATCTTTCACATCTGCTGCAGATGTTAAGTGAAATAAAAGCAGCTCCTTGTTAGAACTAAATGTTAATTTCTTTTTATTGCACGCTCTCGGGCCGTAAAAACAACATCTTGTAGGAGGAAGTTGAACTCCTAGCAGGAGGGAAGTAAATAGAAATCATTCTTGGCCACCTCATTTCTGTTCCTGATGCTTAAAGGTAGAGAGAGAGAGAGAAAAAAAAAAAAGGCATCCTATAGAATTATTTTTGTCCTTGAGTATCTTCCTGATCTTTAAAAGTAGGAAAAAGTACTCTTATACAATTATTTGTGTTCTTGGGTACCTTCTTGGTCTTTAAAGGCAGGGAAACAATCATCTTATACAATGATTTTTCTCCCTGGGTACCTTTCTGAACTTTAGAGGCAGGGAAACAATACTCTTATGAAATGATTTTTCTCTCTGGGTACCTTCCTGATCTTTTAGAGGCAGGGAAACAACAACCTTACAAAGTTATTCTTGTTCTTGGGTACCTTCCTGAGATTTTAGAGGCAGGGAAACAACAACCTTATAAAGTTATTCTTATTCCTAGGTACCTTCCTGATCCTTTAGAGGCAGGGAAAAAATACTCTTATAACATTATTCTTATTCTTAGGCACCTTCCTGACCTTTTAAAGGCAGAAAAAAAATCATCTTATAGAATTATTCTTCTTTTGGGCACCTTCCTGACCTTTTAAAGGCAGAAAAAACCCAGAATCTTACGGAATTATTTTTGTTCTTGGGTATCTTTTTGATGTTGAAAGGCAGAAACAAAAAAGCAACTTATAGAATTATTCTTGGCTACCTTCTTGATCTTTTAAAGGCAGAAAAAAACAATCTCATGGAATTAGTTTTGTTCTTGGGTACATTTTTGATGTTTAAAGGTGGAAAAAAGAAACAACTTAGAGAATTATTCTTATTCTTGGCTAACTTCCTGATCTTTTAAAGGCAGAAAAAAAAACACCTTATAGAATTATTTTCTTCTTGAACACCTTTGTGAAGTTTAAAGGTAGGGGAAAATAATCTCATAGAATTATTCTTAGTCTTGGGTATCTTCTTGATCTTTTCAAGGCAGAAAAAAACCCCAATCTTACAGAATAATTTTTGTTCTTGGGTACCTTTTTGATGTTTAGAGGCAGAAAAAAACAACTTAGAGAATGATTCTTATTCTTGGGTACCTTCTTGATCTTTTAAAGGCAGGAAAAAATCACTTCATAGAATTATTTTTGTTCTTGATCACCTTTAAAGGTAAAACAATACAATCTCATAGAACTATTCTCATTCTTGGGTACTTTCCTGATCTTTTAAAGGCAGAAAAAAAAATCCCTTTATAGAATTATTTTTGTTCTTGAGCATCTTTGTGAAGTTTAAAGGTAAAACAAAATACTCTTATAGAGTTATTCTCATTCTTGGGCACTTTCCTGATCTTTTAAAGGCAGGGGAAAAAAATCCCTTTATAGAATTACTTTTGTTCTTGAGCATCTTTGTGAAGTTCAAAAGCAGAAAAGAAAAATCACCTTACAGAATTATTTGTGTTCTTTGGTACCTTCCTGAGCTTTTAAAGGTAAGGGGAAAAAATCATCTTGTAAAATGATTTTTGTTCTTGGGTACCTTCCTGAGCTTTAAACCAAATCATCTTAGAAGATGATTTCTGATGAAGAGTGGAACTTATCCTCATCCTCCAGAACTTGCCCACATGAACCAAATGCCTAAAGCAGCTCAAATGAACCATTTAAAAATCTAATTTTCTCTAAGAGACAGCAATATTGGTAACACAGACCAGATTCTGCTGGGCCTGTTTTATAGCACAGCATTACCTCAGAACAATAACATGGGGATAATAGGTTATTTGATTTAAAGGTTAGGGATGGAGAAGTAAGTCTTTGTCTTTCCAGTAATTCTTGGGATTTCCTTACTCTCCATTGTAAATACTTTGTACATTTTGGTGGTTGTTGTTGGATTTGATTTCTTTGCTTCCTCTTTAGTTTTTCCTTTGTTTTGTTTCTGTTTGCTTTGTTTTTTAGCAATGCAGATCACATCTACACAGCAAAATGTATCTCATACTCCTGAGTATGCCTGCACATACTTCCACCGGGTGTACAAACACAGACACAGATCCACCTTTATAGCTTCACACCTCTACAATCCCAGAATCAAGAAGAGCCTGATTCTGGTGGAGGATCATACAATCCTAGAGGGGCTCAGGCTGGAAGGGATCTGCTCCAAACTCCCCACCATGCCCAGGGACACCTCAGCTAGACTCAGCTGCTCAAGCCCTCATCCAACCTGGCCTGGGACACCCCAACCACAGCCTTCCTGGGCAGCCTGTGCCAGAGTCTCATCACCCTCAGACTGAAAAACTTCTTCCTCAGCTCCAGTCTAACCCTGCTCTGCCCCAGTTTCCAACCATTCCCCCTTGACCTGCCTCTAGACACCCTCAGGAAGAGTCTCTCTGCAGCCTTCCTGTAGGATCCCTTCAGGTACTGACAGGCAGCTCTGAGCTCCCCTTGTCCCCTCTTCTCCATCCCCAGCTTCCTCAGCCTGTCCTCACAGCAGAGTTTCTCCAACCCTTGGATCACCTTTGTGACCTCCTCTGCACTGACTGTCCCCAGCAGCATTGTGTCCTCCTTCTGCTGGGGACAGCAGAACTGGATGTGGATGCAGCAGAAGGTAGCTGTTGCCTGGGATGGGTGCTGTTGCCTGGGATGGGTGCTGTGGCACGTGTCAGTAGGTATGTTTGTGCTAAAGGGTTTTAGTTGTTTCTAGAGGTTTCACAGAGAATAACCTTAACAAGATGCAGATGGGAAAGTGATGCAGAAAGCAGCATGGGAAAATCCCTGTGGTTCAAGCTCAGACTGGGTAGGTGGGTACAGCTCTGCTCTGGCCCTGCACTGCAAGTATAGGAACAAAATAAAGCAAGCATCTGGCCAGAGAATGTATTTTGTTCCAAAACTCTCAATGACCCAAGTAAGCAAAGCCCCTGCCTGTCTGCTGCTGAGAGCTGCACTCCCAGCTTCAAACAGTAAGCAAGAAACACCACTCTGTGCTTTTGCTTTCAGGGCAAAAAGAAAAGAAAGAAAGAAAAACATGAGAGGAAAACTAAACAAACTGAAAACTCGATTCTAATAAGTGATGTTGTAACAGCACTGCAGCATCTGCTGCCACCACAGACGGGGATGCAACTTCTGAAAGAGAAGGACTGGTTCCTCTTTAGCTCCTAATGCAGAACTGATCTTACCCAAGCTTTCCAGCACAAACTGGTGGCACTCTCTGTAATCTCAGCTGTTGTCCCTTTCAACAAGCCAAGCAACGGGAGCAGGAATGTGACAGGCCTGGCTGATGGCTCCAGAGGAGAATTTAAGCTAGGAAGTGTATATTTAAAAATCATCTCATGGCTGCAGAGAACTCAGGCTGAGCATCAAGTTCTCTCCTTTCATTTGCCTGTTATCTGACAGGCCAGGCTGGATGAGGCATTGAGCAGCCTGGGCTAGTCTGTGAGGTATCCCTGCCCAGGGCAGGGGGGTTGGAACTGGATGATCTTCAAGGTCCCTTCCAACTTAAGCCATTCTGTGAATGAATCTAAGACTACAGTGAAGAGAAAGAGCCTGGAACTTTGTGAACAGAATCCTTCACATGCTGTGAATGAGAGCCTGTTTGGCACTAGTGCTGCAGGAAGGAGGTCGACAGAGGAGAAGAGAGAAGCTAAGATGATGGCACAGCCGATTAGCAGGCAACAAAGATCCAGGACTGGTCTCTCCCACAAGATCCAGGACTGGTGTCTCCCACACTCCAGTCACTCCCCGACAAAGCTTGAATCTTTCTGTTTCCATCACAGCACAGTTGCCATGCTGGGTGGCAGAGAAAAATCCCTTTCAGCGGCTGCAAGAACCTGTGCCTGCCTCCCTCTCAGTCTTCCAGATGATTTTCTGGATGGCCTTGCTGAGAGCAGTTCAAAGGAGCCTCAGGAAGTGTGCTGGCTGGGAACCATACCCAAACATGGGCTAGCATTTGCCCATCAGGCACCAAACCCACTGACACCATGGAACAAAACTATCCAGTGGATTCTCAAAGGAAGCTGATGTCAGCCAAAATGAGTATCAGGCACAGAGGGCTGAAGGAAGGGGAAAAAGGCTACTGTGGAGTTTGCAAGTCTTGTGCACACTTATGCAGAACCTCTCAGATCTCAACAAACCTCACAATTAACAACTACAATATGTCTTGAGAATAAAGTCATTTTCCTGTGTGCTCCTCTGAAGGAAGGCTGCCTGGCAGGGAAACAACAGGGACAACTCTCAGGCAACACTAAATAGCCTTTAAAGGCAACAAAAACCACTGCATAAAGGCAACCAAAAACACTGTTTAAAGACAACAACAATAATACATTTCTCCCAAGTGGTCCATTCTCATCCCATATGGAATTAAGAAACATTGGAAATATTTTGGCATTTTAAGACAGGGAATACTCAAAGGGAATTCAGTAGGGAATACCTACTGAACACTTACTAGTGAAGTAAGCCTTCACTAGTTCTATTTTCAGCATTGGAAAGAGTACTTTCAGCACTGGAAAGAGTTGTGTCCATTTCACTCAGTGCAAGGCTGGAGATAGTACTTCTACTCCTTTAAGAAATCACTGTGGGTAAGGAGTGCAGAGAATCAGAATGGTTTGAGTTGGAAGGGACCTTGAAGATCATTCAGTTCCAACCCCCTGCCCTGGGCAGGGACACCTCACACCAGCACAGGTTGCTCAAGGCCTCATCCAGCCTTGCCTTGAACACCTGCAGGGAGAGAGCATCCACAACCCCCTGGGCAGCCTGTGCCAGTGTCTCACTACCCTCACTGTTAAGAATTTCTTCCTAATCCCCAGTCTCAATCTGCCCTCCTCAAGCTTCAATCCATTCTCCTTCATCCTATCCCAACCAGTCCTTGTCAAAAGTCCCTTCCCAGCTCTCAGGCACTGGAAGGCTGCTCTAAGGTCTCCCTGGAGCTTTCTCTTCTCCAGGCTGAACAGCCTCAACTCTCCCAGCCTGTCTCCATAGGAGAGGTTCTCCAGCTCTCTGATCCTCCTGGTGGCCTGCTCTGGACCCACTGCAGCAGCTGCATGCCCCTCTTAGCTCGGCAGTGCAGACACTCTGTATGCAGCACTACTACAGCTTTGTCCTATGTTTCAATGCTGAATGAAACTCAGGCTACTGAAGCTCATTTAAAACACAAAACTACAAACTGCTCCCGCAATTACCCGAAGAAATGCCCACTTGAAGCTGTGAGTGCTTTAAACACAACTGTGCTCTGCATAAGGGTGGTAAGAGACAAACAACTTGGGCCTTAATCTCAGTCTTCTCCATTTACATAATCAGAGTGGAGTAACTTGGTAGGTCCAAACGTTCAGCTTGGCAGCTCAAACACAAAGCCTATGCAAATGTTATTAAGCTAATAAATGCCAAGCCTGCTTGTCCTCGTCGCCTGCTCTCTCAAAGCCCTCAGAGGTTACCAGTGAACACCAACAAAGCAGAAGCAAAGCAGAAACAAGGCAGGTAAAATGCTCCTACCTCTCTCTCATCCATCTTCAGCCACTGCTTGGGATCATCCTCGGTGGCCAGGAAAGCGATCAGGTCTAAGGCAGTCAGCCGCGTCTGGCGCCGGGACGAGACGAAGATGAGGACAGGCTTGGCTGGGGAATGGCTCCGGATTGCTGTGGAGGAAAAGGGAACTTGGGAACGAGGCCCTTTAAGGATGAAAAGTAGAGCTTCCCATGGCAGCTCCTGGAGAGCCCACAGACCTTCCTGCAGCTGTATGCATGTCTATATGCACAGCATCCCAGAACGGGTTGGGCTGGAAGGGATCTCACAGGCCACCTAGTTCCAGCAGGGACACCTCCCACTGGAGCAGGTTGCTCAAGGTCCCATCCAGCCTGGCCTCGAACACCTCCAGGGAGGGGACATGCACAACCTCCCTGGGCAACCTGTGCCAGTGTCTCACTGAGGGGAATATGAGGCCCAAACCACCTCTGGTTAAGTTTTCAAAAGGAAGACAGTAGAAGAAGGTTAAATGATGTAAAGTGGATCCCAACAGACAAGTGAGGGCAGCCAGACAGCTCCTCTGAAGCAAAGAGCATCTCACTGTGCTTAGCTGGGTTGGAACTAATCTGTCCTGATCTTTGTCAGCACATAGATACAGGTAGTTATGGAAATAAACCTCCACCAAAACACCACAAACCTGGCCAAACTTTCTAGACTTCAAAGCTTGTCAATTCCTCTACCTCAGCCTAGTAAGTGGTAATTTTTCTACCCTACTGGGATATATTGTCTCAAGCTGAGATCCATCAAGGTCCAGAACTTGCTTTCTGCCTAGCTCAGAGCTCAGATTCTGCCTGCAAAGCATCAATTCCATCTACCCAAATCTAAAGGGGCACAAAAAAGTAGGAAGTGACTTTTCAACAGCTGTTGTGAAAGTGAGCATTAGGGTACAAAAGAACTTTCTTTCTGTTGTTTATTAATTGGTCTGACACATACAAACCAACTATGCCTTAGGACTCTGAAAACAAGCACCTTCCTGCTCAGCCCATGTCCAAAATGTTTCAGGCTGGAGAAGTGCTCAGGGCTCAGGAGTGAGCATTGCCATGAAAGTGCCACCAGAACCTTGGCTGTGTCACGTCAGACAAGGCGTGGGGAAAGCCCTCAGCAAATCAGCTGTGTACATACTCCCCAACATCAACAAGCACTTGGAACACCAACGGGTGCCTGCAGAACTTCAAATGCTCTCAACCTCTTCTGAGCCAGTTGTCTCTTTTCTCACTGAGTTCCTCTTCCACCCATTACATTTCTGCCCTCTTCATTTCTGAAGACTCTTGCATGCTCTCCACCCTCACACACTGCTCCCCAGCTTGTGAACCCTCCCCAGCCTGTGCCCCTGCATATCCACACACCTCGCAGTTGTGGCATTACTGAAGGAGGATAATCCCTGTGTGTTCAGACCTCCCAGCTACATATGCCAACGTCTCCATGGCTTTTAAAAGCCTGAAGCCCAGCACCTAATGGACTTTTGTTTCTCCAGGAACAGGTGTGGCAAACCAGCCCGAGACAGATTTATTGTTCATTAGTGTTTTTGCACAAGGCTCTGGCGGAGGTGTAAATAATCTGAGCTGTCAAGACTGGTCTCTAGCCCACAATCAATACTTTGGCTTCTGTCATAAGGCTAATTAAAGCCGCTCAAAAGTCACCTCACAAATGGCACCTCGCAATCGACCGCGGTCCACGCGACAGAATTTATCTGGGAGCTTGTTTTTCATGGAGATCATAAATATCCCTTATGTAACCAAAGCAGAACACGTTCAAACACGAGAGCAGAGGCTTTCCTGGACCCGTCCTGCTGGCCAGGTTGGTTAAGACTAAAAAAATTGAAAGCAGAAGCATATCTGGATGCACTAGCAATTTGGAATTTTATGGTTATTGCTTTCCAAGTAGAATTATAGGAGGTTAGCCTGCCCTGCAACTTCTGTTCACAATTGGTTTTCATGCTTGCACCCAGTGGTCCATATGAGAATCCCTCAGCAGATCAATAAGAGGAGCGAGCTCAGTTTATTGCTTTCTACATCTCCAGCATTTTTGCACAAACATTTCTTTATGGTGTCAAATGCTAACAGAAAACACGTTTTATTTTCCCTTCATTAGCACTAATTTTACTCTTCTGCTCTAAATCCATGGCATTCCTCTGTTCCATGTTCCACTGGCAGCACACTTCGTGTTTCAGACATAGCTTTGGGCCAGCAGTGGAGCAGATTCCTCCTCTGCACCCCCGGAGTACATACAGCGACACGTGGTGTAAATGTGCTGCAGATGAGCACCGTACAGTGCTCAAAGGCTTTTTTTTTGGGCAATTGCAGACAGAAGAGAAAGGCCTAGGAGCTGGCTGCTTACCCTGAAACGCAGGTTTGTTCATGCTGGCCATGCGTGGGCAGTAGTGCTGGCCAGGGAAGCCCTGGATGTGCACCTCCAGAGGCACCGGGCGGACCGAGGGGCGGAAGTTGAACAGACCCATCTAGGAGGAAACATTTGCTCTGGGTTTAACCTTGAAGTGGCTCACAGACTGCTCTTCTGGGCTTGTGCAGCACGTTTGGCCTACCTGATTAATGTTCAGCCAGTCAGCAAGGTCCCTGGCGTTGGCTAAAGCCGTGGACAAACCAACGACTCTCACGGGCTTCTCCGTGTGCGACGAAATGAAGTTTGTTCGAGACACGATGACTTCCAACACGGGGCCTCTCTCGTCCCCTAGGCAGTGACAAATCCAGTGCAAGAGCAGAAGGGAAAAAGAAAAGGTTCAGATGTCAAAAAGCACATTCATGTCCTAAGTACCAGCACACTTCCTCCAGTTGAGCAATAATTCTGATCAGAGCCAATAGAACACACTCACCTAGCAGATGGATCTCATCGATGATAAGAATGGAAACCTTCTGCACATAGCTTCTGTTCTGCCAGCTTCTGCTGACACCATCCCACTTCTCTGGGGTAGTAACAATCAGGTCAGCTTGGGCAATAGCTCTCATATCTGGAGTCACATCTCCTGTCAGCTCTACCACCCTGCAATCAAGAGAGATCTCAGGTTGACACAGCTTCAGAATGTTGCCATTTTCAAATACTAACTCCTAAATACTTTACTCTTGGAAACAAAAGAGAACTAAACAAAGCCGTTTTGGTTCTGGGCAAAGACTTCCAAGAGGATTTTCAGACCTGTCTGAAGTAAGTAATCCTGTCTCTGCCTTCCTAGTGCACGCCACAGGCACACCAAGTCCCATTCCTCAGCAAAACTTACTTTTTACCAAGCTTCTCTTCAATCCGAACCTTCCAGTCCTCGATTCTCTCCCGGACGAGGGCTTTTAAGGGCGCAATGTACACAGCCTGGAAAAGAAAAGTCAGAGAGGCAGAAGCTGAACCTTCATTAATTCTCAAACCTCACAAGTGCCAAATAATTTTGTGCCTTTTAGCTACATTTCAACAAAGATTCCTTGTCTGAGCTCTTTAACTGACCTACAAGAAGATTCTATTTAAAACAGAGTTAAGGTTCACTGATGCTTCTCTGGCCCCTCAACCACTAAAAGAAGCAAATCAATCAATAATAATTTATTGAAAAGGAAATTTTTTATCACACCATTTGAGTATTAAAATGTATTCTATATTGATATAAAGAATGTACTTTTTCCCCTCCAGGCCTAGAAAATCTGCAGAACAGCAAAACACCAACAATGCCATTAAAAAGCTGAGTATTTTCAGCAAAACATCACAATGCTTCTCGCAAAGAAACCTGCTCTGCAAGGGGGAGGGAACAGAAATGATGTGGGCAAACTATATTGATTTACAGATATCACATTTATCTGCCTGCAGTAGTTATTTAGAATAGGTCTGTGCTGTAGAATGCCTATTTTAGGTGTAGTATTTCTTTCACAGACAGCACTTCTTTTATATCTAATGCTTGTTTTAATCATACTCTCTATTTTTGATAGTTATTTTTATACAGTCTTTATTTTCTATGTAGTTATTTTATGTACAGTCTCTATTTTCTATAGAGTTATTTTTACACAGCCTGTATTTTCTACACATTTATTTCAGATAGTCCTTATTTTCTCTATAGTTATTTTTATACAGCTTTTATTTTCTACACATTTATTTTAGATAGTCTTTATTTTCTCTATAGTTATTTTTATACAGCTTTTATTTTCTACACATTTATTTTAGATAGTCTTTATTTTATAAATATTTATTTTCAGTCTTTATTTTCTCTATATTTATTTTCATACAATCTTTTTTTTCTACATATTTATTTTTATATAGTCTTTATTTTCTACATATTTATTTTATATACAACCTTGAATTTCTATGTATTTATTTTAAATACAACCTTTATTTTCTATGTATTTATTCTAAATAGTCTTTATTTTCTCTGTATCTATTTAATGTAGTCTTTATCTTCTACATATTTATTTTAGTCTTTATTTCTCTCTATATTTTTATGTAGTCTTTATTTTCTATATATTTATTTTATGCAGTCTTTATTTTCTCTCTATTTATGTAGTTATTTTCTATATAACTATTTTGTATAGCCTTTATCTTCTATATATTTATTTTACATAGCCTTTATTTTCTCTTTATATTTTTATGTAGTCTTTATCTTCTCTATATCTATTTTATATTGTCTTTATCTTCTATATATTTATTTTACACAGTCTTTATTTTCTCTTTATATTTTTATGTAGTCTTCATTTTCTATATAACTATTTTATATTGTCTTTATCTTCTATATATTTATTTTACACAGTCTTTATTTTCTCTTTATATTTTTATGTAGTCTTCATTTTCTATATAACTATTTTATATTGTCTTTATCTTCTATATATTTATTTTACATAGTCTTTTCTTTCTCTGTATATTTTTATGTAGTCTTTATTTTCTATATATTTATTTTATATTATATTTATTTTCTCTATATATATTTATATAGTCTTTATTTTCTATATATCTACTTTACATAGCCTTTATTTTATATAGTCTTTATTTTCTACATGTTTATGTACTCTTTATTTTCTAGATATTTATTTTATGTAGTCTTTATTTTCTATATATTTATTTTATACAGTCTTTATTTTCTATATATTTATTTTATACAGTCTTTATTTTCTCTCTGTATATTTGTGTAGTCTTTCTTTTCTATATATTTACTTTACATAGTCTTTGTTTTCTATAGGCTTTATTTTCTATATATTTTTAATGCAGTCTTTATTTTCTCTATATTTATTTTCCATAGGCTTTATTATCTACATGTTTATTTTCTATAGGTTTTATTTTATGTATATTTATTTTCTGTAGTCTTTATTTTCTATATATTTCTTTTGATATAGTCTTTTATACACCAGGGGTTTTTATGTATAGTCTTTATTTTCCACCTACCAGTTATTTATCCATTTATTGAGATACCACTATTCAGAGCTTTATTTCTTGATACTCTTTATTTTGTGTACACTGTTTCTTTCAAGCAGAATATCACTTTTCAGTATCATATTTACTGATAGAGGTATCTGTAGTTAAATACTCTGAAGCTTCTGCAGATGAAGCAGCTGCTACCTGAAGACTTCTCAGAGGTCCTTTAAAATGCAGAGGCAGGTGTGCAGCTCTGTTCAAGCCCAAAAGACTTGAAGCAGCCTTTGAGAATTGGCTCCTGTGGAAGCCCAACAGATAAGCTGCAAACCTTTGAGTATCTTCTTCACCTGGCTCAAACTAAGCAATCAGATGAAGATACTGACATTTCAAAGAGGAAAGAGGGATTTCTGTCCATGGTTTCTGCTGATTCCAGTGGTTCTTCTCTGGCTAAACTGCACAGATGCAAATTTCTCTTCCAAAGGCTTTCAAGGTAAAATGTTAACCAAGACAAGATGGCCAAGTCAAGATATAAATATATATTTAACTTGGAAAACGAAGCTCCAGAAGCAGAACTGTTCAGCTTTGAGGCAGTTTAACAAAACTAAACACAGGGGCAAGGAGGAAGAGACAATTGGCTTGTAGTAACTAATTGCAATGTACTTGTTTAAATGAGAGAGCCTGGGCTGGCTGCACTCCCATGGAGGGCAGCTAAGGGCTACAGGAGGAGATTAAAGCAGGACGTTCAGCTAAGCACAGAAGAGGAAATCCAGCAGGCTTCTCTGCCATCCTTTGAGATTTAACTCTCGTTGTACACAGATTAGCAGAGGAAGCCTAAAGTAGAGGATACAGGACCCGTTTGTGTCCAGCCAGCTATCAACTGCAGAAAGCAAAGCTGAGCTCCCCGCAGCGGTTTGCCGTGCGGGAAACCTGCCTAACACAAGCTGCTTCCAGTACTAACTGCTTTACTCACCTTGGAGGTGGGATACTTGTTGAACACCCTAAAGATGGCAAGTTCAGCTGCAACTGTTTTCCCAGAGCCTGTAGGTGCTCCAAGGAGGACGTTACAGTCTGTGTGATACAGTGTGTGAAATATCTGGGTCTGGATAGGGTTGAAGTGGGTGAATTTGTAGAGGGCTTCGTACTCGCGGTGTCCCAGGGCTGTGATAGGCAAAGGCTGGAGATCCAGAAGCTCTAAGAACACAAAGCAATCATTAGTGCACAACAAGAACTGCCAGGACACAACATTTACTATGAAGATAAGGGTATTAGATAGGTACTATGGAGATGAGATTCTGTTTTCAGTGGAAAGCAACTTGCATCTAGCTGTGGAAGCCCCTGCTTACTGCAGAGGGGGGTGGACTAGATGACCTGCAGAGGTGACTTCCAACCCAGACCATTCTATGATTCTGTGATTCTACATTGGAAATTATTTTCCTTAGTTTCTGCTATGACACCAAGTCCTCATTTGGGTCACTGATAAGGAATAACAACATAATCTCATAGCTCAGAAGTATCTCTGCAAGCACTGCTGTCAGTGTTCCGACAAACATCAACCAGCCACTGGCAGAAATTCAGCTCTTAGAGCTGTTTCCTTTCCACCCAGCTGCAGCAAGGTCTAAGCTCACTCTATTAGAGTAGAGGTACATCCAGCTTCTTAGTAAAACAGAACGAGGAGCCGGAGGACAGCAGAGTCTCTGCTTCTCAGATTCGAGCATAAAAGCTGCTCAAGAAGGAAGGATTCTTTGGAGTTTCTGAGTTGATGGAGTAATACAAATCAGATGAGTCCAACTAAATTCTGCATCTAATCCTTTGGACACGTAATTAAAGACATCATCTTAATAAACAAACAAACAGCCTTTCAATATGTGATCCTCAGTGGATCTCGAGGGCATCTGCTATCCAAACAAACGGAGACTGTGGAACTTGGAAGATGATATATAGAACCAGATTGGATTTGGAATCCTACCAAATTAAGGAGACTGCAGTGATTCTGCTATGCAGATGCTTGCTTTGAAGTTTGGTGATTCTTTTGGGTTCTTTTTTTGAGGGGGGGTGTGTGTGTGTGTGCCTGGAGGTCTCATTGCCTATTCAGGGTGCTTCATGTTGAGGTATGATATGGGAATCATAAAATCTACTGAGGCAACGATGCCTAATATTCTCCACGTGCTTTTCACTGATACCTTATGGCTGTTTCATCATTTCCCACTGAAACTGTGATTCTTTGGGCTCTGTTGAGGAGAAAGAAGGAGGGTTCTTTTATTTATTTATTTAATTTTTTGCCTAGCAGGGCCTCTATGTACTTCATTGCTGAGTGGAAACCAGATGGGAATTGAAATCAATTACCATAAATCCTAGAGGCTCCATAACTGGTGATGTGTAAATATCTTTCTGTTTCTTCTGAATAGTAGTCAGTGATCAGTCAATTAGATAAAAAGGTTACACATGCTCTGCCAGACAGCCTAGGTACAGGGTAACAATAGCTAAACACTTCACAAACACATGTGAATTTATGCATGCCAGAGGACATCACCGTGAGAGGAGGGAGGTTTTCTGAGAGCACCCCCTCCACAGGCTGCTGGGTGAGCCAAATGGAATCACAGAGGAAAGGTTTTACAATGACATCAGGCACAATGAATGTGTAAAGCAATTTATGGATCCAGAAAGAAGGGGGGAAAAAAGGCAGCAAAACACAAACATATGCTCCTGTGCCAAGTGTTAAAAGGGGAGGAGGGAGGGGGAAGGCCATGTCTTGATGAGCGCTGCTGGGTTGAAATGTGATGTCTGGGACTGGAATGGTGCTTGCTAGGATGGATTCATTTCAGTGAAGAGGGTAAAATGGTTCAGCCATCCTATCACTACA
Source organism: Pogoniulus pusillus (assembly GCF_015220805.1). Lineage (NCBI taxonomy): Eukaryota > Metazoa > Chordata > Aves > Piciformes > Lybiidae > Pogoniulus > Pogoniulus pusillus. The sequence continues at coordinate 1,357,803 of NC_087296.1, forward strand.
AGTCCAAGTCATTGTAAAGAGTCCCTTCTCAGCTTTCTAGCAGGCTCTTTTTTAAAGAGCTTCACAGTTAGTGAAGGAATGGTCTCAGTAACACAAACAGATCCATGCTTTGGGTGAGGAAGCAGAAGCTAAGAGATCTCTTTGCACTACCACCCGGCAAATCAACACGAACGAGACGAATGAAAGCAAAAGGGTCTCACTGGGAGTTACCTGTGTGGGGTGGATGTCTCTCTGGAAGAATCAAGTGCTGAAAGTTTATGATGCATACAGCCTCTGCTCCCAGCCATCTATCAGACACAGCTCGGATGTAATACTGAGAGGGAAGAGGCTCAAAAATGGGGATTGTGAACACCAGCTGCTGAGCTTCTTTGGTAATCACCTAGTGCAAATGTGGAGAGTACAATTACAGCACAGACAAGCCAGGAGCTTGGCAAAGCAGTTTGCCTCCACAAGCATCACCAAGCCAAAGCAATCATAGAACCAAGAAGGTTGGAAGAGATCAATGATGTGTGCAAAACTTTCATGCCTTTATAAGAGCTTTCGTCACTACTGGGAATGGATTTTGTTTGCATGGACTTAAGAAAGTAAAACTAAGGCTGACTCTTCATCTTCTTCCTTAGCAAACAAAACCATTACAGTCTGGCTTTACTTTTTTTTCCCCACTTGGCAATAGCTGTCCCAGCAAAGGAGGAGGAAAAGGAACACCTGAGATTAGAGAACGTCTTTTAAGAGGGAGAGAAATCTGCTGGAGATGGTCCAGTGGAGGGCTACAAGGATAACGGGACTGTAGCACTGCCTGGTGAGGAGAGGCTGAGGGCCCTGGGGCTGCTTAGTCTGGAGAGGAGAAGCCTGAGAGGGGATTTAATCAATGACTATAACTATCTGAGGGCTGGGGGTCAGGAGGGGAGGGACAGGCTCTGCTCACTGCTCCCTGGGCTAGGACAAGGAGCAATGGATGGAAGCTGCAGCACAGCAGGTTCCAGCTCAGCACAAGGGGGAACTTGTTGACTGGAAAGGTCCCAGAGCCCTGGCACAGGCTGCCCAGAGAGGCTGTGGAGTCTCCTTCTCTGGAGCCTTTCCAGCCCTATCTGGATGTGTTCCTGTGTGGCCTGAGCAAGACTGTACGCTCCTGCTCTGGCAGGGGGGTTGGACTGGATGATCTCTTTGAGTCCCGTCCAACCCCTGACATCCTGTGAGCCTGTGATCTTTGTGGGAGTCCAAGCTTACCATGTACCATGAAACTGAAAGCTGTCTTGTGGACCTGAAAATCTGCTTAGCTCAAAGCACTGTTTCACCTTACAAACCTGCAATCACCAGCTTTGTTTCTGTCTTGCTGGGAGCCTCTGAATCAACCACATTACCTGTTTTTTCTGAATGATGAAGTACTCTGAGTGATAAATGTGATCATTAGTAGGGTCTTCTACCCAGATCCACCAGGGCTCTCCAACTGTGCCATGTACCTTGAAGAGCAGAGAACAGCTTTGTTAAAGATGCAATAAGGTTCTCTAGATCATAGTATCATAGAATCAATCAGGTTGGAAGAGAGCTCCAAGCTCATCCAGCCCAACCTAGCACCCAGTCCTAGACAATCAACCAGACCATGGCACTAAGTGCCCCAGCCAGGCTTGGCTGCAACACCTCCAGCCACACAGACTCCACCACCTCCCTGGGCAGCCCATTCCAATGCCAATCACTCTCTCTGCCAACAACTTCCTCCTAACATCCAGCCTAGACCTCCCCTGCCACAACTTGAGACTGTGTCCCCTTCTTCTGTTGTTGGTTGCCTGGCAGAAGAGACCAGCCTCACCTGTCTCCCTTCAGGTAGTTGCAGACAGCAATGAGCTCTGCCCTGAGCCTCCTCTGCTGCAGGCTGCACCCCCCCAGCTCCCTCAGCCTCTCCTCTCAGGGCTGTGCTCCAGGCCCCTCACAGCTTTGGCGCCCTCCTGTGGACACCTTCCAGCACCTCAACATCTCTCTGCAATGGAGGAGCCCAGAACTGGACACAGCACTCAAGGTGTGGCCTGAGCAGTGCTGAGTAGGGGGCCAGAATAACCTCCAGCTCTCTGAATGATGCAGGCTCATTTTGCTGCTGCCATTCTCTGAAGGGAATTGTTTGCTTTCTACTTTTTGTACCAATTACAGCTACACCTGCAAATCTTCAGAGCCCTCTTTTAAACAGCTTGCTAAAACACTATGTGTGATGATGATGGGGAAGCACTTCTGGGTGCCAGTGGTTAGACTGAAAGCAATTAATCATTGAAGAGAGAATAAAAATGTTTTCAGGTTTTTTGTTAATTTACTCTGATAGAAATTTAATCTACTGCCTGAACAATAAAATTAAAACAAACCAAAAAGGTAAAAAATGAGAGAGTTTTGCCACTTTTGCCAAGTATCTCTATACAAATTCACACTAAAAGAGCTCCAGAAGCTGAATTAATAGAAGGAAGATGTTTCCAAAGCAATTCTGAGGAGAAATGTACCAAGGGGGCAGGTAAAAAATAAATCAGATTTTTGCCCAAGTTTTGCTGCAACTTTAGAATTCAACTTATATATATATATATATATCTACTTATATATATATATATATATATATACCAACTTTTATATATATATATGTATAGCTCTGTGCAGCCCCAGTTGCAGGTTGTGAAAACAAAGCAGCAGCTAAATTCTGCAGACAAATCTACCAAGGGGCTGAGAAGTGACTTTGTGTTAAATGTTTAATAGGAATAATGAAGATGATCACAGTTTAATGTGAGGAGCAGAGGTGGATTTGGGTTTTGGTCATCCAGGTAAAGTGGATGAAAGGTTGAATGAGAAAAGCTTGCTTCATTCCTAGAAAGCAACCTCTGCTTGTAGCAAAAGGCAGGAAGAATTAATTCGTGTTGAGAATCAATTCAAATCACTCTGTAATAAATGCAGGTAGGAAACAAAACATTCACTTTCTGTATCTTGATTGTTAATCTCCCATTCACATGTCTAACTTGGTAAAACTTCCCAAAGCAAAGCAAAAAGCCTTTGGGCAGGGACTCTAAATTCTCCAGTCACCTGGAATGAGGCTGCAATTGAGTTGTGGTGAAGGTAAATTTGTCATCTAAGGGATTTAAAAATTAATTTCTGAAGCAAAGAACAGATTCTCCACATCCACTTCTCAGGATAACTTCCCTAGAGTGCAAATCTCAGAGTGAAAACAGAAACCCAAGCCTGCCCGCAGCAATCTCTGCCTCGGTGCCGCAGGAGGCTTCAGGAGGAGCAGCAACAGCACAATGCCCCCACGTGGAGACCTGCATTTCCTTTGGATTTGTCTCCCAGCTCTTTCTGAGGAACAGATTCCAGCTCGCAGGGCATGGAAATGTGCAGCTCCTACACTCCTTTCATATACATTTGCACCACAAAGCAGAGACGAGTTCAATCCCAAAGCAGAGAGGAGTTTAACCCCAAACGCACCACAGTTTGTTCAGACAAGCCCTGGCCGAAACGAGGCGCAGAGGCTGGGACTGCACAGCTGCAGCGCCACGGAGAAGGAGCGAGGGGAGCTGGCATCCATCGGCTGCCTCTGGAGGCTTCAATTCCTGCCTCAGACATCATGCCCAGCTCAGAGAGGCCATCTGGGCCTCCCTCTTCTTGCTTCTCCTTTTTGGGCACACACCTCCAAGCTGTGTGTGACTACAACTACCACTCAAGGCAAGCACTTGCCTCGAGATGTTCTGATGAGTGTAGCCCTGGCACAGCTCATGGGAACCAAAGCAAGACCTTGGAGTTCTGCTTCCTACAAAAGCCAGGGGAGGTCCTTCTGGTCCCATTGGCAAATCTGCTTTTTAGCTAAAATAAATAACTTTTTTCCCCCTTCCCCTTATCCAAACAGCTGCAGACTCCCTGTGGTCATCCCCTTCACTGCAGGTCAATGAATGCTTCCTGACCTTCCTCCACCTGCCTTACTTCCTGTACCTGATCATTCCAGGTGAAGTCAGGAGCGATGCTCAGCCGAACTCGGAGCACCGTGCGGGTGATTGGCTGAATGGTTGCTTCCATGAGGATGGAGGGGATTTGATGGACACACTGCTTCACCTTTAACCCAATCTTCACATGGTGCAGCATATGACCTGCCAAGAAAACATCAGCTGCTAACAAATTTGCATTTGCAGGAGAAAAAGTAACACAAGGCTGACTCTGGAGTGCAGTCTTACTGCTTGCTTGGTTTGCTCTCAGGTGTGTAAATGCCTAACTCTGCTGACCTGGCAGGTCTCAGTGTTTTGTAATGTTTAACTGGAATCAGCAATTTAGAGCCTAGAAAAATCAGTAGAACCCCCCCTCTCCCCCCTCCCGTTGGCTAGAACTAAGGGTTTTAAACAACCATTAAGAATTCACACTGAATACATACTATGTGGAACTGGTTCCCTTTCCCTTCCTGACTTCTTTGCCCAGGCTCTTACCAAGCCATCCAGCCCTTCTCACATGAATATTGACCTTTTTCTTCATGAAGGGCATGCATCTGAACACCTACAACTCCTTCTTCTATCATTCCTTCTCCACTTCCTCCTAAAATTCCTTCTTCTCCAATTCCTCCTCCTCCAACTCCTCCTAAAACTGCTCCTTCTCCAATTCCTCCTTCTCCAACTCCTCCTCCAATTTCTCCTTCTCCAATTCCTCCTAAAATTCCTTCTTCTCCAATTTCTCCTTCCCCAGTTGCTCCTAAAATTGCTCCTTCTCCAATTCCTCCTCCAATTCCTTCTTTGATTCCTTTTTCAATTCCTTCTCCAATTCCTCCTTCCCTAACTTCTCCTAAAATTCCTCCTTCTCCAATTCCTTCCTCTCCAATTTCTCCTCCAATTCCTGCTTCCAATTTCTCCTCCAATCCTTCCCTCCTCAATTCCCATGCAGTGATCCAAAGCAGACAGAACCCTTTCCATAACACTGAATAACCCTGCTATGAACTTAAAAACGAGCTTAGAAATGAACTCAGCTGTCAGGTTAAGAGCTTAAAAATGCAGGCACCTACTGAACATCTCACAGCAGCTCTGATCTTTCAGACCACATCAGGGTACAGTCAAGACAAAAGGAGAACTGAGTATGGCAGTGCTGTTACATTTGCTATCAGAGCCGTGGTAACTAAGGCAATAAAGTGATTACAGTCAGGGAAAAAAAAAGGTCCTACTTGGATTTTCCAGCTGAAATCTCTGCTGCCTGGGTTCTGCATTTTAAATCATTTTAAATCTAAACCACAGTATGGAGCAGTGACTATGGTTATTTTTTACTGAGAAATATTGCTGCTTGTGGTTGCTGCAGGGAAAGGAGCCTGATTTATCACATCTTCATGGAAAATGCTTAGCTAATTAGGTGGAGCATATTGGACAGTTTAATGTGAATGGTCCTAAGGGCCTGCTGTTAAATGCTGCTGATGTTCTCTGCTGTCATTATGTGGTCCCCGTGCACACCTTCCCATTAAAAAACACAACCAAAAGATGAAAAAGCTCAAAGAAAAAAGAGAAGAAATCCTATGGTTTGCTTGATGTGCTAAGGGAAGAGGTGATACAAACCTTCTCTTGCTATTGCATGGCAGTTAGGAGCAAAACAACTTCCAATTGCTATTTTTAACCCCTATATTCCCTGAATATTAGGAATCAAATTCTTTACAGTGAGGGTGGGGAGACACTGGCACAGGTTGCCCAAGGAGGTTATGGATGCTCCCTCCACGGAGGTGTTCAAGGTCAGCTTGGATGAGGACTGGGCTGGTAGGAGGTGTCCCTGCTCATGGTAGGGGGTTTGGAACTGGATGATCTCTAAGGGCAGGCAAAGGGCAGAAAGAAGCTTAATAAAAATAGGTTGGATGATCTTGGAGGTCTCTTCCAACCTGGTTGATTCTATGATTAACAAAAAGGATGGCAGTTTGTTTCCCAACAACTTGGCAGGACATGAGCAAAGAGAGTCTAAAGAGGAAAAAAAGAAACCCACCCCAAGAATGGAAAAAAGAACTAAATTACAATCAGTTTTTTTCTCTCAGCTTCAAAGCAGCAGCTGGACAGCTTCTGCACAAGTTTACACAGGCATACTGGAAACTGTTTATCAGTGGGCTTGTGGATTTTCTCATTATCCAAGTGTCACATCCTTTACACAATTCCATTAAGGTTCTGCTGCAGTGACACCAGTGACAATGAATTTTTCCATGCTCAGTGGAAATTAATGCAGTGCTTGAGAAGCAGCCCATTTACTGCCAGCCTGGCAGGACATCACAAACTGCTCCCATTGGTTTTCACTTAATAGTATTTCAATAAAAAAAACAACAGCAAGAAAAGGCTGTATTTTGGCACCTGGTGAAAAAAATCAACCCAGAGGCCTTTTATAGGGGTGTATGATGCAATGTGAGCAAGGATGGACCCACAGGTCAGCAGAGATGTGTCTGCACACAGCCAGCAGGACCAGGGACGTGGTTGTCTCCCTGGACCTGGCACTGGCAAGGTCACATCTGGAGTACTGGGTTCAGTTTTGGGCTTATCACTACAAGAAGGACATTGAGGGGCTGGAGCAGGTCAAGAGAAAGGCAACCAAGCTGGTGAAGGGTCTGGGGAACAGGGCTGGGGAGGAGCACCTCAGCGAGCTGGGGGTGTTTAGTCTGGACAAGGCAAGGCTGTGGGGAAGATCTCATTGCTCTCTACAGCTCCCTGAAAGGAAGCTGCAGTGAGACAGGGTTTTTAGTCTCTTCTCCCTGGTACCAGGTGATAGGATGACAGGATTTGGCCTGAAACTGCACCAGGGGAGGTTTTAGTTGGAGATGAGGAAGCATTTCTTTGCTGCTAGAGTTGTCAGAGATTGGAACAGGCTGCCCAGGGAGGTGGTGAAGTCCCCACACCTGGAGGTGTTCAAGAAAGGTGTGGCCATGGTACTTGGGGACATGGTTTAGTGGCCATGGTGGTGTTGGGTTGATGGTTGGACTGGATGAGCTCAGAGGTCTTTTCAGAACCAGAATGAATCAGGTTGGAAAAGACCTTCAAAGTCGTCAAGTCCAACCTAACACCTTCTAATCAAACCCATGGCACTGAGTGGCTCATTCTGCCTCCTCCTAAACACCTCCAGGGATAGTGACCCCGAGGGCAGCCCATTCCAATGCCAACCACTCTTTCTGTGACCAGTCCAAACCTGGCACAGCTTGAGGCTGCGTCCTCTCATTCCACCACGGGCAGAAGAGACCAACCCCACCTGGCTCCAGGCTGCCTGCAGGTAGCTGCAGAGAGCAACACCCCAACAAGTCCATGTCTCTGTATACAGATGCATCCCAATGGACACCTCCGTGCCACAGCCGTTCTGCGCTTGGCAGAACATGGGGTGGCCTTATGCTTAAAGGAGTGGAGGCTGAGCCTTCCTTCGTGGACAGAGCACCCCACAGCAGCGTGGGTCTCTGCATGAACAGCTCAGACTCAGTCCTAAGCTGTCCATTGGTTCCAGCTGGCTGGAGCAGACCAGCGCTGCTGATTTCTCACCTATCTCATCTTTCCGCATGTCCTTCATCTTGTCCACGGTCAGATTCTTCTCTTCCAGCTTCGAGAGGACCGATGGGGGCAAGACTGAGAACTGCCTGAGAGGGCTGGCCCAGCCCCACAGCCTCTTGTCGATGACCTTGCTGAGGGTGAGCAGCCGATAGGTCATGGCAGGCCAGCGCTTGCGCAGCGCGATCTCGAACAGCGCCCGCACGATGCGCGCTGCGTTCTGCGGGGGACACAAACAGGCACCAGTGTCACCAGCCCCCCAGCTGTCTCCTCTGCAGGGGGGGCACAAACAGGCACCAGTGTCACCAGCCCCCCAGCTGTCCCCTCTGCAGGGGGAGCACAAACAGGCACCAGTGTCACCAGCCCCCCAGCTGTCCCCTCTGCAGGGGGAGCACAAACAGGCACCAGTGTCACCAGCCCCCCAGCTGTCCCCTCTGCAGGGGGGGCACAAACAGGCACCAATGTCACCAGCCCCCCAGCTGTTCCCTCTGCGGAGGGAGCACAAACAGGCACCAATGTCACCAGCCCCCCAGCTGTTCCCTCTGCAGGGGGAGCACAAACAGGCATCAATGTCACCAGCCCCTCAAGTATTCCCCCCCAGGATGCTCAGAGGGCTGCAGCAGCTCTGCTGTGAGCACAGACTGAAAGAGTTGGGGCTGTGCAGGCTGGAGAAGAGAAGGCTCCCAGGTGACCTTTTGGTGGCCTTCCAGGATCTGAAGGGGGCTACAAAAAAGCTGGGGAGGGACTTTTTAGGCTCTCAGAGAGTGCCAGGACACAAGCATCAGAGGAGTGACTTTTTAGAACATGTTACCACCTTCTGAGTCCACTGTCCCAGCAAACTGCATAAATCTGCTTTGGACTTGGAAAATTCATCACAGAATGATTCTGGTTGGAAGAGCCCTTTCAGATCATCAAGTCCAACCACTACCCCAGCACTGCCAGGTCACCACTAAGCCATGGCCCTCAGCACCACATCTCCACAGTTGTGAAAGCCCTCCAGGGATGAGGACTCTGCCCCTGCCCTGGGCAGTCTGGGCCGAGCCTGGACAACTCTCTAGAGAAGAAACTGTTCCTCACGTCCAACCTGAACCACTCCCCTGGGACAACTTGAGGCCATTTCAATCATGAACATAAGCCTGAAGGAGGTCAATGCTATGCAGAAACCCCAAGTTACAAGATTTCTTTTGCAAAGCTCTGCAGCTCTACTCTGAACTCATGGCTCTTTGATGTGTTTTTGGTGGCATTTGTGTTTTAACTGTGCCTGCAATTCTGTTCTTGATTCGTTGAACAGAATGCAACCATCCTCTCCTTGCCTCTGCCATGCCAACAGGAGCAAAAAATAGAAAATGATTTAGTTGTGATAGGAAGCATATGTCCCTGGAGGAGCACACTGCTTTGACTTGGAAGAGATGAATTGTTGTCTTAATAGCCACTTTCCAATTAAAAAGAAGAAAATCCCAATCTGTAAGCCCAGTTCCACATGTACCATTTGGGAAGATCTGAGAAGACAACCATGCTGCCTCACTGAAAATGTTATAATTGAGACAGGCAAATAAAAGCAATTCTCTTGAAAGCAGAGATTAAAAGAATCACTCTGAAAATGATCTTGCTGTGCAAGTACCACAGCTCCTATGATGTGCATAATGATTGCAGAATCCCCTCCTTTCTACCCAGGCACGCCAGGAAATGCAAACACTTCTCAAGAAGATGATGTGAGTAGGAAAATCCTGCTGAAGAATCCCTCTGCTTTTGAATGTTTAACTCTCAGCTGCAGCAGCAGCTGAATGCAGTTTGGCAGCCAGTTTAGGGGAGAGACAAAAATGGTTCGATGCTGCCCATTGGTTTTTAGAAAGCAAAAAGTAAAACCAGAAAGAAAACAACCAACCAAAACCAACCAAACACACAAAAACAGCAAAAAGGGAGACACAGGACAGGCTAAACCCAGCAACAGGACAAGGGAGAATGGTTTGAAGCTGAGGGAAAGGAGGTTGGCGGCAACCAGGGGCTGTCAATTCACCTCAGATTAGTTGAGTGAACAGAACAAAACAGTGTCTTGTGGGAGTAAAGCAAAACTGTGTTGTGTGAATGAGAGAGCAGCTAGTTAGGTGAATAAACCAGGGATTAGTTATGGGAATGAAACAGGAATTAGTCAGGTGAATACACCAGGAATTAGTTAAATGAATAAACCAGGATTAGTTAAGTGAATAAATCAGGAATTAGTTAAGTGAATAAATCAGGAATTAGTTAAGTGAATAAATCAGGAATTAGTTAAGTGAATAAACCAGGAATTAGTTAAGTGAATAAATTAGGATTAATTAAGTGAATAAATCAGGATTAGTTAAGTGAACAAACCAGGAACTAGTTAAGTGAATAAATCAGGAATTAGTTAAGTGAATAAATCAGGATTAGTTAAGGGAACAAACCAGGAATTAGTTAAGTGAATAAATCAGGATTAGTTAAGTGAATAAATCAGGAATTAGTTAAGTGAATAAATCAGGATTAGTTAAGTGAACAAACCAGGAATTAGGTAAGTGAATAAATCAGGAATTAGTTAAGTGAATAAATCAGGATTAGTTAAGTGAACAAACCAGGAATTAGGTAAGTGAATAAATCAGGATTAGTTGAGTGAACAAACCAGGAATTAGTTAAGTGAATAAATCAGGATTAGTTGAGTGAATAAATCAGGATTAGTTAAGTGAATAAACCAAAGAATTGTGTTTTGCAGAATAAAGTACAGAAGCAGCCAAGCCCAGACTGCAGAAGCATTCCAGATTTAGAAGTTCTGAGTAACTCCTGTGCAATCACAGCTGGAATTGGCCAATGTAATCGTGTTGCTATCTAACTGTAGACAATGAAGACTAATCAAAGCATAAAGGGGTAACACAAACCAAAAGGAGAGTCACAATGAACACAAAAATGCAGTAGTTTGGAACTTGCAAGTTAGGTGGTTTAACAATGATGTAGAAGTGATTTATTTAGGGGTGATTTTGACCCACTGCAGGAATCTTTTCTACTAGAGCACTGTGCCACACACCTGCACCCACACAGCAGGCTCTCTGGTTTTAACTGCATGTGGGTTAGAACGTGCAAAAAGCCCTGCAGATCAAGGCCTGGGGCATGAAGAGAGAAGAAAGCAGTAAGAAATATGTAAACTCTCCCAGCTTTACCTGTGCAACATAAGCAGAGTCTGAGATGAGGGAGAAGCTGTCCAGCTCCCCTCTGCTAATGTAAGTCTGGAGGAGGATATTAATTTTCCCATAATTGTTTTCCACACCTCCTGGAGCAGGAAGTTCACAGAAATCATTCAGCAAGGTATCCAGTTCCTCTGTTTCTTCTTCTCTCACCTACAACACAATTAGGCATGATGAAGAGGCTGCGGCAATTTGATGAAAACTTGGAGACTGAGATCAAATTTGCCTTCTAACACTGTTACATTACTCTAAAATGGAGTCTCTTGTTTAAGGGGAAGAGAAAAACAAAGCAGTAGAAGGAAAGAAGCCTCAAAGCCACATCCTCCCCGGTGCAGCTAATAGATCATAATTGAAACTATCTCAACAGTCACACAATTACATTTTGTTATTCATCACCATCTATTAAGGTTGCCATTGACACACAGAAATTTGATATGCCACTAAAATTGAATCTTCTGACCCTGCCATCCTTCATCTGATGAGATTTCATTTCTTATTTGACCAGAGTAAAACCTCTGTCCATCTGGATTAGGGCAATCTTGAATTAACATTAAATGTGCTCATTAGAGTCACCTACTTTGCATCTGCCATAATAACATCTCCAACTCCAAACTCGGAAGCACTCTGATTCCTGGCATTAAAATTTTCACTGTTAATAAGATTAAGTCTTAATGTGAGTAAAGAAATATTCCTCTCTCTGCTTTGAATAATGCAACAGCATTTCACATCCTAACTGCTGACCCTCACGTGGCAAACCGGCATACATCTGCATACTCTTGCACTGACTGAGAGGCTCTAAGTGTAGAGTTTATTTAAAGAGGGTAAATGTTTGGTCCCTGCAGGGAGCCAGCCGAAAGGAATTTTCCTTTGGAGCTGACTACCTGACACACAAGAGACCCCAAGGCAGCTGGGGGAAAAGCCCCAACTTTCCAGCTACTGCTCCTGCAGGGAGGAGGATGATGAAGGCTACAACTCTAGTTCCAGAGGAACATTTTGGTCAGCTTGCAGCAGTGTTTTCGATATCGTTTTCTGCCCTTTGCATAGCACAGAAGAGGTCAAATGCAGATCTGGATCTCATAGAATAGAATCAAAGAATCATTAAGGCTGGAAAAGACCTTGAAGATTGAGTCCAGCTGTGGCTCAGCTATCTCAAAACACAGATTATAGAGACAGGATTCATAGTTATGATTTGTAACTCCGTACTGGCAGTCTCTAGATTCATATTTACCAGTTTTAGGGTCACATTCACAACCTGGAGGTTCATTTTTAGCTTCATACAACCTGGAGATTCATATTTACAAACTGGAGGTTCATATTTACTATTTTTAGGTTCATATTTATTATTTTATGTTCATATTCACAACCTGGAGGTCCATATTGCATATTTTTAGGTTCACACTCACAACCTGGAGGTTCATATTTACAAACTGGAGGTTCATACTGAATATTTTTAGGTTCACATTCACAACCTGGAGGTTCATATTTACAAACTGGTGGTTCATACTGAATATTTTTAGGTTCACATTCACAACCTGGAGGTTCATATTGAATATTTTTAGGTTCATACAACCTGTAGATTCATATTTACTACTTCCAGGTTCATAATCACAACCTGGAGGTTCATACTGAATATTTCCAGGTTCATATTCACAACCTGGAGGTTTCTATTCACTATTTCCAGATTCATATTCACAACCTGGAGGTTCCTACTCACTGTGTTTAGGTTCCTATTTAAAAAGATGTAGATTGCTATTTATGGTTTCTGAAATTCCTCTTTGCAATTGGCATCACAGAGAGGCAAATCCTGAATTGTTCTCATGAAAACCAGTTACTGATCTTGAATAGACAGAGCTGTGCAGCAAATGGATCACAAACAGGCAGAAATGAGTCTGCACTGATGCTCTGGCAGATGGATATGAGGAAGCAAGCTAGAGCTATGCTTCAGTCGAGGAGCAGCAGCGGCACTAACTTCACATGCAGAAGCACAAACATCCCATTGCACTTTCTGTGTGCTTTCCTTTTAAGCCTTTCATTGCACTAAATTTAGCCCTAGCAAAGCAATAGCAGAGTCTAGCTTGGAAGATGTTGCCTGTAGCAGTGTGAAACCTCACTGCCTATTATCTCCTGTAACAAGAGATTCCAGCAAGCCAGGATTTCTGCATTAGCCAGAGCTGGAAATGCCCAGGCAGCGTGAGCCAATCTGGCAGTGCATAGCTGGTCAGAGATCGACACTGCCAGCTGGCAGAGGCAGGGCAACGAGAGCCAACTCTGCTCTGGAAGTTGTGTAACTGTGCTAAAGTGGCAATAAACCCAGGCTGCTAAAGCCCGTGGAGCCTGGCTCACACCTCTGTGAGGTGGCAGCCTGGGCAAACAAGCTCCTGCTGGCTTGCAGTGCAGGCACTGTCGTGTGCCCTGCCCACACGGGAGGCTGGAATCGAAGCGAGTATGAGAGTAAAGGAATCTCTGAGCCTGCATGAGAAAATCTGTTGTAGCTTTCTGAATATCCAACTTCAAAATAATTTCTCAGCACTGATAACTCTGCTAATCTTTCTAGATTTCAAAGCTGAGCATTATTTGTCAAATCAGGATTGAATTTAATTGCACATTTGGACTCGGTGATCTTAGAGGTCTTTTGGAACTGAAGCAATTGTTTGGTTCTATGATTCTGCCATTCTGTTAATCTTCCTAGACCTCAGAGGTGGAAATAACTTCTCCTTCTGCTAATCCTTCCAGATTTCCAAGCTGAAAATCATTGATTAGAATTTATCAGATCAGAACTGAGTTGAATTTAATGGTTGGGCTCGGTGGTCTTAGGGGTCTTTTGGAACGGAACCAATTCTCTGGTTCTATGATTCCACCATTCTGTTAATCCTTCTACATTTCAAAGCTGAAAATAATTTACCCTTCCATAGTTCAAAGCTGAACATAATTTCTCCTCCTGCTCATCTTTCCAGATATCAAAGCTGAAAACAGTTGATCAGAATGTATCAAATCAGAATTGAATTGAATAGTTAGACCTGGTGATCTTAGAGGTCTTTTCCAGCTGAAACAATTCTCTGGTTCTACAATTCCACCATTCTGTTAATCCTTCCACATTTCAAAGCTGAAAATAATTTACCCTTCCATATTTCAAGTTGAAAATATTTGATCAGAATTTATCAACTCAGAATTTAACTTAATTTGATGGCTGGATTTGATGGTCTTAAAGGTCTTTTGCAGACAGAACAATTCTCTGGTTCTATGATTCTATAATTCTGTTAATCTTCCTAAATCTCAAAGTTGGAAATAATTTATCCTTCTGCTAATCCTTCCAGATTTCCAAGCTGAAAATAATTGATCAGAATTTATCAAATCAGAATTGAAATTAATTTCACAGTTGGACTCAGTGATCTTAGAGGTCTTTTGGAACAGAACCAATTCTCTGGTTCTATGATTCCACCATTCTGTTAATCCTTCTACATTTCAAAGCTGAAAATAATTTACCCTTCCATAGTTCAAAGCTGAAGACAATTTCTCCTCCTGCTCATCTTTCCAGATATCAAAGCTGAAAATAATTGATCAGAAGGTATCAAATCAGAACTGAATTTGATTTCAGAGTTGGACTCAGCGATCTTAGAGGTCTTTTGGAACTGAAACAATTCTCTGCTTCTATGATTCTATCATTCTGTTAATCTTGATAGATCTCAAAGTTGGAAATAATTTCTCCTTCTGCTAATCCTTCCAGATTTCAAAGCTGAAAATAACTGATGAGAATTTATCCTCCTGCTGGTGCCACTCTGCTCCTGGCATCGAGCGTGTCACAGAAGTCACTGCAGTGAGTCCTGCCACGGCGCGGATAAAGCAAACTGCGCAGGGAGGCAGCTGATAATGGTTTCATCTGCAAACAGGAAGAAACTGGTGCATGCCTGGCTGCACCAATCGAAGGGACACTCATCCTCACCTGGGACTAATTGAGGAGCTGGAAAGTTCTTAAAAGCATTTAAAAGGAACTCGTAGAGATCCGTAAGTGGTTCTGAAACGTGCGCTGTGGTTTAGGCTGAGCTGCACATAAATGTGAGGGAGTGCACATCACAGCTCTGGGCAATTAAGGCTGTTGAGGAAACATTGCATAATAGTGCTCTGTGTTTAGCAGAATCTGAGGCTGTGATCACTGTTTATGGAGTGCTAAAGAAGTGTTCAGTTCTGAGACATTCTTTGTGCAGAAGGATAAAACTTTACCTTTATCTGCTCAAACTCTTCGGCTTTTGATACTATAGCAAAAATATCTCCTTCTGTTTTATGGGCATCAAACAATTCATTGAAGGTCTGGTAAAAACAAAACGAGTTGACACAGAACATAAACATAGCAACAGCACAGAAGGAAGAAACATCAACCAGGATCTTAAAAGGCATATAAGGTTCAAATGGAATTAAACTGCTGCGAGACCAGAGAGATGCAATTTAAACAGCAATGACTTCCAGAATGACTTCTCAGGCCTTGCAGAAAATCAGTTCTTGGAAACCTGAGCATCTCCATCTCAAACCTGAGCATCTCAAACCTGAGCATCTCAAACTCAAGAGCCATGCAGTCCACAGCCCTTTCAAAACCAGCCTGGGACACATCTGAGTGAATAAATGTCACTCATTAGACACAGCGATAGTAAGCAGCCAAAAATTCTTAATGTTGAGTCCTCACTTTCCATTCAGTATTTCCTACAGAAGGAAGGTTTGAAGATTAATTAATGTGTGCATCAAATCAAGCTTCCAACACTCCCCACAGCACTGACCAGAGTGCCAAAAGCTGTTTAAGGTGGGCAAGCTGTTAGGATTTTCGCACTGGAGAACTTAACTCTTATCAGACTGCGTGGCTGAAGGAGTTAACATGTACCAGTGGCTGCACACACTGCTGACAGCAAAATGCTCCTTACAACACACCTAAAAGAAGCACAGAAATCTCCAGCCTCACCCGCCCCAAGCCTGAGCTTTCAGTATTGCTTTATGCATCATTTCTTTTCCCCATTTCCTCTCCTCCCATTCTGGCAACTACTATTTGAAGAGATACTGAGCAAATCAGCTACATATTCTGTAATATCTTAGAGCTATTTTAGGGCTGGGCTCAAAGAGCAGGAAAAAAGAATCAATGCCAGAAGCAGGAGATGCTCTTTTACCTCGATAGTGTTGTATTTGATGTAGTAGTGGCTGGCAGTTCTGCCTAGGTCTGTAGAGGAGAAGAAGCCAGTTCGCTCCTCAAAGCGAATCATGCGGGCTTTGTCCAGCTTTCTGCCAACTTCAATTAC